>NW_027285952.1:5000-305000 GCF_036169615.1 Heliangelus exortis | reverse complement strand
AGAGCCAACACAACAAAAAGGAACGCCTGTAATGGTGTTTGTTCCAAAGTCACCAAAACCAAACACCCACATGGAGATTTCTGCCATTTAAGAGCTGACACACCAGGGCTGCTCTGCGGGTCGGGCTCTTCTCCCGAGTAGCTGCCAGTAAGACAACAGGGGATGAACTCAAGCTCTGCCAGGGGAGGTTTAGGTTGGATATTAGGAAAAAATTCTTTACAGGGAGGGTGATCAGACATTGGAATGGGCTGTCCAGGGAGGTGGTAGATTCTCCATCCCTGGAGGTTTTAAAACAAAGCTGGATGTGGCACTCAGTGCCATGGTCTAGTAACCACAGTGGCAGTGGATCAAGGGTTGGACTTGATGAGCTCAGAGATCCTTTCCAAACCAGATGAATCTGTGACTCTGTGAAATACACTCTTGCAAGAGTGCACAACTCTTTTTAGAGAGAGGTTGCTATTTTGTAGCAGAGAAGAACATCAAGAGATCTATCAGAAGGATTTAACAAGCCACAAACAGCAACAGTCTTGTAAAATGAAGATCACAATCTGAAATTTCCATGCAGTTCAACTACCTTCCACCCAGTAAACCAATGACATTGATGACCCTTGATTTCAACACTAGATTATCCACAGGCAAGTGACTTCTCTTTTCTGGTGCACACTACTGATTCTGTACTACATTTCAGAACTTCACACCTGTGTCAAAACACCCTGGTGTTCCCACAGCTTCAGTGGCCAAACAGTTAAACTTCTTCTGCCTGAGTGCTCCCACCAGAATTATTTAATACACTCAGCAATGCAAACTCTCTAGAAGACAGCAGTGAAAGAGTAAGGTGTGAGGAAGTCTCTCTAAATTCACTTAAGAAACACGTCACTAACAGCAATGGTCTCAGGCTTAGGGAAGGCTGACAGGAGACAAGATTCTTAACTTAGCTCCCTGCCACCAGTGTCCAACCAGCCTCCAGAGTTCAGTATCTGCCACCATCTTACCCTAGAGATCAGTCACTATCCACCCACGTTAACTACACCCGGCCTGCATCTCTCCTAAGGAAGGAACTCTGTTCTTGCTAACTAAGCCAGGCTAATGCATGTGTAGCAGGAAGAACCTGCACCAGTCAGCAACAGCCCAGCTCCAGTCCTAGCAGCACAGAGACTACAGCCCCACCTCCTGAGCACCCAACCCATCCATTCTACTCCAACTGCTGCTCCCAGAGCCCGCTGGGCACTGAGCACAGAGCTTTGAAGGCACTGAAGCTCCATGCCCTGAATCCAGGTGTTCTTCCAGATACAAGGACATCAAGTTCTTTATACACCCATGTGAGGCTTTGTTATCTGAAAAACTGCAGGAAAATACCTTACAAAAATTTCCTGCATCCTCCACAAATACTACACGTCACTTTTCCTACGCTCTGTATCTGTACTTCATGAATTCTATAAAGTTTGCAAACAAAGCAAACAACGTATGGCTGCAGTGTGATACAATCACAAAACATCAGCTTTAGCTCTTTTTAGTAATTTAAGCTGACTGATCATTCAACACTAAATGAAACTACAGTCCTCAAGGAGCTTTCAGAAAGACCCATTTTCCTTCCTATTTAATCCCCTGTCCTTGATTCTGAACTCTTACATTTGTTTAAAAGCTCAGTCTCTTCAAACGCCAACATTTTTGAGATTGGCAACCATGATTTATGACATGCACACCAAACGTCAATTAAGAACTTACATTTAGCAGAAGAGACAATCTGTGAGAAACAAAACATTCTAAAAAAAAGGAGAGCTGGAGAGCAAGTGGAACTGGCTAGGCACAGCTCAAGTTAAGCCAGTTGTGTCTGCAAGGAAAAAAAGGAGCACTGCTCTTGGCCCATATTGCTGTCTTTCCTAAACGGGCAGGAACTGCTTCAGCTCCATCTTATGCAACTTCTTCAGTCCAGTGACATCTGCAAGCAAACCTCTGATCAAAGCCAGGCCAAGAGCACTATTTCAAAACTGGATTGTAATGACTACACCTGAATCATCTGGACCTTGAATGGAATCAAAAGCTAAATACACCACGTGTAAATATCTATTTATGAAAGAGAGTTACTCCAATCGGGTATTTTATTGAAAAATTACAATTAAAACTAGAATTTATTTTGGACGTCTATTAACTAAAAATCAAGGAAGACACTTCTCTTCCCCATCAACAAAGAGCACTGGAATTTCCTCCGCTGGTTAACAATTTCTGACCAAATTCACCCTACAAAACTTTACAAATCATTATCAATAGATAGCAGGGAGGAAGAACTTCTTCTCAATTTGGGTAACAAAGGCAAGACAAGGGAAAGAGATCAAATATCTGTAGGAATAGAAATGCCAGTCCTGGTAGTATAGAAATATACAGACATGGAAAGGAACAGAAACACCAACACACAGTGCTGCCATGCAGTCACTTTCCATCTTTACATTTACTCAAGTCTGAGCCACAACCAGAGAAAATTTACAATCATTTAGGTGCCCACATCCAGTGCTCCAAAAATCTTCTGGAATATTTCACTATTATCCTGAAGCCCAAAAAGGCCTAATAAAACTGTTTAGAGACAGAGTTTTAAGCCTTTAAACAGCAAAGGTATTTATTTGTGGATCCGGGGAACTCCCAGCTCTTGCTGGACAAAGAGTTCCGAGGGTTAAGGGAAAGGGTTGGGGTGTTTATACAGGAAAAGGGGAGGTTACAACATCGTTACATTCTCAATTAGGGTTAGGGTTAGGGTTCTTGCTGACTTCATTATATTGTTACAAGGCGATATCAGACCCTATCCATAACTTTCTTCTTATCTGTTTGTGGTGACATCTTTTATGTCCTTCTTGTGCAGATGTTCACATTCTTTGGTGCCCAGCTGGCGCCTAAATGGCCTTGGCAGTGTCTTGTTTTAAGAACAAGACCTACACTTTTAATTATCTTTGAGACAGAAGTTAATCCCGTTCTGGCCTTGTGTTTGGTTACATTGTTCTAGTGGAAAATGCCACCTCTCAGCTGCTTTGTTCACTTCCTTCTCAGTTTAACCCTGAATTTTACTGGTTATGAATACAAATTCATTTTCTGCATAAAGTAAATTCACCCAAACAGCTTGGCCTGATCTCCTCTCCTTACAGGAGTTAATCCTGTCAGGATCTTTCTCTTTTTCAATCCAACCAGAATATCCAACACAGCAAGAGCAAAACCTAGAAACTCAGCAATACCAACCTCCCACTCTAATGTCAACACAGGACCTCTTGCCAGTACCAAATTAAAAGAAAAGTAGAACAGCCCAAAACAATCCAACTTCCATTTAAATCAAAGATCAGTGGCTCTACACTTTTAGAGAAATTCTCAGACACATTCAGCATGCGGTATTTCTAACACATTAATTTTCAGGCTTTTAAGAAGAAGTGCAGTTTCATGGCCAGTGCTGTTTCAGTAGCAATTGAACTTGTCAATAGCAATTTCAGCTTCCTCTCTGACAGAGAAACTGAAGCAGGCTTTGTCTCTGGCAACACTGAAATGATGGCACTGCTGAAAGCAAAGGCAGAGCTCTGGCTTTGCATCCCCCCTTGCCTTTGGTGCCACCTCAGAAAGGCCACGCTGCAGGAAGCAGCTGGTTTATCACAGCTTAGTGTTGATGTCACATCCAGACAGGGCTTTAGACACCTGAGGGAAAAGGGCCTGCACAAGTGATCTAAAGAAAAAACTACCAAAAATGGTGGGGAAACAGCATTTAAGTACGTGACAAAAAAAAAAAGAAAAATCGAATTAATGAACTATTTTCATATTTGCAGCCTTTAAACGCCTTCAGTAATTCCTTCCCTTCCTTCATCTGTAAGAAATGATGCTACTTCAGTTTGTTCAGGTCTCCATTCCAAGCTGTCTACATCTAAACAATTTACATTTTTTTATACGACCCCAAACTTGGATTCTAGCACATACTTCAGTTCACTATTCCATTTTGGCTGCTTTATTGCTTGTTTTTCTTACCTTCTAGTTCCTGTCACTTTCCTAATTCCATCAGTCCCCATGGCCATGAGATGCTTCCTTCCCCTCTCCTCGTCCACAAAGGAATCTCTTCATCATCACCTTCCTTTTGTAGATCAACACTTCATAATCCAGTCCCAGCTCCATACAGGGGCTAGAAAAATGTCAAGCACTGTTTTCCAGAGGTTCCTCTTGGTGACCTTGAAACAAGGGGTGCTCTCTGTCCACAGCCCATGTTGGATGCCTCTGTATTCACGGGAGCCCTACAAAGATACACAAACAAGTATGAGCAAAGTAGAATGCATTCTCTCAGCATCCTCATTATGCTGGACATGCTCATTACTTTAAAAATTACGACTGAAACAATTTTCAGAAAGATTTTTATGGCGTAGACTGTTATATTGTGAGATTGCAAGAGTTGTGGAGAGTAATCATGGTGATCAGTGTTAACTTCATTTGAGTAAGAACTGTTCTGAACAGAACAGTACCAACTCTCTCCTGGGTCTAGCCTATCATTTCAAAGTACTGCTGGGTAACTGGCAGTCTCCCTTCTGAAAGTTCAGCCTGGAGTTTAACTCACCTACCCCAGCAGTGTCGTCTCCTTTGGGTCTGGTGTAAGAAGTGGGAGTTGGACCCCTCCATCCCTGGGTCCTCTCCTCTTCTGGGTAAACACACACTCGTCTTTTTCAAAAAGTACACTCTCCAGGACAGTGAGCAGGGACAGGTCTAGAAGAAGAGAACATTGTTTAAAACCACAAATATATTAGGCAGACCCATGGAGAAATGACACAAGCAATGGCTTACATTCCCTCCCCTGCTGAAACCACTCATGTCTACCTGGCAATACTGACAGCAGTCACAAGCTTGTAAAAGCTGCCTTCAAACTGAGCTAAGAAATTGAATTTCATTTTCTTCACAGATTTGGGGAAATCTGTGCACTACTCTGCCTTACTGACAGCACTCCCTTTCTTTAACACATCTCGTGCAGTTTCTGATGCTGTCACAGTGTTGTCCCCAAAGTGGGTCCATTACCTGGTGTGCCACAAGCACAGACAGAGTCCAGATCTTTGACTTAACACCCAGTTCTGCACAGAAAGGGGAGCAGGGTGCTATTCCACAAAGCAAGCTGCATTTCCTGAATCACAAGTGAGACTTTTAGACCTAAAATGGTGAGAAAGAACTGGCCACCTCTAGGATGTTGTGGAGTCCACAGCCATGCTGCACACTCCTCAGGGTGAGCTGGGGGGGCACCCATCACACCCACATGGGGGATTGTGGGAAAAAATCCACAGAGGCTTAAAGGACGACACGCAGTCACCAATATGGTTAAAGTGAAGTAATTTATTAACAGTGGACACTCGCTTTATATAGAGCCTTTGTTTATATAACGATATCTTGCAGGTGGCTATATCTTGGACACAAACTCTGTTCTCACAGAACTTCTGCTGGCTTCCTCATTATCGTGTTACTTCTTCTTTTCTACTGCCAGTTCCCTTATCTTTTTCCCATAGCTCATCTTTCAGTAACCTTGCAACTGGGTCTCAAGGCCCTTAGCTTACTCTAGCTAAAACTAAAGAGTCAGGATTGCTCACATGTCTGTTTTCTTCCAGACAGTTTCCCAACAGGGGATGAGCTGGGCTTCAGCAGGATTGGTCGGTGTCCCCCCTTGCAGCCTCCACCCTGTGATGAGTTGGGCTCTCTGGAAATATTTTGGGAGTCCACACTCCAGGGTAATTCAGATCACCTGGAATGATTTGGGGGTCACCCATCATGTCCCCTGGACCCCAGGATGGTTTGTGGGTTGCCAATTGCAGCCCAACACCACCAGGATATTTTTGATGTCCCCAGTCAGAGTCCCCAACCCCCAGGATCAGTTGGGGTTTCCAGGGCTGGAGTTGAGTCTCCTCCACTGCAGCCCGCCAAACCCTAAACTCTGGCACAGCACAACCTTGCAACCCCATAGCCCCAGCACCTGAAACCCTAGCATCCCATTGCCCCAGCGTATTGGAGCCCAAAGATACCAAAAAATGGAATACAGACTCCCTGGAGACCTCTGCCAGGGCCTTCAGGTGGCCCCTAATCTCAGTGATCACAGCTTTGGAGTGGGAGCTGAACAGAGCCACCAGCACACCACCAGCATCCATCTTCCCATCATCTGTCACAGCCTGAAAAAGTGCCTGGCTTCAACTGCTCAGGGATGAAAGGCTGAGGCACTCAAGAGATACTGCTCCCATTCAGTCCCAGAGTGCCCCAGGAGAGCCCTGACACCCCCAAATCAGCCCTGGGACATGAACACCACAGCCCAGATGTCCCCAGGGCTCAGGAGGGCTGTGGGGAGCAGGCAGGACATTTGGGGTGTCCCCAGTGCTGGCAGACAGCAGAGATGGAGACCCCAGGGGGAAGCCCAGGGTGATGGGGCCTGGCCCAGCTGCTCATCACTGATCTTCTGGGGCTCTGACCAGCTCCCTGCCCCCAGCTCTTCATCCCTCCCTCTCTGTCGTTTGCCCATCACAAGTTTCGGCTTTCACTGGCTGTCTCCCTCTCAACACTTCCCAATTCCTCCCTGCCTCTTCTCAGAGCCATTGCTGTTTCTCTCTCTCTCTTTCTCCACATCTGTCTCTCCCTCTCCTCTTCTGGCCTTATTGTCCCTCTCTCTCCTGCAGCCTCCCCCCTTTCCTGCCTCTCCCTCCCCTCTCCTTTCCTCTCCCCTCACCCTTTCCCCTCTCTCCTGCTCCCTCTCCCACCCCTCTGTCACTCCCCTCTCCTGGGGCTTTTTCTGTCTCTCAGGCCCCTGGCCTGCCCCTGGCCCGCTCTCTGTCCACCCCCACTCTCTCCTCCTTCCCGCCCTTCTCCTCTCCCTCCCTCCCTCCCTCCCTCTTTGCCCCCTTCCCCACCATCTCTTTCCCGCTCCTCACCACTCTTTTTCCTGCCTTCTCTCCCTGCCCAGATCCCCTTCCTCCTGCTCCCCCTCCCACCTGGGCCGGGCCCAGGGCAGCCCCGGGGTCGGGCGGGCTCAGGCAGCAGGAAAGGAGGAGTGCCCCGTGGCATGCTGGGAGCTGTAGTCCCGGGGCATGCTGGGAGCTGTAGTCCCGGGGCATGCAGGGGGCTGCCCGGCGGCCATCTTGGTTCCCGGCCCATGCTGGCAGCTGCCATTTCCCCAGACTCCCCATCCCGCACCGGGAAAAAACTCCAGGAGGGCGGCGTGGATAAGCCAGCAGCTCTTAAAAGCCCTCAAACTGAAGGAGGAAGCATGCAGAGGGGGGAAGCAAGGGCAAATACCCTGGGGGGAGTAGAGAGGTGGTTGGAGCAGCTGGGGAGCAGAGCAGGAGAGCCACATCCATTCCAGTATGAATTGAATCTAAAGCAGGGCATGGGACAACCAGAGAGCCTTATTCACTGGGGGAGAAGAAGAGGTTTGTGACCTCACCCTGTGAGGGGCTGGGTCACGAATAGGACGAAGCGTCAGCGTGCGTGTGAGAAGGCACCTCAGAAGATGGGACAGAAGAAAAGCAAGCCTTCTGATCCCATGGGTGGGGAACCGCAAGTTAGGCTTCCCCAGATACCCCTGGACAGTCCTTTGGGGTTAATGGTTAAATATTGGAATAATTACCCTTCTAGGCAGGGTAAAAGCCAAATTAAAATGATACATTATTGTGTGGAAGTATGGGGAGGTAAACAAATTAGAGAAGATCATTTATATTGGCCCGTTTTTGGGTCATTTGAAGATTGGATTTGCCAGGCATTAAATACATATGTGAAATCAAAAGAACCATTCAGCCTGGAAGAAAGTGAATATGCTAGTTTATGGATTGGGTCAGAAACAAGAATTAATTTGTACCCTTTAAAGAATGGAGAAAGAAAGAAAAGAAAAATCCTAAATCAGAAGAAACTCCTCTTGCACCTCCACCATATATTCCGCCACCTCCACTTCCAGAACCCCAGCCCCCAGTATCACCAGTTCAGGTAGCCCCCCGTGCTCCCCCTGATGAGGACTCAGACTCAGATTCCTCAGCGGTGGATCAGAGACGGGTTACAAGAAGCCAAACAAGGGCGAGACAAAGTAAAGATGTGGGTGGTTTATATCCACTACAAGAAATTGCAATGGGAGGACCGCAGGCTGGTATGGGATATGTGGTTGTTCCTTTGAACTCAGGAGATGCAAGAGAATTTAAAAAGGAAATGGGAAATTTATTGGAGGATCCTTTAGGAGTGGCAGAACGTGTAGATCAATTCTTAGGACCTAATGTGTTTACCTGGGATGAGTTGCAGTCAATTTTAGGAATATTGTTTACTGTAGAGGAACGGGGAATGATCAGGAGGGCAGGAATGAGAATTCAGGATGAGCAACATCAGCATGGTCCTGCAGCCGATATTAAGTGGCCCCTTCAAAAACCAGACTGGAATAACCAGGATCCAGTACATAGGGGACATATGCAGGACTTGAGAACTATAATTATTCAAGGTATTAGGGAATCAGTCCCACGAGGGCAAAATATTAATAAAGCATTTAAGGAACACCAAAAGAAAGATGAAACTCCTACTGAGTGGTTAGAAAGGTTAAGAAAGAACTTACAGCTTGTACTCAGGGCTGGACCCAAGTACTCCAGTAGGAGAGGCTTTGTTAAAGCTCAGTTTGTGGCTAAATCTTGGATGGATAGTAGGAAAAAGCTGGAGAAATTGTTGACTGGATGAATTGTTGAGGGAGACTCAGAAAGTGTATGTGCGAAGAGATGAGGAGACAGAGAAGCAAACAGTGGAAATGATGGTTGCTGCTGTCCGAGAAAGTCAGAGACCGGCAGGTCAAAGACTAATGGGTCAGGAACTGGCTGAGCATACAGGACAGTATCAGAGGCCTGGTAGAGTTCCAGGGCCACCTGAAAGGACTAAGAATGTAGTAGTTTGCTATTATTGCAAAAAGAAGGGTCATATGAAGAGGGATTGTAGACAAAGGAAGATGGATGAGAGAATGTTTAAGGAAGATTAGGGGTGTCAGGGGCTTTACTTGCTGGGGACCAGAGAAATAAAGGAGCCCTTGATATAAAATAAGAGTAGGTCTCCAGCAACAGGAGGTAGAATTTTTAGTGGGCTCGGGGGCAGAAATGTCAATGGTCCGGATTCTACCTCCTGGGTGCAGAATATCCCATGCTGCCCCAGCCCATCCAGGTAAGCAAGTCTGACTAATGCTGGAGATGCCAGCAGGTTTACATTTGGGGACATTACTCTTACTGGGAAGTGTGCACAAATGTTACATTTTGGTAAATGTCCTTGCAGGACCTAAAGTCTGCATTGACTCTGGGGATGGTAACAGTTCCTTGCGTTGTGCACATCTGCAAGTAATTGTTCTGAAACTGCCATCTTAAAGAGAGCTGAATAATACCAAGTATTAGAAAGCTTGAAACCAGATTTTTAGAAGGGTTACGCATGTAAACACATGTAAATGTCCATTCTTGGAGACTTTTAATAATGGACTGCAAGTCTGAGCACCCGGATAAAACATCAAAGAATGGATGGCTCACTCCAACTTAATTTACTCTGAAAATCTTTGAATGTTTTGCACAGTAGTGCTCTGGTTTAGATCAAAACCATATATGAAATGATTAAGCAACAACTACATGATTACCAAAAAGCATTGGTCTGGCAGCTAATGCACAAAATATCATAGAATTGACATAGTTCCTGCAGAGTGTATCTGGGTGAAATACTCCCTGAGGTGGGAATGTGAGGACTGTTTGTGTAGTTAGAGGTATAGGATAGAGCCAGCACCTGGGGGCTATCAGAAGGATAGGCTGACTATATTTATTGTTCAAGATGGGAACCAAGTCTTTGTGAAGGTCTTGTAAAAGAAAGCTCAGTCAAGATTCCCTTCTGTCTTAGGAAGGAAAAGTCTTTCCCAGGTAGTCAGTGGATGGCAGGGAAGGTGCTTCTTTCAGTTCTTTCCCGTTTTTTTTTTTTTTAATCTCCTGATTTTTAATCCCCTGAAGAGAAGAGAGGCAGTGGGCAAGAGGTGGCAGCTGCAGTTCCTGAAGGTAGGTCTTTTTCTTGTTCATTGGATCTGGTTTTTTTTTGCTGGTTTGTTTGTATTGTTGTTGTTTGGTTAGGCATTTTTGTTTGGTTGCAGGGTTTTTGTTTGTATTTTTTGTGGGGTTTTTTTTGTTTGTTTTTTTCCTGGTATGGCTTAGAAAAAGAAGTTGTTTTTGAAATGTATTCATCCGTGCTGTCCTATGTTGACTTTTCTGCCTAAAGTTTGATTCTGTTATGACCTGTAGAGCTTGGGGATCGAAAGAAACAGAAGTTATAGTTTCATTTAGTGTTTCGAGGTAAGGGATTAGAGTTTAGGTTTGAGGGTTAGGGTTTAGGATAAGGTTTTACGATTCAGCCCATAGGGTTAAGGGTTAGGGGTTAGAGGTGAGGGGTTAGGTATTAGGCTTAAGGGGCTAGGGGAAAGCCTTAGAGTTATGGTTAGGGGTTTAGGGTGGAGGGATAAGGGATAAGGGTTTAGAGATTAGGCTTTAGTATAAGGGTTAACGTGAGGGTCATGGTTAGAGCTAGGTAAAAGTTATGTGTAAAGGTAAGGGTAAAGGTTGGGGTTAGGGGTAAGGGTTAGGATAAGGGTTAGGACTAGGGAATATGGTTTGGTTTTAGGGTTAGGGTTTAAAGTTCAGGATTAGGCGTTAGGGGTTAGAGTTCAGGTTAGGGTTAGTGCTTAGGGATTAAAGTTTTCAATTAGGGTTACGGTTTATTGTTTAGGGCTAGGGTTAGGATTTAGGGCTTGGGCTTTGGCTTTAGAGGTTAGGGTTTAGGGTTAGGTTTAGAGTTTGAGTTAGTTATTGGGGTTAGGGGTCAGGGGTTAGAGTTGGGTTTCAGCCTGCCTTGAGCAGGGCACTCAGACAAGATGATGGTCAGCAGTGTCTTGCAGCCTGAGGCATTCTTTGATTCTGAATGATCTGTAGGATCATGCCGCAGGAGGTGCATGGGAAGCTCATCGTTGAGTAATCAAGGAGAGGGTGCTGATGAAGGAGAGGAGAGGGTGATTCTGTGAATGGAATTAGAAAGTGAGTTCCATGGGGCTGGGTTGGCTTCAGTTGAGTGGAATCATGGAATCATGGAATGGGTTGGGTTGGAACTAGATGATCTTTAAGCCTTCCAAGCCAACCCATTCCATGATTCCATGATTCTGTGACACAGTCCCAGCCAGTAGCAGGCCAGCAGCAGGGCTTTGTGAGTCAGGGCCTGGTGCTTGGACACCGTTGTCATGGGGGTCTCTGTGGTGACTGGGGGGATATAGAAGGGGTGTGGAGATCTGGGTTGTCCGTATCTGGGAGAGCACCTGCCTCAGGAGTCAGGAGCTGCCCTGGGTGACAGTGTCAGTGAACGAAGGAAGGGCCAGAGCAGAAGTTCCCCTGGAGCCTGTGAGGAGAGGGCAGCTGTCCCCTGCAGCCCATGGAAGGGCCCGGAGGGGAAGATGTGGATCTGCAGCCCATGGACTGTTTTGCCAGGATAGAGCTAATTTTCTCTCTTGTCATTTTTCTTTCAGCTAAGTCTCTTGTAAGCAGCAGTTGCCCTGGCTGAAATAAACAGCAAGTTTTTTCCCAGTCAGCGTCTGCTTCTAGGAGTGATAACACTCAATGTTTATAGTTAGTGCTAGGGAATGTTCTGCAGAACACGGCCGCTGCTCAGTTCTGAAGAACATCTCGTGCACCAGAAAGAGAAAAGGAGCAAGGAGGTCACACGTACAACATTCTTTAGGGAGGAGCAGAGACGAGAAAAGACCAAAATTGACCACAGAGAGTATTCCGTGCCATACACAACATCCTCAGTATAAATTTGAGGGATGCTGAGGGTCAGAGCCCTTCTGCCCTCTTCCTTCTTCCTTCCTTTGTCCTTTTGCCTTCGCCTGGGCCTGTTTGCTTCAGCATCCTGGGAGGGTTCGCTCTGTTCCTCTGGCTGTGGTCCTGCTCCATGCCAGCCTGAATCTCTGTGTTCCTGCCTCCAGGTCCCGAGCACTGCTGAGTCCAGGAGTCCAGGCTGGACTTTCCCAGGGCCGCCCTGCAGCCTCAGTGGTGACGTGAGAGTTCTTGGGGGAGAGGGGGGAGGACCGTGGTATCAATTTTCCTGTCTATTTGTGTAGCATTAGAAATCTTTCCTTTCTATCATTAGCGTTTCATTTCAAGCTGTGTAGTTTAGTTTCCAAGCCGTAAGTCTCTCTCCCTTCCTCTGTCTCCTTTCTTTGTCTGGGAGGGAAGGGGGGGTTAGTAGATGAGTTAGCAGAGAGCATCTCTAATTGTGTTGAATTGCCGGCACAGCGCTAAACCCTGACAGATTTATTTGCGCTCAATATGAGGCTTAAGCTAATTAGGTGGAGTGGCAGCTGGGGTCCGTGGAAGCAGGGCCAAGGCCTCCGTGGCTCCTCTCCACTGGCACATGCTGCGTCCGACCCTCAGGGCGTCCCTGCGTCCCTGCCTGGGTGCAGATGGCCATGGAGGCCTGGGTCAGGGATGAAGGGGTTAGGTTTTAGGATTAGGGTTAGTGTTTAGGGTTAAGGGATTAGAGTTTAGGTTTTAGGGTTTAGGATTCAGCGCTTAGGGTTAGGGGTTAGCGGTATGGGGTTAGGTGTTAGGCTTTAGGGGTTAGGGTTATGGTTTAGGGTTTAGGGTTGAGGGATAAGGTTTTAGGGATTAGGCTTTCGTGTAAGGGTTAACGTGAGGGTCAGGGTTAGGGTTAGGTTGAGGGTAAGGGCTTAGGGTTAGGGTGACGGGTTAGGGTATAGGTTGGGGTTAGAGGTTAGGGTTAGGATAAGGGTTAAGGCTGGGGTATATGGTTAGGTTTAGGATTAGGGTTTAGGGTTAGTGGTTAGGGTTAGGGTTATGGCTAGGGTTTAGGGTTCAGGATTAGGCATTAGGGGTTAGAGATCAGGTTAGGGTTAGTGTTTAGTGTTTATGGTTTAAGGTTTAGAGTTAGAGCTAGGGCTTAGGTTTCATTGTTTAGGGTTCAGGGTTAGGGCTAGAGTTAGGATTTAGGGCAAGGGTTTAGGCTTTAGAAGTTAGGGTTTAGGGTTAGGTTTAGAGTTTGGGTTAGTTATTGGGGTTAGGGGTCAGGGGTTAGAGTTGGGTTTCAGCCTGCCTTGAGCAGGGCACTCAGACAAGATGATGGTCAGCAGTGTCTTGCAGCCTGAGGCATTCTTTGATTCTGAATGATCTGTAGGATCATGCCGCAGGAGGTGCATGGGAAGCTCATCGTTGAGTAATCAAGGAGAGGGTGCTGATGAAGGAGAGGAGAGGGTGATTCTGTGAATGGAATTAGAAAGTGAGTTCCATGGGGCTGGGTTGGCTTCAGTTGAGTGGAATCATGGAATCATGGAATGGGTTGGGTTGGAACTAGATGATCTTTAAGCCTTCCAAGCCAACCCATTCCATGATTCCATGATTCTGTGACACAGTCCCAGCCAGTAGCAGGCCAGCAGCAGGGCTTTGTGAGTCAGGGCCTGGTGTTTGGACACCGTTGTCATGGGGGTCTCTGTGGTGACTGGGGGGATATAGAAGGGGTGTGGAGATCTGGGTTGTCCATATCTGGGAGAGCACCTGCCTCAGGAGTCAGGAGCTGCCCTGGGTGACAGTGTCAGTGAACGAAGGAAGGGCCAGAGCAGAAGTTCCCCTGGAGCCTGTGAGGAGAGGGCAGCTGTCCCCTGCAGCCCATGGAAGGGCCCGGAGGGGAAGATGTGGATCTGCAGCCCATGGACTGTTTTGCCAGGATAGAGCTAATTTTCTCTCTTGTCATTTTTCTTTCAGCTAAGTCTCTTGTAAGCAGCAGCTGCCCTGGCTGAAATAAACAGTTATACTAACTACAGGTTAGTAGACAAGTGTCCTGGTTTTGGCCAGGACAAAGGTTATTTTCCGTCTTGTACTTTTTCTTTCAGCTGAGTCTCTTCTAAGTAGTTGCACTTGATGAAATTAACAGCAAGTTTCTGAGGCAGTGTGTGTTTCCAGGACTGATAACACTTGATGTTTATAGTTACTGCTAGAGACTGGTATGCAGAGCCAAGGACACTGCACAGCTCTGAGGAAAACATAAAGAGGTCCCACTTACAGCCCTCCTTTGGGGAGGAACGGACAAGTTGGTGCCAGAATTGACCAAACAGAATATTCCATCCCATATACATCATCCTCAGTATAATCTGATGGATCACGAGGATCAAGCCAGATTTCCTGCCTCCAGCTTTTGTCTCCCTGCCTTTCCTGCCTTTCCTGCTTCCTTTCCTTCACCTGGCATCCTGGAAGGATCCCGTCCGTTCGTCTGCCTGTGGTCCTGATCCGTGCCAGCTCTGATCTGTGTGTTCCTGCCTCCAGTTCCCGACTGCTGCCGACTCCAGGAGTCCAGCCTGGACTTTCCCAGAGCTGTCCTGCAGCCTCGGTGGTGATGTGAGAGCTATGGGGGGGAGGGGGGAAGGAATGTGGTATCCATTTTCTAGTATATTTGTATATATTTAGTAATTTTTCCCATCTATCATTAGTGTTTCATTAAAGTTGTGTAGTTTAGTTTCCAACCCATAAGTCTCTTTCCTTTCTTATCAGGGAGGAGAGAGAGATTAATAGAGAGCGTCTGTTACTCGGTTTAATTGCCAGGCCAGTGTTAAACCGTGACAGATTTATTGGCGCCCAACGTGGGGCCCGAGCTAATCGGCTCGAGTCCAGTTCAGATTTTGACTAATTTGCCTGAATAGTTTGAATTCCAACTCCAGTCGAAGAATGGCTTCGTCGAGTGGGAATTAGAATTAGTGGGAATTAGTGGGAATTTTCCTTTGGAAATTTCACAGAGTTGGAGATTAAACCAATCATGCCGTACCTTTGATACTTAGGGTATGCAATCTGTTTATTTGCAGCTGGAATTGCTGTTAATATGTGGTTTTTCAATCGTAAGAGCTGCTTAAGAACCATCGTTGCAATATGGTCCTCAATATTGATGTATATCATGGTGCATGGTGCAGTGGTGTTTCATATAAGGGTTAAGAACTTTGATAATAATTACATTTTCAGCCTTCTTTTGAGGAAATATACCTCTTTTGGGCTGAGTTCAATGGATTCTTGTCAAAATGGCATTATGCTTGTTATAGTTTTGAGCCTCCTGATTCTTGTAGCCATTGTTGTTCAGGTGTCTGTGAATATTTTTATGTGCTATCATATGTTGGTGAGGAATACGACAACTACAACTAGGGGAACGAGCACACCTCATAAAGAGAGCACCCCCACTCCTGCCATTTCTTGCCCCACCTCACACAAGGGCACAACTCAGATAAGGCCGGCCAGCATCGCCAGTGATTCTGCTACAGCTGCAGCTCCTGTCTCTACCCCCACAGACACTGCTGCTCAGAAAACGAGCCCTGCTGCTGCTACTGCTGCAGACACCACAGCTTCTCCCCCTCATCCCACACAGTTACTTGTTGACCCTGTAACTAGGAGAAAAGGAAAACAATGGAAATCAGAAAAGAGCCGTAACCCTTCCACGTCTGAATGAGACGACCAGGTGACAGAGGAGATAGAGGATACTGCCTCTCCTCGTAGAGCAGCTAGAAGAGACTCTAAAGCAGAGGAGGACTCAGACTCAGAATCTGCTCAGTCCTATTCCATGAGAGACTTGCGTACTCTGAGAAAAGACTACAGCCGTTTTTCAGGTTAACCACTTCTCTCTTGGTTACTCCAATGCTGGAATGAAGGGGCTGCTACCATAACATTAACTCAGAAGGAAGCTAGACAGTTGGGATCCCTGGCCAAAGATGCAGGTATTGATAGGGCATTTGGGGAAAAGGCTGGAACCACCAGCCTATGGAAACGACTCTTGGCAGCTGTAAGGGAGAGATATCCCTATAAAGAGGAAATAGACTGCCCACAGGTCAAAGAATCCAAACTTGAAAAAGCTATCAGGTATCTGGAGGAATTGGCTGTACGAGGCGTGATCTATAATGCTGATGACATTGAAGATCCTTATCACGTATCGTGCCCTAAACCCATGATGCAAAGGTTTGTGCATGCTGCACCACCACCTTTTAACCATACACTATCAGTAATGCTATGGGTTCCTGCAGATGTGGATGCAACTGTGGGTGATGTGATTAAAACAGCACGAGAGTGTGAAGATGCTGTCACAGCCCCTCGTCGGGCCTGGGTCTCAGCTATAAAAAGAACATCTACAGTACATCGATGACATCATTGTGTGGGGTGACACAGCAAAGGAAGTCTACGAGAAAGGTGAGGAGATAATTGAAATCCTTCTAGAGGCTGGTTTTGCTATTAAAAGGAGCAAGGTCAAGAGACCTGCACAAGAGATACAGTTTCTGGGAGTGAAATGGCAAGATGGACGTCCCCACATCCCAATGGACGTGATTAACAAAATAACAGCTATGGCCCCACCAACTACCAAAAAAGAAACTCAGTCCTTCTTAGGAACTATTGGTTTCTGGAGGATGTATATTCCTTCTTATAATCAGACTGTGAAACCTCTCTACGAGGTTACCTGGAAGAAGAAAGACTTTAAATGGGGCTCAGATCAACAAGCTGCTTTTGAGAGTATCAGACAGGAGATTGTGCAGGCAATGGCCCTTGGACCAATTCGAACAGGGCCAGACATTAAAAACGTGCTTTACACCGGAGATGGAGGTGATGGTCCTACATGGAGCCTCTGGCAGAAAGCTCCAGGAGAGACTCGAGGCCGACCTCTAGGATTTTGGGGTCGAAACTACAAAGGCTCCGAAGCCAATTACACAGCCACTGAAAAAGAGATACTGGCCGCATATGAAGGAGTTAGAGCTGCTTCAGAAGTGACTGGTACTGAAGCACAGCTCCTCCTAGTGCCACGATTACCTCTACTGGGTTTTATGCACACAGGTAGAGAATCTTCCCATCATGCTGCCGATGCTACCTGGAGTAAATGGATTGCTCTACTCTCACAGAGAGCTAGGACAGGAAGACTTGATCGTCCAGGAATTGTAGAAGCAATAACACATTGGCCAGAAGGCGAACACTTTGGAATGACACCAGAAAAACTGGTAAAACGGGCTGAAGAAGCCCCACCATATGATCAACTACCAGAGAATGAGAAACAATATGCTCTTTTCACTGATGGATCCTGCCGTCTGGTAGGAGGCCATCGAAGGTGGAAAGCTGCCGTATGGAATCCTACATGACTAGTTGCAAAAACAGATGAAGGAGATGGTGAATCAAGTCAATTTGCAGAGGTCAAAGCCATCCAATTGGCTTTGGACATTGCTGAACAAGAAAAGTGGCTGAGACTTTATCTCTATACTGACTCATGGATGGTAGCAAACGCCTTATGGGGTTGGTTAAAGCAGTGGAAACAATACAACTGGCAATGTAGAGACAAACCTATCTGGGCTGCTGAACTATGGAAAGACATTGCTGCTAGGTTAGAGAAACTTGATGTAAAAGTACGTCACGTAGATGCCCGCGTACCTTCATATCGAGCTACTGAGGAACATCAAAACAACCAAAGAGCAGATGAGGCTGCTGAAGTGTTCCAAATAGATCTGGACTGGGACCATAAAGGTGAACTGTTTTTAGCCAAATGGGCCCACAACGCTTCAGGTCATCAAGGCAGGGATGGAACATATCAATGGGCTCGTGACCGAGGGGTGGATTTATCTTTGGACGCTATTGCGCAGGTTATCCACGACTGTGACATATGTGCTGCAATTAAGCAAGCTAAAAGGTTGAAACCTCTGTGGTATGAAGGGAGATGGTCAAAATATAGGTATGGGGAGGCCTGGCAAGTCGATTACATCACACTGCCTCAAACCCGCCAGGGTAAGCGCTATGTGCTTACAATGGTGGAGGCAAGTACAGGATGGCTGGAAACATATCCTGTGCCTCATGCCACAGCCCGGAACACTATTCTGGGCCTAGAGAAACAAGTCTTGTGGAGACATGGTACACCAGAAAGAATTGAGTCAGATAATGGAACTCATTTCAAAAACAGTCTTAATAATAACTGGGCCAAAGAACATGGTATTGAGTGGATATACCATATCCTCTATCATGCACCAGCCTCAGGTAAAACTGAAAGGTACAATGGACTGTTAAAAACTACCTTAAAGGCAATGGGTGGTGGAACTTTCAAAAACTTGGGACAAGCACTTGGCAAAAGCTACCTGGTTAGTTAATACCAGGGGTTCCATCACTTGAGCTGGTCCTGCTCAGTCAGATCTTCTACACACAGTAGATGGGGACAAAGTGCCTGTGGTGCATGAAAAGAATCTGCTAGGGAAAACAGTTTGGGTTTATCCTGCATCAGGCAAAGGCAAACCCATTCATGGGTTCATTACTGTTTCATTAAACTTGTGTAGTTTAGTCTCCAACCCATAAGTCTCTCTCCCTTATTCTCTCTCCTTTCTTATGGTGGAGGAGAGAGAGATTAATAGAGAGCGTCTGCCATCGGTTTAATTGACGGGCCAGTGTTAAACTGTGACACAGGGACATGGGAACAACACGGGGTCAACATGGGATCTACATGTGATTAACATGTAATTAACACGTGATTAACAGGGGGGTTCAGGCCAATCACAGGGTTTTGTTGACATGGGATGGACATGGGGTCAACAGTCTAGGAAATTCATAGAGTGTACAGAGGATAATTTCCTGCTCCAGCCGGTGAATGAGCCCACCAGGGATGGAGCCCCGCTCGACCTCCCGTTCACAAACAGAGAGCGGCTGGTGGGAGATGTGGTGGTCAGTGGATGTCTGGGACACAGTGGTCACGAAATAATCAAGTTTTCAATCCTCAGGGATGCAAGGAGGGCTGTCAATAAAACCTCTATGTTGGACTTCCGGAAGGCAGATTTTGGCCTATTCAGAAGACTGATTCAGAGTGTACCCTGGGAAACAGCCCTTGGAAACAAAGGGGTCCAGGAAGGGTGGACGTACTTCAAGGAGAAAGTTCTGAAAGCACAGGAGCAGCTGTCCTGGTGTGCCGAAAAGGCGAGCCGGTCTGGCTGAACTGGGAGACTTTGAAAGAAATTAGGGTTAAGAAGAGAGCCTACCGATTGTGGAAAAAAGGGCTAACTACTCAGGAAGAATTTAGGAATATAGTTAGGTGTTGTAGAAAGAAAATTAGAGAGACAAAGGCACAACTTGAACTGAATCTCACCACCTCTGTGAAGGATAACAAAAAGTCCTTTTACAGATGAATCGATAGCAAAAGGAGGGGCAGAGAAAACCTCCATTCTCTACTGGACTATATATAACAATATAGTTATCCAAGATGAAGAAAAGGCTGAGGTATTTAACACCTTCTTTGCCTCAATTTTCTACAGCAAGACAGGTTATCCTGAGGACAGCTGGCTTCTTGAGCTTGTAGAAAGAGACGAGAATCTGAACAGCCCCCCTGTAATCCAGAAGGAAACAGTCAGTGACCTACTGAGCTGCTTAGATCCCCACAAATCTATGGGACCTGATGGGATCCACCCAAGGGTGATGAGGGAGCTGGCAGAACAGCTCACCAAGCCTCTCTCTATCATCTACCAACAGTCCTGGCTCACTGGGGACATCCCAGATGATTGGAAGTTGGCCAATGTCACGCCAATCCACAAAACGGGCCAGAAGGAGAACCCGGGAAACTCCAGGCCCGTCAGCCTGACCTCAGTGCCTGGCAAGGTTATGGAGCAGATCATCCTGGGGACAATCACACAGCACCTGCAGGATGGACAAGGGATTAGACCCAGCCAGCATGGGCTTAGGAAGGGCAGGTCCTGTCTGACCAACCTGATCTCCTTTTATGATCAGGTGACCCGCCTGGTGGAGGAGGGGAAGGCTGTGGATGTGGTCTACTTGGCCAGCAAGGCCTCTGACACCGTCTCCCACAGCATTCTCCTGAAAAAGCTGTCAGCCCACAGCTTGGACAGGGGCACTCTGTGCTGGGTTAGGAACTGGCTGGAGGGCCGAGCCCAGAGAGTGGTGCTGGATGGTGCTGATCCAGTTGGCAGCCGGTCACTAGTGTTGTCCCCCAGGGATCAGTCTCTCAGCCCAGTTCTATTTAATATCTGAGATGAGAATATCTGTGCTGAGAGATGAATGAACAAACTGCTCCAGAAGTCAGAATGGAACCTGAAAGTACCTTGAAGCATTGTTTGGCCCCACTGAGGACCATTGCTGCCAGAGCCTCCCCATGGCCTTGTTAGAGCAGATCACTGGAGGCCATGATTGCAGGGAGGCAAAGATTCTGTATAGGTGGCTCTGAAAGCAAAGATTTTTCTTTATTTATTTATTAATGCAGCATTGAGGACAAACTCTGAAACCCAGGCAATGGGAAGGCAGAGCCCATCCCTCTCTTATGAGTCAGGACTCTTCCTAGGGACAGTGGAGTATGAAAACGTGTAATAAAAAAAAAATTCAGACACATCTTGACCTCCCCAAGAAGGGGAAAGAAAGTCCAGAGCCCCAGGACAAAATTCCTCCTGGTAGACCATGGTGTTTGAGGCAGCTGCCACGTCTGGGGTGACAAAGCCCTTGGTCCTGTTGGGCCTTTCAGCCTTCCAGAGCCCTTGGCCACCTCTCCTGCAGGCTGCCCTACACTGTCCATGCCTGCAGCTCCTTTAAACTGCTTTAGAAATGCTTTAAACTGAAGGACAATGAGAGAGGAACCCAAGATGGCAAACACCTTCCCACCATCACCACTACAAGTGATCTGGAATTAAACCAGGCCTGCTGACCCCAGGAGTCCAGCCATAGTAATTTTTCCTTTTTATCATTACTGTTTCATTAAAGCTGTGTAGTTTAGTTTCCAACCCATAAGTCTCTCTCCCTTATTCTCTCTCCTTTCTTTATCAGGGTAGGGAGGGGCATTAATAGAGAGCTTCTGTCATTCAGTTAATTGTCGGCCAAGTGTAACACCCTGACAGATTTATTGGCACCAAATGTGGGCCTTAAGCTAAATATCTAGAGCCCATTTGAAAATTCAACTCATTTATATGAACAGTTTGAATTTTGACTTCAGTGAAGGATACCCAGATGGCTCCGCTGAGTGGGAATCAAGCTATTTTCTCTGGAAATTTCACAGGGTTGGAAATTAAACCAGTCCTGCTGTACCTTTGGTATGCAGGGTGTGATCTGTGGCTTTTTATCTGGGATTAGTGTTGCTCTGTGGTTCATTCTTGGTAACAGCTGCTTACAAACCATAGTTGTGATATGGTCTTCAACAGTGTGGTACATGGTACAGTGTTGTTTCACACACCTAGGAGATACACATAGTATACACATTTCATACACATAAGAAATATCCCTATAAAGTGGAAATAAACTGCCCACAGGTCAAAGCAGCCACACTTGGATATGAAAGAAATATCTGCATGAGATGTGATCTATACAATGATGAGTCTGTAGATCCTTATCACATGCCATGCTCTAAGCCTGGGAGGCAAAGGTTTGTGCATGCTGCACCATCCCCATTTAACCATACACTATCAGTAATGTTATGGGTTCCTGGAGAAATGGAACCAACTGTGGGTGATGGGATTAAAAAAGCACGAGAATATGAAGATGCTGTCATGGCTCCTCATCAGGCCTGGGTCTCAGCTGTAAAGGGAACAGCTGAAAAACTGCACCTACCCCATCACAAAGTCCTGGTGGCCTGGAACTGTCTGGGACCATGTCACAGAATCATAAAACCATGAAATGGATTGGCTTGGAAGGGTTCAAGATCATTTTGTTCCAACCCCCTGCATGCATGGGTAGGGACACCTCCCACCCAACTGAAGCCAACTCACTAGAAATCTGGACACAGAGACAAAAGCAACCTCACGTTCCTGACCCTTTCCCCAGACATGCTCACATTGCTCAAATGTAACTTTTTTCTAAAATTTTATGTATTTCAGTTAATAACTGACATCACCCTGGTGCAAGGTGCTCCAGGGCTGCAGATCCACATCTGCCCCTCTGTGCTCCTCCATGGGCTGCAGGGGACAGCTGCCCTCTCCCCACAGCCCTTCCTTCAGTCACTGACCTTGGGGTCTTGTGGAGGGCTGGGAGCAGGCTTCCACCTCCTTCTCCATGGACATCTTGGGCATTTTCTGCCACAGATATTCCATGAGCACCCAGGGCAGCTGCTGACTCCTGAGGGAGGTGCTCTCCTAGATATGGTCACCATGGAGACCCCCATGACAATGGTGTCCAGGACCCAGACCCTGCATCACAAAGCCCTGGTGGTGGCTGTGGAGATGCCCAGGCCTGGAACTGGCTGGGACTGTGTCAAAGAACAATGGAATCATGGAATGGGTTGGGTCGGAATGGTTCAAGATCATTTAGTTCCGATCCAACCCATTCCATGATTCCATGATTCCACTCAACTGAAGCCAACCCTTCTCCTGTCCCCATGGAACTCACTTCTTAATCCCATCCACAGCATCAGCCTCATTCAACAGTAGTGTCTCTTGGAGCTGCTCAAGGATGAGCTTCCCGTGCTCCTCCTGCTCCATGATCCTACAGATCATTCCCGCTATCATTCTCCAGATCATTCTGAATCACAGAATACCTCAGGCTGGAAGAGACCCCTGAGCATCTCCGTCTCTGAGTGCCCTGCTCAAGGCAGGATGAACCAGATGAGGTTGCTCAAGGGCGTCCCCAGCGTGTCTTCATCCACACAGGGGGTGAAAGTGCCTTTTGTCCCACCCCACAGGGGGATTATAAAGACAGGAAACAGTGTTGGCACAAGTTCTGGACACTGAGGCACTGTCACTGCTTGCCAGGAGGACTTTGGATCACTGATGGCACTGTGACCCTCATCATCTCGTGAACTTCCCACCCACCACATCACCCACCTGGGTGGGTGACATCACCAGTCTGGCTACAACAGGACAATGGTAGAGCATGGCAAAGGGCATTCTAAAGGCCAGGTGCACCCCATGCCTTTCTGTCCCCTGCCCACTCTGCTTCAGCAATCCCTTCTTTGTCCTTCACCTGCCTGGAACAGGCTCATTTCTCATTTCCATGGTTTTCCTTTTCTCCCACTCCCAGGGCCAACAAGTATCTGTGTGTGCCAAGAGGGAGAGGCTGTGGTGTCTGCAGCAGGAACAGCAGCAGCGTTGGCTTTCTCAACAGCAGCAGTGTCTGTGGGGAGCAGCTGCAAAGAAAGCAAAAGTACAAGACAGAAAATTACCTTTATCCTGGCCCAAACCAGGACACACCTGGCTTAGATTTTAGCCGTACCTCTCACTAAGCAGAGGTCTGCACAAATAAAATGATATCCTCTTAACTTCAGAATGACTGACAGTGTGGTATGGTGTGACATAAAGAGATATACCATAGATACAGGAAGCACAAACTAGCAAATAGACTGGAAAACCTGCTGATGAGGTCCTTTGTCCCAGCTGCAGACCACCAAGGGAGGGATGCTCTCTGCTTGGCTGTGGGACCCGCTGGGAACAGGACTCCCCCAGAGATTTCTCTGCAGGGACCCAATGCTTCCACCAAAAGTATTTAGGAGTGAATTCTTTTCTCCATAAGAGACCTTAATGGCAAAGCTGTCTGTGCCTTAGAGCTTACTGCCTGTTTCTTGAAGAGATGCTCTCTCTGGGGATATCCAAATTCCTCTTTCTGTCTGACAAATAGGAAAGTCCTGTCCCCCTCTGCAGGATGTGTCTGTCGGGTGCTGGTCAGGCTGCAGAAGTCATTCTGTGCAGAGGCAGCACAAGTTTTGACTGGATCCCCAAAGGGAGATGGTGAGATGAGTGTTTGCTGCTGTGAGTTGTGTCTGAAGAAAAGGGAGCAGATCAGAGGGCTCGGTGTGGAGCCCCGTGTGACAGCTCTAGAGCAGAGCTGCCATGAAGCCTCTTTTAGAATGAGGCTCTGAAACTTGAGTGGCATCAGAAAGCACTGGGAAGAAATACACTGTCCATGTGCTTTCCTTAGGAAAATGAACCCTCTGGCCCACAACAGGGAACTGGAGCTGAGCTCTGGCACTCCAAACTGAGCCATGCCAGACACGCAGCAAAGGACACGATCACATTGCTCGTGCCCAAGTGATTTCTGGAGCAGTCTTTCTACTTCCGAGGCCCTTTGTGCACTCTTGAAAAGCAGGCTGTTTTTTCCTTCAGAAATATGGGGTTTTTCTATTCCATTTCAAAAAGCAGGTGTGCAGAAAATGAAAAAGGGTAAAGAGGAGCAGAACTGGTAGCAGCAAGAAATAAGGGTCAGAGACTGATGAAAACTTTAAAACCAAAATCCAAATCAATTTATTTACAAAAATTACAAAAAAGGAGAGGGTGGGGACGGCAGGGAAAGGAAAAAAAGAAAAGGGAAGGAAAGGGAGGGGAAAGTGGGAGGGAAAGGGGAGTGGAAAGGGGAGGAGAAAGAAGGAAGGTGAGTGGGGGAATGGAAGGGGAAGGGGAAAGAGGAAAGAGGGAGGGAAAAGGGGAAGGAGAAAGGGGAAGGAGAAAATGGTGAAGGAGAAAAGGGGATGGAGAAAGAGAAAGGAGGAAAGGAGAAGGGGGAAAGGGGGGAAGAAAAGAAGCGGGGAAGAGGGGGAAGAGGGGGAAGAGGGGGAAGAGGGGGAAGAGGGGGAGGAGGGGAAGAAGGAAAAAGGGAGAGGGGGGGAGCGGGGGAGAGGGGGAGGGGGGAAGGGAGAAAGGGGGAAAGGGGCAAAGGGGGAAAGGGGGAAAGGGGGAAGGGGGAAGGGGGAAGGGAGAAGGGAGAAGGGGGAAGGGGGAAGGGGGAAGGGAGGAAGGGGGGAAGGGGGGAAGGGGGAAAGGGGGAAAGGGGGGAAAGGGAGAAAGGGGAAAAGGAGAGAAGGGGAAAAGGAGAGAAGGGGAAAAGGAGAAAAGGGGAAAAGGAGAAAAGGGGAAAGTTGGGGAGGGAGGGGAGGCCAGGGTAAGGCATGGAAGGGAATGGGCAGGAAGGGGTGGGGGGAGGGAAAGGAGAATGGGTGGAGGGGGATGGAAGGGGGGGAATGGGAGGGGGGTAATGGGAGGGGAAGGGGAAAGAGGAAAGAGGAAGGGAAAAGGGGAAGGAGAAAGGGGAAGCAGAAAGGAGACGGAGAAAGGGGAAGGAGAAAGAGAAAAGTGGAAAGGGGGAAAGAGGGAAAGAAGGAAAGAGGGAAAAGGGGGGGAAAAGAGGAAAAGGGGGGAAAAAAGGGGAAAAAGGGGAAAAAGGGGGAAAAGGGGGAAAAGGGGGAAAAGGGGGAAAAGGGGGAAAAGGGGGAAAAGGGGGAAAAGGGGGGAAAAGGGGAAAAAGGGGAAAAGGGGAAAAGGGGAAAAGGGGAAAAGGGGAAAAGGGGAAAAGGGGAAAAGGGGGGAAAAGGGGGGAAAAGGGGGAAAAGGGGGGAAAAGGGGGAAAAGGGGGGAAAAGGAGAGAAAAGGAGGGAAAAGGGGGGAAAAGGGGGGAAAGAAGGAAAAGGGGGGAAAGGGGGAAAAGGGGGAAAAGGGGGAAAAGGGGGGAAAGGGAGAAGGGGGAAAGAGGGAAAAATGTGGAAAAGGGGACTGCGAAAAGGTGGATAAGGGGAAAAGGGGGAAAAGGGGAAAAGTGGGAAAGGAGAGAGGGAGGGGACTACACAGGAATGGAGAGGAGAGGGGGAAGAAGGGGGAAGAAAGGGGAGAGGGAGGGAGAGGGAGGGAGAGGAGAGGGAGAGGGAAAAGGGAAGGGGGAGGGGAGGGAAGACAATGGGAGAGGAGGGAAAAGGGAAGGGGGAGAGGGAGAGGACTACGCATCAAAAAACCACCAGGGAAAGCCAACAGGGCTGTCATCCATCCAACAGACTCAGAACATTTATTCAGACTGACAGAAAGATATTTTCATGTCTTCTGATCCATCACAAGATATGGAACAAGCTCCCAAAGATGTAGTTGAAAGTTCATCAGTGTCTGGGAAGAAAAGAGACAAGATTCCTGACGTTACTTTTACAGGAGAGAGGGGCAAAGAGGTCACTGTCAGAACATTACGGCTACGAAGCCAGAGCTGAACACTCTCCGTGATTAAAAGCAGACAGCAACAGAAGGAAATTGGCTCAGGGGCTTCCTGCTTTGAAACAGCACCAGTCACTGCAAAGCTGTGACTCTGGAGTAATCAGTACAAAATAGGTGCAATTCCTCCTGGGGCATCTGGCCTCATGTCACAGAACATGTTTGATGCCATGGATGACAAACATTCAGCTCCCCTGACAGTTGCCTGAACACTACTGAGTGATCTTTCTCTGAAGAAAGGAGAACTTTTGTCACTGATTAGCCTCTTCTTGCCTATTCAAATAAAAAGACTGAAACAGAGGAGCTACAAACACAAGCAATGAGTAAAGGGCAGCAAAGACCAAGAACTGACAGCAGGGGGTGTGTTATGGGTCAGTGCTGAAGGCAATCACTGGACACGGGAGGAGAAGTGATGGCTGAAGTCTGTGAAACTCTGTGTAGGGCTCCTTTTATGTTTGTGATTCAGGATTAACTCCAGTGAAAGGTGACTTCAGCTTTAGCTAAGTGTACCTGTGTGGAGGAAATAGGTCAGTTTCCTTTGTGCTGGTTTTGGGTTTTTTTTCAGGCAGCTGCTTAGAGCTCTACAGAGCAGAAACTTGCCATGTTCAAGTAAGTGTAAAGCTAGCAGAAAAAACCCTGTGCTTAGCACAGGAACTAAACAGCTTTCAAGATGTTGTTTTCAAGAGTTAGGAGCAGTCATCTTTTTACTTACTCTAACATGACACATTACCATGTCCAGGTTCTTCAGAGACAAATTCATCCAGGATCCACTTGTACTAGAATCATACAGAAAACACACCATTAACATGAGTGCAATATTAAACTTCTAAAACATTCTTCAAGTCCACACAAAACCAGGCAGTAACTCCAAGGGCCAAAGAAATGAGGCCATAAACCAGCAGAGGGGAGGGAAGGGCCCTCTCTCCAGGACTAAAGGAAGAGCAGTGACCAAATTCACAGCTTCTCCAGGAGAACCCCATAAAAACCCAAATGCCTCCTACACAGTGGATCTCCCACAATGAAGTATAAAGTGAGATTTATTGCAGATTTATTTATTATAGTCATACATCCTAGATAAGAAAATTTAATTTGAAGCTTAGCTGGAACCATCCTATGGCATCATCTTTGGTTTCTGGGCACTCTTGGAAAACAACCTCAAAACCCAAACTTTTCACCCCTAGCACACCTAGATGTTGTGTTGGGATGAGGAGGAGACACACCATGGGTAATCCCTGCAAATGAGTTGTAATTTAGGCTAAAAAGCACAACCTTGCATACACATGCTCTTCAGCAGTAGCTGAGGATGGGATTTCAAAATGTTTACCTTGTCTGCAGAAGAGGAAATCCTGTTCATCAAGGATTCTGCTCCTATGGGTGAGCTGGGGATGCTTCCTACTGGACTTCTGTTCAGAATCAGACTGGTGCCAGGATGTCCCAGATGAGTTGAATGGTGAACTGGATTTGCAGCCACTTCCACGCGTGTTCTTTTCTCTTCCACGAAGCCTTCTGTTGGCTTTTCCTTTTTTTTTTTTTCATCAGTTCTGAAACACAAAGACACAAAGAATTATCTCTGGCAGGAACAGATTAGGAATGACCAAACCCGTTTGACCTGAAGGGTTCTGGGGAGCCTGTATCATAGCAGTCAAACCTGAAAGAGTTACCAAGACTTGGGGCTGCTCAGCACTAAAGCTTCAAAGCAATCAGTGAATGGAGTTTGCTCTGGAATTCTGGGACAACTTCATGTACCTTGGATTTAACCTCTCCCAATTCCTTTTCCAAGCCCAGGTTGGCTTCCTCCAGGTTCCTGCAGCGCCTCGTAGCAACTTCCAGTGAACTTCTGCCACAGAGAGCTTTCCAATGTCAGCTCTCTGACATTGCCCTGATGAAATGGTTATAAGAAAAGTTATGAAAAAAGCATGAAAAAAGTTATAAGAACATGAATTCTGTCTTTTAACTTATTTGATTATACAGTTACAACTGTCTTGAATTCAAAAAGTAGGAAAATTTTGCCTGCCACCAGCAGTCAGCACCTCCAAACTATCAGCAGCAGCTCATGGAGATTTCTGTTTTCTAATACATTAAAAAATAATATATGTTATAGATAATGTTATACTTTTTGAACAATACACCACCATACACTGAATCATGTTATTTTTTTTAACAAAACTCAAAGCAATCTGTTTGATGCAAGAGCCATAGTTTGACTGCAGATATTACTCTGGTGACTAAAGGCAGGACTTTGTATGAGATGGTTCTTTGGTCTCTTTCAACATTCTACAAAGAATTAAACCAATACATTAAGTTAAATTAATATTGCTTACATTAAATGAATACATTAAATTAATACCAAGGTAATTTTAGAGTAACAACTTTCATAAATCTGGACAGTCCCTCCTTTCCTCCAGCCACCCACAGAACTACCATCTCCCAAAGGAACCTGGTATTTTGGCACTAGAAATGTAAAGTGATTCACAGGGGAAAACCATTGACAGCACTCCTGGAGTTCTTCCCCCTCTTCCCTCTTAAAGAAACTGAAAAATGAAGAATAAGGTGGTTATCTGACACATGCAGGTATTCACCTCACTCAATCACTCCGGGGTTCAGACGAAGAAAGAAATGGAATTTTAAAGCACTGTTCACATCACTATTCACAGACAAACAGTGTCTAATTACTCAACAGGACTAGTTCCTGTTTTCCAGAAAATAAAAATTAACAAAATGGGTATAGAACTTTTCAACCTTTAAACCCTCTGCCTGGGACTGGTGGAATTTGCAGAAAAAAACTTTAACATTCTAATCAGTCTTCTGACCAGTTAATTAGCCTAACACAGCCACAAAGAAGAAATTTAAAGATTGCTGCACATCACAAAACAGAGAAGAGAAAGCTTAGTGGCTGAAATTGACTTTTTTGAGGAACAGGCAGGTCCCAAAAGACAGAATGCAGTCATGAACAGCAAAACACTGCTCAGAGCCCTCAACGTTGCAAAAAGTGTGTCCTTTACCTCCCTTTTTTTTAGTTTTTCAGCCTCATAGTTTAAGACCAGCACACTTGGCCTTTAATTCCTTGCTCATTTTTTCCAGCGTGGAAACTTGCTTTTCAGCAGAGTTTGTGGAAAATGTCATTAAAGCATCCCTGTACAGCAGCTGATGGAAGCCAGCTGGCTTTCCCTCTGGAGCTGGGCCAATGCCTCCTATGGGGACAGAATCACAGAACCACAAAATCATTAAGGCTGGAAAAAACCTCTAGGATCCTCCAGTCCAACTGGGAAACCAACACCACTAAACCATGTCCCAAAAGTTGGAATAATGTGCTCCACTCTCCCCTGAGGTGTTACACAGGACTTCAGACCCTTCTGCCCAGCCCTGCCCCAGATGCCCAACACCAACATGCCTGCCCTATTCCCCTCAGAAATACCCTCAGAAACAAATCTTTTCAAACACTTCTTAGCATGGCCCAACACACACATGTTTTGCAGATGCAGGGAAAGCATCAAAGGTCACCAAATTCCAAGGTTTTTTTTGCATGAGTTTTCTCTTACAAAGAGGAAGACCAAGTATGTTTAGTCACACACATCAGCCTTTTACAGACAAATCTCCTTCTTCACTTCAACGTGTATTTTGTATGGGGGAAAAAAAATGCATTTGACTGCATTGTTTGCAGGAACAACATAGCCCAGCTGGAAATAAAGCAGCAGGAAATACCCAGCATCGTGGAAAAGATTTTTCCCCATCCTTAGAAAACTGTACCTAACTTCAGACAGAAACACCACCTTCCTCTGAATGACTCCGCCATCACCATTAGTCACTTTCTGCTAATTTTCTTTACCTTATTTTATAACTTACTCTATAATTGACTCTGTAATTACTCTCCATTTATTCTATAATGTTACTTAGCAGTCTGGACTCTAATTCAAAATATTTGGCTTCACATACCTGCACCCCAGAGTTGTCAGAGGCTTCCTATAGGCTTTTTTTTTTTTTTTTTTTGCTGGTGATGACACATGGAAAGTTCACCTCCAGAGAAAACCACTGTATTCTTCCAAGGATTTTTCCAGCAAAGCAGAGCAGAGTTATAGTTCAGTAGTGTGAGCAGTTTGACTTTTCTTTCTTCTTCTACAGGGTGCTGATGACTGCACCGTGGTGTTTTCATCAAAGCTGTTTCTCACTGCATCTTTTGGGAGACAGTGAAATTTTAGAGGTTCTCTTCTCTTTGTCAACAATTATTGGATCTCTCAGCTGTTTTCCTCAAAGCAATCTTTGGGGTTTTTTTTTAGGAGAACCCTGGGGATTCTTCAGAGGACTGCAGGATGCTCTTTTTAATGTGTTGCCAAAGCGCTTCAGGAGAGGGATCTATGGGATGATTTAAAAGTCCAGCTTGAAGGTTTACCTGGAGGCTGTTTCTCACTGTACCTTTTGGAAGACAGGGAAATTTTAGAGCTTCTCTTCTTTGTCAACAGTTCCAGGAGCTCTTGGGTGAGATTCCAATCTTTGGTTTTCTTTGAGGAGAACCCTGGGGATTCGCTTCGGGAGAGGGATCTCTGGGATGATCTAAAAGTCCAGCTTGAAGGTTTACCTGGAAGCTGTTTCTCACTGTACCTTTTGAAGATGGTTCACTTTGAGCCTCCTCCCTGGGATGCCACCCCTCTTAGGTCTGGGCTTCAAGCAGAGGGTAAGTTTGCATGGCACAAGGCAGTGGTCTGTAGAACATTCTGCACCAGGCATCGCTCAGCTATGACGGACATCGCCAACATTTCTCTGGCACACTAAGACACAGTCAGTGAGGTGCCAGTGCTTGGATCCAGGATGCTTCCAGGTTGTTGGAAGAGAGTTTTGGGGATGGTGAGGTTCTGCTCAGCACAAAACTTCCCTGCAGGAACTTTCTGGGGGAGGCAGTGCAGGGTTGGTGTAGAATTTGACTTTTGACTTGGTCAGCTTGGAGGGTTGCAGCATAAATCCTGAGGAGAAGAACATGGGGCTTGTTGTGGAGTGGGAGGTGTAAGGAAATAACGTGATCAGTGACCCGACAGCAAATTTTTAAGTTTGGAGGCTTGGAATAGCTGTGAATAAAAGCATAATCCTCATCTATCAGCCCATCAGAGTCTTTCTGGGAAATATCAGCACTGCAATGAAGGAGAACTTTGATCAAATGAAGATTCCCACCAACTGGACTTAGATTCCTGTTCAGTGCCAAACTCTTTGCCAGGATGTCCCAGGTGAGTTGAAAGCTGAGCTGGACTTGGACCCAGAATTCTGCTCTCCAAGCTGCTTGTGACTGAAATGCTTCTTCTGATGCCCTTCTCATGGAGTGCAGTGTTGGCTTTTGGTAGTTCATCATCAGCTCTGAAAAAATTCAGACACATCCCAAGAATTATCTCTGGCAGGAACACTTTGGCAGAGTTACTCATAGTCTCTGATTATTTGTTGATTTCTGAAAAAAGGATTAGGAGTGACCCAACCCAGAATTTGACCTGAGGGGTTTTGGAGAGCTTATATATTAGCAATCAAACCAAGGACTTGGGACTTCTCAGCACGAGAGCTTCAAAGCTACCTGTGAATGCTCTGTGCTTCTTCCAAAACACAGAGAAAACCAACTCTGAGCTACCCTCCCTTTCCCATGGGGAGCTGAAACCTCAGACAAACTGATAAAATAGAAGCCAAAAAAAGACATTTTTTTTTTTTTCCTTCACAGAATCAAATTCTGTGCTCTGCAGGGCCTCTCCTTATTCAATAAGGGACATGAAATTCATCTTTTTTGCTATACATTCCCTTTGGAAACAGAATCCACGAAGAAAACCCTATTAATTCCATGATCATTGCTGTGACTCTTGGAACACTCAAGAGAAATTAAGAGAGTTCTAATGAAGGCAAAGTGTCTTAAGGAACTTTCCCCACAAATATGCCATCTCAGGCTTACAAACATAATGCTGACCAGGTGTAGAAGAGGAACCCCAGCAGGAAAACACAGGAGGAAAAAAGGAAACTCTTATTACCACTCCAAAAAGCCTGTACCTACCTTTCCAGTTCATTTTGTAACCATCTTCTCTTTGTCACTTCCTCCAGATACAGCTTTTCATATTTTTCCTTTAGAACAACGCTCTTTCTCAGGGTGTATTTGTATTTTTCAGGGTGTTCATCTCCACTTGCTGGTCCACTTTTGTGTTTCTCCTCCCATCCTGCCTGCCTTAGGCTCTTCTTTCAGCTGGCAAGAAAGTTTGTCGAGCTGTAGACAGAAAAAAACACACACAAGAAAAGGAACTCAGCAGAAGCCAAAAGAAGAAAAAATATTGGTAAAGGGCTGGGCACCCGGACTGGATTTATCATCTGCTGACCCAGTATTAAAATCAGAGTGAAACCAGGGGCTTCCTTTTAATCAAGAACACCTATAACATCATTTCTGATAGGATTCCTCAGGTTCCCAGCCCTTCTCCTGCAGTAGGCACCAAACTGGCAGCATTTTCCCCATTTTCCCATTTCCTGGAAAAGCACTGGAAAAGCTCATAGGAAGTCAAACACAGCCAAACCTCCTGGTTTCAGCACAAAAACCACCTCTCATGCTGTAGAGGAATTTTTACAACACACTCAAGCTTCGTTATGGCACTGAGAAACACACCATCTTTTTTTTCCCTCTACACTGAGAAATTTTTAAATATTAGTTCAGAAGATGGCTTTTACTGAAGGACAAAGATGTATTCTCCTCTTTAGGTGAAAGCTGCAGTCTGTTTTAAAAAATGCGCAGGAAATATCAGCCTTTTGTAAGGTCCCAATGGTCACCTACAGCTCTGTCCTTCTCTTCCCCCCTCCAGAAGCAAAATTTTCTGTATCTATTGAACATCAAACCTGATATCCTGTCAGTCATTAAAAGGGGAGGAAACTGGCACGGTGGGCACTTGAAAGAGGCTCTAACAGAAGGAAGAACCTTGATTTATTTGACAGGAAAAGAGACAATGAATGCTTGAGAATAGGAGGTTCCATATAAATAAAAAGATTTTTTTTTTTTTTTCCCTGTGAGGGTGACAGAGCACTGGCACGGGCTGGTCCCTTCCAACCCTTAATAATTTTCTGTGATTCTATTTAACTCTGCCTCGATGTAATCACCTTCCCTGTCATCCAAAATAACTCTTTCTCTTGGAAGACAAAAACTCAAGAAACTTTTGGCCTAATCATGAGCCCCTGCCAGGGCAGGGGACTTTTCTTTCATGCTACTCAAACAGTAATAACCACCTCAAAAAGCACTTTTTTGGGTGCCCAGGAGAAGGGAAAGGCTGGGCTGAAGCCAGGGTTTGAAACAAATTCCACTGGGCTGAAACCAGGGTTGAAACAAATTCCACAACATTTTCTGCATCAGCTCACAGCGTCCTGCCCAGGGAAGCAATTGGAAAGCGTTAGGAAAGAGTAAGACAGTTTTTCCAGAAGAAAAAACTTTGGGCACACTCATCTACTGCTGCAGCACCATGGAAAGCCAAATCCATTCCAAAACACAGCTCAGAAAAAAAAACAAAAAAAAAAAAATTAACAATGTGAAAAGAAGCCTTGGGAAAGAGTAAGAGTTTTTCCAGGAGAAAAAACACCACCACCACCAAAAAGCCTCACACAAATCAGAGCTCACCTTTGTGTTCATTTTAGCAACTTCATTGGCCATTTCAGAATAAACATCCTTTATTTCTTTCTTCAACTCATGCAGGGACATTCGCTCCCCAAATTCCCTTACCATCTGTTTAATGCTTGAGAAGCTCTCAGAGCTACAAAGCACATTTGAGAAGAAAACAATGAAGCAAAGGAACAACAAGCAGCCTTTTTCACATATTGTTGTGTAAACATTACAGAAATTTTGTCTTTAACAGAAATTACTGAGACAAAAATCCAGCATTCCTATGCCACACCTGGAGGCTCCAAATTTCACCTGTGGAAAAATTCAGATTTTCCCTGCAGGGAAACCTCCTTTGGCAGCTCTCATCTCATGGAGAGCAGAGTCTTGCTAGGACTAAGATGAGGATGGAATTTCCTCACCAACTCTTCTGCACACCCAGTTCTACATTCAAATTGAATTCAGCTTGAATTGTACTCAGGGATACGAACATGCCCCACCTCTCAGACTCTTCCTCCACTTCCATGTTTATTTCCAGCTCTCTGTCCAGATGCACTTGGAGAGGGCAGCTCAGCTCTTCCTTCTCTTTCTTTCTGTCACTCTCAGACTTTCAAAACAGAAAAAGCAGATGGCACACAGGGCACAGGACATGCACCTCATCTTCTCCCCTTAGCAGCTGCTCTACACCTCCACCTCTCAGCCAACTTCCACAGAAAGCCAAGGGACCCGATTCCTGAGAATATTTCATCACATTTCCCACCCAACAAGCCAATAGCTAACAATGGAAAGAGATGCCCCCACCCAAGCAAAGGCAAAGAGGTGATTTTGATTCACATCCTCTCTCCCTCTTGCTCTTCTCTCAGCCAAACTGCTCTAAATTTCTACTTCTATTTTTTCCTTATGCAGAAAAGGAGAAAAGGGAAAGACTGCCCCTTGGAAACTGGCAGCTCTTTCCTTTTTCCCAAGCATTAATTCACTTGCCCCCTTTTCTGCAAGGTTTTTAAGCTCCCACTGCCCTCAAAAACTCCTCAAACCCCTGAGTGCTCTTGGAAAAGAGAACAGCCCTCAAAACCAAGACTCTTCACCCCTACCACACCTAGATGCGGAGTGTTGTGATGAGGAGGAGTTACACCATGAGTAATCACTACAAACGAGTTGTAACTTTAAGGTTAAAAAGCACAACTTGGCTTACAGATGCTAAGGGTGGGATTTCACATTTTTTACCTGAGCTGCATAATGGGTGCAAATGTTGTTCCCCAAGGATTCTGTTCCTGTGGGTGAACTTGGGAAGCTTCCTCCTAAACTTGAACTTAGAGAAAGAGTGTTCCCAGAATGCCCAGCACTGACATCCAGATCTTCACTGATGGAAAGGGAAAGAACAAGCTTCCCACAAAGCTTTCTTTTGGCTTTTCCTTGGTTTTCCTCAACTCTGAAAAAAATCAGAGACGTACCAAGAGTTATCTTTGGGAGTCACTTTGGCCCAGTTACCCTCCCCCCACCCCCCCAGGTCTTTGGTTATTATTCAACTTGTGAAAGTTGAAGGGATTAGGAGTGACCACACCCTGAACAGCTGAGGTTTTTTTTAGGATTTCTCAGCAGTCACATTTCCCACAAGGAGCAGCAACCAACACTTGAGACTTCTCAGCATGAGAGCTTCAAATCTGCGAATGCTCTGTGCTTACACAGCTTTTTCCAAAAGGCAGAGAACACCTGCGCAACAACACCCTTTCCCATGGAAAGTTCAAACCATAAGCCTCAAATGGAAGCCAGAAAAAAAAAATATTCACTTTCTTCCTTCATAGAATTAAATTCTGTTCTCTGTAGGGCACATCCTTATTCAAACAGTACAGGACATAAAATTCATGGTTTGGTTTTTTTTTGCCACTCACTGAATATAAGGAGGAAATTATTAGAGACTGGCAAAAAGGCTGACTGGTAAAGTACAATTAATTAAAAAAAACCCACCAACATTAATTCCACGATTAGTGGTGTTAGTCTTGGAATGCTCAAGAGATATTAAGACAGAGGGAGGGTTAAAGGAACCTTCCTCACAAATATGCCATCTCAGGCTTACAGATGTAATGCTGACCAGATGTAGAAGAGGAACCCTAGCAGGAAAACACAGGAGGAAAAAAGGAAACTCTTGTTACCACTCCAAAAAGCATGTACCTACCTTTCCAGTTCATTTTGTAACCATCTTCTCTTTTTCACTTCCTCCAGATACAGCTTTTCATATTTTTCCTTTAGGACAATGCTCTCTCTCAGGGTGTATTTCTCACTCTCTAATTCCTGTTTCAGGTCTCCCATTCTGCTGAGCAGCAGCTTTCTCTCTGCTTCGTGGTCGTGGGCTCTGATTTCTTCCATTCTGTCCTGGGAAGCTGCCTGCTCCTGAAGCAGGTAGCACACTTTTACCCACCACAAATTAAAAAGGGAACCTTTTTTTTTTCAACCTGCCCAATGTCAGGGGCACAGATTTACTCCTTGAGGCACTTGTGCATCCTCCAGCAACCAAGGGAGAACCCAGGAGCTACCACGGGGAAGAATTCTTCTTATTTAGAAAGAATCCCTCCCTCTCAGCACTTATTTATCCAAGCTGCTAAGGAAGGAACACTGTGGGACAGAACAGGATAGAGAAAAAGCTTCCTCAAAGAAGGAATTCCCCCACTCACCCTGCCACTTTGCTCTAGGGAAAGAATAACACAGAGAACACTTTCAGAAGCCCCTCTGCTCCTGGCCAGGATTTCAGAATCCCACAATTTGGAGAAGAGCTCTGAGATCACCGAGTCCAAACATCAACCCAGAAAAAAATAAAAATATTCCAAAGGCCCCACAGCAATTGGGAAAAAGACAGCAGTTTATGAGCAGCTTACCAGGGGTGAGCCTTGCAGAAGGGTTTCAATTGTACTGTTTTGCTGCACAACTGTGGCTTGCAGTCGGGCATTTTTAGCTTCAAGGCTTAAACAGAAACACAGTTCTTATTACAAGGAACCACCAGAGCACCAATTCTTAAAGAACAGCAGGCAAAGCACAAACAGAAGCATCTTCACCACCCCAGACAGCAGCAGACACCTTGGTCCCCTGTGCCACTCTCTTACCACTGTATCCGTCCCTCCAGGTGTTTCATTGCAATAGTTCTCCCAGAAGATGCCAACAGGAGGTCTTCCAGTCTCTGGAAACAATCTCTTTTTTCTCTTTCCTTATTTTCCAGAGCAATCTTCAAGTCACAAATTGAATGCTCATGCTGAAGATGTTCTTCCAACTCCTGCAGCTGTAAAAGAACAGCAAGATTCCACAGCACTCACCTGAGTTTTCATGCTGAAGAGCTCAGGGAATGCCTCTGTCTGCACATACCCACTACCCAAAGAGCTGTCAGTACATTTCATACCTTCCCTCCTCCTAGGAAATGAACACAAACCATGTAACTTTACACAATCTTCTCCACTGTAAGAACTGACACTTACCCTCCCACTCCTTTCAGGCACTCTCTGGATCCCTTCGCTTGCTCCCCCCCTTGAAAATAGGAATTAAAAAGTTCATCCTTCTCCTAAAGGGACGTCACATCCCCCTTGTATATCTATGGATATACCTATATTCATGCAGGGAAAGTTCCAGAAGCAATCAGAATTGGCAGCATGCTGATGGATGGAGTTAAACCCAGTGGTGGTCCCCAGGGTGGTCCCCAGGGCTCTGCACCAGTTCTCTTCAACATCTTTATCAGTGGATGAGGGGATTAGGTGCAAATGACACCAAATTGGGTGGGAGGCTTGATCTGATGAGGGCCGGGAAGCTCTGCTAGAGGGACCTGGGCTGTAGGAGATTCAACAAGGGACAGGAGAAATATTTTCCCCAAAAGAGTTGTCAGGCACTGGAACCAGCGGCTGAGTCACAATCTCTACGGAGACTTCAAAGATGTGGGGATGTGGTGCTGAGGGACAGGACTGGGCTTAGCAGGACTGGGGGGAACACTTGGACCTCATTTTAAAGATCTTTTCTAACCAAAAGAGTTCTTTGTTACAAGTAAGGGAAGCACAGTGAGCAGCAAGAAGCCCAAATGCAGCATTACTGCAGACATTATTTCTATATAAATGCAGACATTGTTTCTATAGTAATGCAGACATTGTTTCTATAGAAACGCAGTCCGTTATTTCTACCGTCCTTCAGAAATCAGATAAAACTTTCTGGGCCAAACCACATGGAATAAGTGACAGACACCTCAGTCTCTTTTGCAGAGCACTTTACCACATACAAACCTTGGACTGTGTCAAAGACAAAGATACCAAGTGTCCTGGTTTGGGCCAGGATAAAGGGGATTTTTTGTCTTGTACTTTTGCTTTCAGTTCAGTCTCTTGTAAGTAGTTACACTTGCTGAAATTAACAGCAAGTTTCTCAGACAGTGTCTGCTTCTGGGACTGATAACACTTGATTTTTATAGTTAAAGCAGAACCAACGCCACTGCTCAGCTCTGAGGAACGTTTTACCCTCCAAGAGGAATAAAGAGGTCCCACCTTCAGCCCTCCTTTGGGGAGGAACAGACAAGACAGATGCCAGAACTGACCAAACAGAGGATTCCATCCCATACACCTCATACTCAGGGTAAATTTGAGGGATCACGAGGGCCAAGCCAGCTTCCTGCCCTTCCTGCCTTTCCTGCTTCCCCTTGTTCACCCGTCCCTGTTTCCTTCAGCATCCTGGGAGGATTCCATCTGTTCCTCTGCCTGTGGTCCTGCTCCGTGCCAGCCTGAATCTCTGTGTTCCTGCCTCCAGGTCCCGAGCACTGCTGAGTCCAGGAGTCCAGGCTGGACTTTCCCAGGGCCGCCCTGCAGCCTCGGTGGTGACGTGAGAGTTATTGGGGGAGAGGGGGTGAAGGAACGTGGTATCAATTTTCCTGTCTATTTGTATATATTTTGTAATTTTTCCTCTTTATCATTACTGTTTCATTAAAGCTGTGTAGTTTAGTTCCCAACCCATCAGTCTCTCTCCCTTATTCTCTCTCCTTTCTTTATAAAGGAGGGGAGGGAGGATTAATAGTGAGCATCTGTGATTTCAGTTTAATTGCTGGGCCAGTGTTAAACCCTGACACTACGTTTGTAAAAAGCTGTGATTCCTCCACACATCATCCCCCCCCTAGCACTAGGAAGTTTATTCTAGATTCTAAACTTTCTGTACCTTGGATTTATTTTCTGCCAATTCCTTCTTCAAGCCCAGCGTGGCCTCCTCCAGGTTCCTTCTGTAGCACGTGGCGACATCAAGCGAAGCTTCTACCATGGAGAGCTTTTTCAGAGCATCAGCAAGCTCCTGTTGCAGTACTCTGATCTTGCACTAATGAATATGAGCATGAGGAAAATTATAAGACCATTAATTCTGTCTTTAATTTGTTGATTTATACAATTAGACCTTGTCTTGAACTCAAAAAGCAGGAAAAATCTGCCTGCTGTCGGTAGCCAAATGCTGAGCACCTCAACTACCAAGAGCTCCTCAGGAGGATTTTAATAAAAAAAAAAAACAACCTCAAGTACTACTCTTCTTGAGCCATACACAAGCATGTGTATGTTAGTTTGGTACTAAGAATACAAAGTGATTCACAGAGTAAAATGACTGACAGCACTGCTGGATTTCTTTCCCCTCTTTCCATCTTAAAGAAATGAAATCATTGCTCTGCCTGAGGCTGTGGAATGCTCTGCAGAAGAGCACGTTTCCTACTTGTTTTTTGCAGAAAAACTTTAACTGAGGTCCTCAAGAGTCTTCTGTGCAGTTCTTGGTCTTTCACAGAGCCACAAAGAACAAAGAAATTTAAATATTGCCACGCACCATAAAATAGAGAAGAGAAAGCTTAGGTTGGTGTCTGAAGTTGACTTTCTAAGGAACAGCCAGGTCCCTTAGAAGCCCCAAAACTCAGAAATTAACCCCAAAATACTGCTAATAGTCTTAAGCACTGCTAATACTGTATACTTCACCTGTGCTTCTACTTTGTCAACCTCACATCTAAAGACCTGTTTCCTTAAGACATTGCAGTTTTCGTATAGCTCCTTGTTTTTCTCTTCCAACAAATAAACTTTCTGCTCAGTATCAGCCTTGAGATTCTTGAAAATGTCATTAAAGAAGTCCTGAGCAACAGTCACTACACTTTCTTGGGTGAGCTGCTGCTTCCTGTCTTCCAGTTGCTGGCGGAGTAAGAGGTTTTCCCTCTGGGCCTGGGCCAATTGTTCCTACGTGGACAGAGTCATAAAACCCCAGAATCATTAAGGTTCGAAAAAACCTCCAGGATCCTCAAGTCCAACCACCACCATGCCCACCAAACCATGCCCCAAATTCCAAGTAATTTGCTCCACTTGAGCTCTTACAGAAAACTCCAGGGGATGCCTGCCTTAATCCCACTGCAAAAAAATTCCTTTTTTCAAACACTTCTTAACATGGCCAAACCCACACATGTTTTGCAGAGGTAGAGAAAGCATCAGAAAGGTGGCCAAAATTCAAGGCTTTTTCTCTCAAAAAGAAAAAGCCACGTTTCATCCAACAGATCAGCATGTTACTGAAAATTCTCCCTTTTCACTTGAATATGCATTTTGCAGGGGAAAAGATGCTTTTGACTGTATTGTTTGTTTGCACAGCACAACAGGAAAAATAATGGTAAAAAAACTGAAGGAAACCAGCTGGAAACAAAGCAGCAAAAGAAAAAATATCCAACATCATGACAAGGATTTTACACCATAGGAAGACTGGATCCAGATTCACTTCAGACTCACTCTTCCTCTCCAGGACTCTCCCTTCATTATCCACTTACCGTTTTTTCACCATAGCTTTTAATACAATTTTACAGTTAAGATTCTAATTCAAAAATATTTGGCTTTCCATACCTGCACCACTGAGTTTTCAATGGCATCCTTGATAACTTCTTTTTCAGCTGCTGCTGATATCTGGGAGGTACAGCCAGAGTGCTCACCTACAGTGAAAAACAGATTTTTATAAACAGCATGACTTCATACTACTTATTTACACCTAGAGTGCATCTTTAATGGTTGTGAGAAAAGGCTGAGAACAAAATAAAACACCCTCTAAAATTTGTGAGCTGCTGGAGTGAATCATTTTATCACAATAGCAACTTCACGTGCACCTCTGTGAGTTCCTTTCTTCTGGACCAACTTTCATTTTAATGGAAAAAAGAAAGATTCTGGATTAAGGGCCAGAAATGCACCACTCCTGTTACTCCGAGGTCCATGATCTCTCACTCAGCCTGTAACGGGGTTTCAGCTTTTCCTGGTGGCAAAGGAACATTTGTAGATAACACCACTGAAGGCACAACAGAGACTGGCATAAATTATCAGTATCAAGATGCTAGGAGGAAGCAAACACTGAGCTCCTATACAAGGAACCTCCACCACTTGGAGAGCAACACCTTTTATATTATAAAACATCATTTAATAATGATAGAGAAAGAATTGCATCACTGTTCCCCAGCTCCTTTCTCTCACCAGTGACGTCTCTTGAAGCTGCCTTGGGGATTTCAGAGTCAACATTAAAAACATGGTGCTTCACAATCCAGGCAGCTGGAGCTTTTTTCTCTTCACTTTTGCCTCCCTCCTCCTGCTTTACTTCCTCTACAGGTGACTCTTCCTAAAAGAGATCAAGGAAAAGAAGATATAAAAGGGGAAGAAGCAAGCATCTTCTTTGCCTTTCAATGACTACTTGAAAAAGGTTTTCTTATGGAAAAGAAAAAAGGGAAAAATTGTTGAGCTTTGATTTACAAGGCCTTCAGCTTTTCCATGGAAATCTGCAGCAGCAGAAAGGAATTCCTCCTGTCCTCAGTCTCAGCCCTGCTCCTGCACAGCCCCTGAGAAGCCCTCCCCCACTTCAGCCCAGCTTCATTCCAATTCCAGCAAGCTCTCAGGTGCTCCTGGATCTCCCTCCTACCCTCCCCAGCCCCCCCATGGCAACGTCCCTGTCCTTCACACAAAGTACCTCAGAATCCCAGGGAGAAGAATCCTCATCTTCCTGTTCCTTTGCTTCCAGGGCTGCTGGGGCACCTACACCCCAGGGAAGAAGAGAGACTTTGCTATCACTTCCCACTGACACAAAGACACAAAACACCCTTTTTATTTCAGGGGATGGACATCTAAATCTCCAGCAGATGAACACAAGGCTCAGGCTGGGTGGCTTCCTAGGCTGCTCAGACCACTTGCAGGGCTCTCCTTTAAGCCACCCCATGAGGTCTAAATCCTGAAGGATGCACTTTTTGGGAAAATGTGGATGCAAAGAAAAAGGGGCGAGGAGCTGGAGACCAGAGAGGAAACCCAAGCACCCAGAAGACAGCAACTCCTGGTTCCAGCTGGGCTCTGACTGCTCACATGATGCCAAATCAGCCTCATGGGGAAATTCAGACAGAAAAGCACAAGATTCCCACATCTCAAGACAAGGAACTAAAAGGAGCAAAAGCTGCTGAATCAGGGGAGGTTTAGGTTACACATCAGAAAATTTTTGGCAGCCAGAGGGCAGCTGAGCAGTGGAAGAAGCTCCCCAGGGAAGTGGTGACAGCACCAAACCTGCCAGAGCTCCAGAAGTGTTTTGGATGAAGCTCTCAGGTGTGATTCTGGGGGTGCCCAAAGACACAGGGACAGGAGTTGGACCTGATGGGTCCCTTCCAACTTCTGATTCTATTTCCTAACTCAGTTCTCTCACCAGTGCTGACTTCTAAAGGTGCCTTGGGGACTTGAAGGCCACCATTGCCAACAGACTTCTTCGCATTCTCAGATGCTGCAGGGCTTTGCAGGTCACCATTGCCTCCCGTCTCCTCCTTCTTCTGCTTTTCTTTCAGGTCTGGTAACTTTTAGGAAAAGAGTTCAACGGAAAGAAGATTTTTAAAAGGGCAGAAGCAAGCATCTTCTTTGCCTTTAAATGACTCCTTGAAAAAGGCTTTTTTATTGAGAAGAAAAAAGGGAAACTTTGCTGAGCTTTCATTTACAAGGCGTTCAGCTTTTCCATGGAAATCTGGAGGAGCAGAAAGGATTTCTTCCTGTCCGCAGTCTCAGCCCTGCTTCTTCACAGCCCCTGAGAAGCCCTTCCCCACTTCAGCCCAGCTTCATTTCAGTTACAGTAAAATTCAGCTATAGTAAAATTCAGCTCTCAAAGTTTCAGAATTCTTACTTGCAAGGAACTCTCAGCATCACCAGACTCACTGCACAAATCAGCCTCTGCATTATCCCTAAATTTCAAACATCACAGCAGAAAAATGCATTATTTCTATTTAAATCAGTGCAGGAAAATGGAATCATCTTAAAACTAAAGATGCTGGCTGGCATCTCCAGCATTAGTGAGTGGGTTGAGCCGCCACACTCAAGTTCCCCATCACTGCAGAATCCCCCTGCAACAGATGCTGATCCAAATGAACAGGAAGAAATAAAATAATGTGACTGTGTACCTATGACTTTTGGCCCCAAACCACAAATCTACTGCTTTCTCTGCCACAGCTACAGGTTTTTCAGCAAAATCTGACAGCAGAAGAAAGGCCAGAGATGGCTTCTAAGAAGAAAAAAATGCTGGCTGGAACTTCTGTTTCTTTCAGTCCCAGAGAAAACTTGCCTTCAAGAGATTTATTTTTCAAGGACACTTCTCCTGTAAATGCACCATACCTTAGGGGTAAAAAGGAGTGAATCTTCAGAATCTTTCCAAGTGATATCATTCATCTCAGTCTCAGAGCTCCTTAAAAAACAAAGCAAAATCAGTGCTGTGTCTCTAAAATCACCCCTCAAGCAAATGGTAGGGGTTTGTAAAGTCTCACCTTATTGAGCCTCCTTCACAAAGGTTTTCTGTGGCTGTTCAAAGATTAAATGACATGCTGACATTAGATTTGAAATGCCAGCAATTAAACAGTACACTTTAAAAACCTCAAAGAACAACAGGTCGCAGTCTAGAGTCTGAGGTGACAAAATTTCATTGATATTAAAAAATGACTTCTTTAGGATCCTTCTAGGGCTCTGTGTTCTCCTAAGCATAGACTGGATTTTAAACACTCACTGAAGGAGCTGGGTGTTTGATCACAAAGCAGTGTAATTTTTTTATTAAAAAAATCACTGAGGGTGGAAAAAAAAAAAGCATCATTTCTGTTGTAAATCAAACTATGTTCCAGAAGAGACAGTACACACAGGCACTGCATTGCTTGTTGCTAACAGTGACTTTTCTGAGACAATTTTTCCTCAAATTTCCAATTTGAGGGATCACGAGGGTCAAACCCCTTCCTGCCTTTCCTGCTTCCCCTCTCCCGGTTTGCTTCAGCATCCTGGGAGGATTCCATCCGTTCCTCTGCCTATGGTCCTGACCCATTCCAGCCTGGATCTGTGTGTTCCTGCCTCCAGCTCCCAACTGCTGCTGAGTCCAGGATTCCAGCCTGGACTTTCCGAGGGCTGCCCCGCAGCCTCGGTGGTGACGTGAGAGTTACTGGGGGAGAGGTGGGAGGAACGTGGTATCAGTTTTCCTGTATCTTTGTATATATTTAGTAATTTTTTCTATTTATCATTACTGTTTCATTAAAGCTGTGTAGTTTAGTTTCCACCCCATAACTCCCTTATTCTCTCTCCTTTCTTCATCAGGCAGGGGAATTACTAGTGAGCATCTGTTATTTCAGTTTAATTGCTGGGCCAATGTTAAACCCTGCCAACAAATCACAGGTGCCCTGACAAGGCCAAAAAGTAACAAATCAGCACGTTCCCAAACCACCTCAAGAAAAGGCCACATCATTTTCCTCTTGAGCTCCTCCATAGTTAAGGATCCTACCTCCTCTGTCCACAGCAGGTGCACCCCAAAAAACTGGAGCAGCTCCTGCCTGCTCAGGAGTGATGACTATGCTGGGATCTTCTGTATCACACGCAGGAGCTTCTCCTCTGTTCTCCTGGTCTGGTTTTTCTTTTATCCCTCCAGCAGCTCCTGCCTGTTCGGGAGATCCAAGTGCATCCCCTGCAGGAGCTTCTGCTGTGTCCTCCAGTTTTGCCAGGTACTGACTTACACTGGACAGAGAAAGAGAGGAAATAAAATTGGTAAAAAGAACCACATGCTGGCACAACAGTTAACACCAATTTATTACCACCCCCCTCCCCCCCCTGCAAATATTTATAAAAATTCATAAACTCCTCAGTATTTGTTAGGGGTAATACACACAGAACTCACTCCAGCATTCCCTGCAGTCACATTCGCCCTATAAATGCACATTCCCACCTTCCAAGTAATTAACTCCTGCTCAGAACATTTTTTCAGCCTGCCTTTTAGGCACACATAACCACCTGAGATAATCTCAGTTCTAACCAAACACCAGGTGACAGAATTGCTCTGGTTACCCCCCCTTCCACCCTCCCAAAGGAAGATAAAAAGGGAGTAGGGAAGAGAGACTTTAAGGTGTGAAAATAAGACTGGAAGAGGTTTACTGGAAGAGGAAGAGACCACACCATTTATTCTAATCATAAAGTTCAAAGTTTACCGTAAATGGCCATGAAGATCAGCATAATCCACAGCTATCCTCCCATCTTTGTCTTCATGGGAAATATTGGCACCGTGAGAAAGGAGAACTTTGACCAAATACATCTCCCCAACAGAAGCAGCAATCATGAGTGGGGTTCTGAAAGATTCAAAACATGCAATGCCATGGATCATTTGACACAGACACAGTCATTATTTTCATTCCTGCTTGCTCTCAGAAGTATTTTCTCCATTCCTTTACAATGAACACATTTGGATAAACACTCAAGGAGCAAACCAAAGTCTTTGCTTTCCTGGACCCCCCTCCTCCTTCCTGGACCCCCTCCTCCTTCTGGGCCCCCTCCTCCTTCCTGGACCCCCCTCCTTATCCTGGATCCCCTCCTTCTTCCTGGACCCCCTCCTATTCCTGGATACCCTCTTATTACTGGACCCCCTCTTATTCATGGATCCCCTCCTCCTTCTGGATCCCCTTCTCTTCCTGGATCCCCTCCTCCTCCTGGACCCCCTCCTTCTTCCAGCCCCCCCTCCTGCTCCTGGATAAACCCCTTACCTTTCATGCTCATCTCGAGCATGCACATCAGCTCCTGCTTTCAGGAGATCTTCTAATATCACCTCATGTTTTTCAGTGATAGCAAGAGTTAGTGGGGTACAGCCCTTCTGAAAAGTCAGAGAAATGCATCATGTAAATAATCAAAGTAAAAAAAAAAATAATCTGTAAAAATTTTGATGCAACGTTCTGAAAGGACTTCTTGAAGAAATAGAAACATTTACCTTATTCTTGGCATCCAGTTTGGCACCATGCTTGATTAACTGCCTCACGAGGTTTTTATGATGAGCCAGGATGGCCAACTGGAGGGCAGTGTTGCCATCGATGTCTGCAAGATTTGTGTCAGCACCCTGCTCTAGCAGAAAAGTCACGCAGTCTTGTTCTCTGAGCTGTACTGCCTGGGAATAACACACAAAAAAAAAAAAAAAAAAGACTTCCAGAATTCACATTTCACTCCATCACAGCTCGCCCAGCTTCTGACCACTGGGAAAGAAGAGCACCTGCAAAGATGATCTGACAGGTGCCTGTTCCACTCCAAATCCAACAGGCGTGTTTCCGCACAGCTCTGCGTACAGAGTCCTGCCAGACACCTCTCCTTTCATGCACAGTCGATAAGCCCCTCTTCCAAGAGCAGAACTTCTCCCACTCACCTTCATCAGGGGTGTTCTCCCAAAATTATCAACAGCATCCAACTGGCTGCCGTGCTTTACAAGGAATCTGGCAACCTCTGTGTGGCCGTTTGCACACGCCAGATGGAGAGGTGTCCTGAGAATTAAACATGTGAGCTTAACGCAAAAGAACCAAAGCTGTGGCACCACCCATCCCAGGGCAGGAGAGACCTGGGGATGCCTGAGAACCCTGCAGGGAGAGCAGGGCCAAGCGGCAGCCCAGCACCTCCAGGAGCACTGGCGCCCACCCAGCAGCTCCCAGCACTGGAAAGCTCTCGAGTTCCCCCTCCCAGCTGACAGGGCACATCTTGCTTTGCAAGCAATCAGCTCCAAGGGGATCCCACACAAACCCTGCAGGGGGGATGCTCCCGCACGCCACCCGAGGTGTCCCAGCAGTGGCCCACAGCCCCTCACCGATTCTCCCTGTCGCGGCAGTCAATGCCCCAAATCTTGATCCACGAGTGCCAGAACCTCAGCCAGGACAGGTGGCCGTGGGCAGCAGCATGGTGCAGCCTCTTCAGATCTTTCTCCTCAATCTCAGGGCCGCTGGTGCTGGCAGCAGCAGCACGGGGCCACACAGGATTGTAACTGGGCAGCACAGTACTGTAGCGACGGTGACTCTTCCTCCTGAAGAGCCCCATCCCGGGAGCCCTGCGGGGTGCGGGGCACAGCTCTGCGGGAGCAGCAGGAGGCAGCCGGCAGAGCCGGAGGGGTGGAGGTTAATGACAGGGGAAGGGCAAAGGCAGGGACAGGGGAGGGAAGAGACAGACGAGGACGAGGTGGATGCAAGGGGAAAGGCAGGGACGAGGCAGGAGATAGGAGCAAACCAACAGCAAGGACCAGGAGCAGCCGGAGAGACACAGCCCAGCGCAGCTCAGCACAGGAGCCACAACGGCAGAGTCGCCCCTAACGGCAGTCGCCAGGGGCAACGGTGGGTGGGGCCGAACCACCTGCCGGGGGGAGGGGGGGGGGGGGGGGGGGCAGGAAGGGGCTGAACCAATTCACAGGGCGGGGGGAGGGGGCTGAAAGGAAAGGAAAAGGCTCCTTTAATCCTTAAACCTTGCATTGGTTTAAGCCTCAGCATTCATTCATTGCCACTACAGGTGACAATGGTCCCTTAAGTATCTGAGAGAAGCTGAGAAGCTCTCCCCCACCTCTATGAGTCATACAAAGTGGAAAATTCTCCCCCTGAGGAGAGGCTTTTTTATAACCAATTAAAAGGAGGAGCTAGAGAGGGTAAAAAATCATGCTTTTTTTGTGGCTGGTGCCCAGCTGGCTGTACTGAGGATTCTCAGGGCTATGCAGTTGCGCTCTTTTTATTGGTGTGTGGTGGCTTTTGGTATCAAACACTGTGCTGAGAGCTGCAAGCTCTTTGTCACCAGCTTATCCCATCTTTTCACAACCACTTCTTGTCTCTCACCACATGTTTAAATGGCAAACTAGCTTGTTCTGACTGCACAGAGCTCACTGCAAAAGTTCCACTGCCATTGCACAAGTACAGGTTGCTTCCTTAGACAAGTCTAACCCAGAACTAGAGGGAAATGGACATCTAGAATTCTCCTGGCTTACCAGGAATTCTGTTCTCCTTGGCAGGACAACTCTGGGGAAAATGTTAACACAAATGTTAACCCCCACCATGCTACATGTGCCACACCCAGCTACACAGAAAATCATCTTACAGTTCCCTGATGAAGTCCCCCAAAATTCAGCCCCCAAATGGGGGCCTTATAAGAGACCCCAAAGCACTGAGTTCCCAGCTGAGAGACCCCCAAACCAGGCTCCCCCAACCAGGCTCCCCCAAACCAGAGACCCCCAGAACACTCCCCCACATCAGGAACTCCTAAAAAGGGGATCCTGAAATAAACCCCCAGAAGAGAGATCCCTAAACCAGGTGTTACGGTTTAACACTGGCCCAGCAATTAAACCGAGTGACAGATGTTCTCTATTAATCTCTCTCCTCCCTAATAAGGAAAGGAGAGAGAATAAGGGAGAGAGACTTGTGGGTGGGAAACTAAACTACACAACTTTAATGAAACAGTAATGATCAATAGAAAAATATAGAGGAAAATTGATACCACGTTCCTTCCCCCCTCTTCCCCCAATAACTCTCACGTCACCACCGAGGCTGCAGAGCGGCCCTGGGAAAGTCCAGGCTGGACTCCTGGAGTCGGCAGCAGTTGGGAACTGGAGGCAGGAACACACAGATATGGGCTGGCACGGATCAGGACCACAGGCAGAGGAACGCATGGGATCCTTCCAGGATGCCGGGTGAAGGAAGGGAAGGGAAAGGCAGGAAGGGCAGGCAGCCGGAAGCTGGAAGCATGGCTTGGCCCTCGTGATCCCTCAAATTTACCCTGAGTATGAGGTGTATGGGATGGAATCCTCTGTTTGGTCAATTCTGGCATCTGTCTTGTCCATTCCTCCCCAAAGGAGGGCTGCAGGTGGGACCTCTTTATGCCTTCTGGAGGGTAAAATGTTTTCCTCAGAGCTGAGCAGTGTCCTTGGCTCTGCATACCAGCCTCTAGCAGTAACATCAAGTGTTATCAGTCCTAGAAGCACACACTGTCTGAGAAACTTGCTGTTAATTTCAACAAGTGCAGCTGCTTACAAGAGACAGAAAATCACCTTTATCCTGGCCCAAACCAGGACACCAGGGATCACCAACTCCACCAGCCACCTCCTCCTCATCATCATCATCATGCTCCTCTTCCTGTTCCTTCTCCTCCTCCTGTTCCTCCTGTTCCTGATGATGGAGTCATCACTGATGCCACCTGCTGAGGCTTTTCTTCCCTTTTTTTTTTTCCGCTTGGGCACTGAATTCCTCCTCCTCCTCTTCCCTGCAGCTCCAGTGGAGATCAGTGCCCAGCTGGAAGGATCTACTCCAGCCCCTCTTCCCCTCTTTTGGAGCATCCCCAGAGCCAGGAAATCCACTCCTGGTTTCTCCCTGCTTGGTGTGCAGCCCACAGGGACGTGGTTCTTTGTGGAGCATCCCCACAGCCACCTCCTGCCAAGACAACAGTGGAAACGTCCTGCTCATCCCTCCAGCAAGGACCAGAAGAGTGAGCAACCCCCAGGACCTGGGTGAGACCTGGCTCAGGGCCTCCCAAAAATGCTCTCCTGGAGATGGGCTGCAAAGGCAGAGAGATGGGATGGATCCCAACATGTCCCTCCGAGGACACCCAGCTGCCACAAACCATTCTAGGATTCTCCAGCTCCAACCATTCCATCATTCCATGACTCACCACCATGGGTTGGATGCCTACAGAGATGGTGACCATGGTGACCCATGGCTGCTGCCCGGTGCTACAGACCACCAGAGACTCTGATGGCTGCCACGGACCTGGAGGGTTCTAGAACACGGGCACTGGGCCTGTGCGGCAAAGAGGTCATGATGTGGCACCCAGGTCACACCTGAGACCTGGATATGGCACAATGTTGAATCAGGGGAATGAGACGTAACCTTTCCTTGTATAACCACAAGGCTTAGGGGAACAGGAAACAAGACATGCACAGTTCCTGTACCCTAAAAAAGGCTCCAATGTACATCCTATTGTGATAATCTAAGCTGGTTTTACTGCTGACTGCAGAGCGTTGCACAGGAGAGAAGGAGCTCATGTGTGGAATCGAAGGGCAACAAGAGGGGAAACTGAGGCAGACACTGACTTCATCCAACGACCACAAGATGGGGGTTAAAAAGACCCTCAGAGAAAAAGCGGGCACGTGCCTTTGAAGGCCTGCCTCTCCCAAGAACTAATAAACATAATCCAGCCTGTTCCTAGAATAGTCGTGAATACGTATTAGGATAGTCACAGATATGCATTAGAATAAATATGAATATGTATTAAAGTATGGAATATAAGCCGAAAGATTAAACTTTTAATTTTAATTTAATTTAATGTGGAGACTCCCCACGCACCCAGCGCTGTTTGCTTTGCCTTTATTTGCTGAAATAAAACTAAGTCTCATTTGCTACTACCAGAGACTCAGCCATTTATCACAATGGGCTGATTTTGCTGTGAGGTTTTTTTCAGAATCTACATGCTCTACACACTCAAAGCACAGAACTTTGATAGATTTTCTTAGTTACACCAAATCCATAGGCGTTTTTAACGAAGAAACAAGAAAATAATAGTCATGCTGTGGCCAGGTAACTTAATTTATTCCTAGATTTCCTAATAGTGAAAGGACACTTACTTTCTTTTGTGCTTCACTGGGCTCTCTTCAGGAAAATTATTTTCTCAAACCTCCCTGGCCAAGCAATCAAATGAGTACTGATAACAAAGGCAACCCTTCATAACTGCAGCCAGCAAACCAAGAAAAAGCTTTTCCCTTTTCCTTTCCAAAAAAGAGGTGTTTGTTTTTTTTAAACAAAGCACAGGCTAGAGCCAACACAACAAAAAGGAACGCCTGTAATGGTGTTTGTTCCAAAGTCACCAAAACCAAACACCCACATGGAGATTTCTGCCATTTAAGAGCTGACACACCAGGGCTGCTCTGCGGGTCGGGCTCTTCTCCCGAGTAGCTGCCAGTAAGACAACAGGGGATGAACTTAAGCTCTGCCAGGGGAGGTTTAGGTTGGATATTAGGAAAAAATTCTTTACAGGGAGGGTGATCAGACATTGGAATGGGCTGTCCAGGGAGGTGGTAGATTCTCCATCCCTGGAGGTTTTAAAACAAAGCTGGATGTGGCACTCAGTGCCATGGTCTAGTAACCACAGTGGCAGTGGATCAAGGGTTGGACTTGATGAGCTCAGAGATCCTTTCCAAACCAGATGAATCTGTGACTCTGTGAAATACACTCTTGCAAGAGTGCACAACTCTTTTTAGAGAGAGGTTGCTATTTTGCAGCAGAGAAGAACATCAAGAGATCTATCAGAAGGATTTAACAAGCCACAAACAGCAACAGTCTTGTAAAATGAAGATCACAATCTGAAATTTCCATGCAGTTCAACTACCTTCCACCCAGTAAACCAATGACATTGATGACCCTTGATTTCAACACTAGATTATCCACAGGCAAGTGACTTCTCTTTTCTGGTGCACACTACTGATTCTGTACCACATTTCAGAACTTCACACCTGTGTCAAAACACCCTGGTGTTCCCACAGCTTCAGTGGCCAAACAGTTAAACTTCTTCTGCCTGAGTGCTCCCACCAGAATTATTTAATACACTCAGCAATGCAAACTCTCTAGAAGACAGCAGTGAAAGAGTAAGGTGTGAGGAAGTCTCTCTAAATTCACTTAAGAAACACGTCACTAACAGCAATGGTCTCAGGCTTAGGGAAGGCTGACAGGAGACAAGATTCTTAACTTAGCTCCCTGCCACCAGTGTCCAACCAGCCTCCAGAGTTCAGTATCTGCCACCATCTTACCCTAGAGATCAGTCACTATCCACCCACGTTAACTACACCCGGCCTGCATCTCTCCTAAGGAAGGAACTCTGTTCTTGCTAACTAAGCCAGGCTAATGCATGTGTAGCAGGAAGAACCTGCACCACTCAGCAACAGCCCAGCTCCAGTCCTAGCAGCACAGAGACTACAGCCCCACCTCCTGAGCACCCAACCCATCCATTCTACTCCAACTGCTGCTCCCAGAGCCCGCTGGGCACTGAGCACAGAGCTTTGAAGGCACTGAAGCTCCATGCCCTGAATCCAGGTGTTCTTCCAGATACAAGGACATCAAGTTCTTTATACACCCACATGAGGCTTTGTTATCTGAAAAACTGCAGGAAAATACCTTACAAAAATTTCCTGCATCCTCCACAAATACTACACGTCACTTTTCCTACGCTCTGTATCTGTACTTCATGAATTCTATAAAGTTTGCAAACAAAGCAAACAACGTATGGCTGCAGTGTGATACAATCACAAAACATCAGCTTTAGCTCTTTTTAGTAATTTAAGCTGACTGATCATTCAACACTAAATGAAACTACAGTCCTCAAGGAGCTTTCAGAAAGACCCATTTTCCTTCCTATTTAATCCCCTGTCCTTGATTCTGAACTCTTACATTTGTTTAAAAGCTCAGTCTCTTCAAACGCCAACATTTTTGAGATTGGCAACCATGATTTATGACATGCACACCAAACGTCAATTAAGAACTTACATTTAGCAAAAGAGACAATCTGTGAGAAACAAAACATTCTAAAAAAAAGGAGAGCTGGAGAGCAAGTGGAACTGGCTAGGCACAGCTTAAGTTAAGCCAGTTGTGTCTGCAAGGAAAAAAAGGAGCACTGCTCTTGGCCCATATTGCTGTCTTTCCTAAACGGGCAGGAACTGCTTCAGCTCCATCTTATGCAACTTCTTCAGTCCAGTGACATCTGCAAGCAAACCTCTGATCAAAGCCAGGCCAAGAGCACTATTTCAAAACTGGATTGTAATGACTACACCTGAATCATCTGGACCTTGAATGGAATCAAAAGCTAAATACACCACGTGTAAATATCTATTTATGAAAGAGAGTTACTCCAATCGGGTATTTTATTGAAAAATTACAATTAAAACTAGAATTTATTTTGGACGTCTATTAACTAAAAATCAAGGAAGACACTTCTCTTCCCCATCAACAAAGAGCACTGGAATTTCCTCCGCTGGTTAACAATTTCTGACCAAATTCACCCTACAAAACTTTACAAATCATTATCAATAGATAGCAGGGAGGAAGAACTTCTTCTCAATTTGGGTAACAAAGGCAAGACAAGGGAAAGAGATCAAATATCTGTAGGAATAGAAATGCCAGTCCTGGTAGTATAGAAATATACAGACATGGAAAGGAACAGAAACACCAACACACAGTGCTGCCATGCAGTCACTTTCCATCTTTACATTTACTCAAGTCTGAGCCACAACCAGAGAAAATTTACAATCATTTAGGTGCCCACATCCAGTGCTCCAAAAATCTTCTGGAATATTTCACTATTATCCTGAAGCCCAAAAAGGCCTAATAAAACTGTTTAGAGACAGAGTTTTAAGCCTTTAAACAGCAAAGGTATTTATTTGTGGATCCGGGGAACTCCCAGCTCTTGCTGGACAAAGAGTTCCGAGGGTTAAGGGAAAGGGTTGGGGTGTTTATACAGGAAAAGGGGAGGTTACAACATCGTTACATTCTCAATTAGGGTTAGGGTTAGGGTTCTTGCTGACTTCATTATATTGTTACAAGGCGATATCAGACCCTATCCATAACTTTCTTCTTATCTGTTTGTGGTGACATCTTTTATGTCCTTCTTGTGCAGATGTTCACATTCTTTGGTGCCCAGCTGGCGCCTAAATGGCCTTGGCAGTGTCTTGTTTTAAGAACAAGACCTACACTTTTAATTATCTTTGAGACAGAAGTTAATCCCGTTCTGGCCTTGTGTTTGGTTACATTGTTCTAGTGGAAAATGCCACCTCTCAGCTGCTTTGTTCACTTCCTTCTCAGTTTAACCCTGAATTTTACTGGTTATGAATACAAATTCATTTTCTGCATAAAGTAAATTCACACAAACAGCTTGGCCTGATCTCCTCTCCTTACAGGAGTTAATCCTGTCAGGATCTTTCTCTTTTTCAATCCAACCAGAATATCCAACACAGCAAGAGCAAAACCTAGAAACTCAGCAATACCAACCTCCCACTCTAATGTCAACACAGGACCTCTTGCCAGTACCAAATTAAAAGAAAAGTAGAACAGCCCAAAACAATCCAACTTCCATTTAAATCAAAGATCAGTGGCTCTACACTTTTAGAGAAATTCTCAGACACATTCAGCATGCGGTATTTCTAACACATTAATTTTCAGGCTTTTAAGAAGAAGTGCAGTTTCATGGCCAGTGCTGTTTCAGTAGCAATTGAACTTGTCAATAGCAATTTCAGCTTCCTCTCTGACAGAGAAACTGAAGCAGGCTTTGTCTCTGGCAACACTGAAATGATGGCACTGCTGAAAGCAAAGGCAGAGCTCTGGCTTTGCATCCCCCCTTGCCTTTGGTGCCACCTCAGAAAGGCCACGCTGCAGGAAGCAGCTGGTTTATCACAGCTTAGTGTTGATGTCACATCCAGACAGGGCTTTAGACACCTGAGGGAAAAGGGCCTGCACAAGTGATCTAAAGAAAAAACTACCAAAAATGGTGGGGAAACAGCATTTAAGTACGTGACAAAAAAAAAAAGAAAAATCGAATTAATGAACTATTTTCATATTTGCAGCCTTTAAACGCCTTCAGTAATTCCATCCCTTCCTTCATCTGTAAGAAATGATGCTACTTCAGTTTGTTCAGGTCTCCATTCCAAGCTGTCTACATCTAAACAATTTACATTTTTTTATACGACCCCAAACTTGGATTCTAGCACATACTTCAGTTCACTATTCCATTTTGGCTGCTTTATTGCTTGTTTTTCTTACCTTCTAGTTCCTGTCACTTTCCTAATTCCATCAGTCCCCATGGCCATGAGATGCTTCCTTCCCCTCTCCTCGTCCACAAAGGAATCTCTTCATCATCACCTTCCTTTTGTAGATCAACACTTCATAATCCAGTCCCAGCTCCATACAGGGGCTAGAAAAATGTCAAGCACTGTTTTCCAGAGGTTCCTCTTGGTGACCTTGAAACAAGGGGTGCTCTCTGTCCACAGCCCATGTTGGATGCCTCTGTATTCACGGGAGCCCTACAAAGATACACAAACAAGTATGAGCAAAGTAGAATGCATTCTCTCAGCATCCTCATTACGCTGGACATGCTCATTACTTTAAAAATTACGACTGAAACAATTTTCAGAAAGATTTTTATGGCGTAGACTGTTATATTGTGAGATTGCAAGAGTTGTGGAGAGTAATCATGGTGATCAGTGTTAACTTCATTTGAGTAAGAACTGTTCTGAACAGAACAGTACCAACTCTCTCCTGGGTCTAGCCTATCATTTCAAAGTACTGCTGGGTAACTGGCAGTCTCCCTTCTGAAAGTTCAGCCTGGAGTTTAACTCACCTACCCCAGCAGTGTCGTCTCCTTTGGGTCTGGTGTAAGAAGTGGGAGTTGGACCCCTCCATCCCTGGGTCCTCTCCTCTTCTGGGTAAACACACACTCGTCTTTTTCAAAAAGTACACTCTCCAGGACAGTGAGCAGGGACAGGTCTAGAAGAAGAGAACATTGTTTAAAACCACAAATATATTAGGCAGACCCATGGAGAAATGACACAAGCAATGGCTTACATTCCCTCCCCTGCTGAAACCACTCATGTCTACCTGGCAATACTGACAGCAGTCACAAGCTTGTAAAAGCTGCCTTCAAACTGAGCTAAGAAATTGAATTTCATTTTCTTCACAGATTTGGGGAAATCTGTGCACTACTCTGCCTTACTGACAGCACTCCCTTTCTTTAACACATCTCGTGCAGTTTCTGATGCTGTCACAGTGTTGTCCCCAAAGTGGGTCCATTACCTGGTGTGCCACAAGCACAGACAGAGTCCAGATCTTTGACTTAACACCCAGTTCTGCACAGAAAGGGGAGCAGGGTGCTATTCCACAAAGCAAGCTGCATTTCCTGAATCACAAGTGAGACTTTTAGACCTAAAATGGTGAGAAAGAACTGGCCACCTCTAGGATGTTGTGGAGTCCACAGCCATGCTGCACACTCCTCAGGGTGAGCTGGGGGGGCACCCATCACACCCACATGGGGGATTGTGGGAAAAAATCCGCAGAGGCTTAAAGGACGACACGCAGTCACCAATATGGTTAAAGTGAAGTAATTTATTAACAGTGGACACTCGCTTTATATAGAGCCTTTGTTTATATAACGATATCTTGCAGGTGGCTATATCTTGGACACAAACTCTGTTCTCACAGAACTTCTGCTGGCTTCCTCATTATCGTGTTACTTCTTCTTTTCTACTGCCAGTTCCCTTATCTTTTTCCCATAGCTCATCTTTCAGTAACCTTGCAACTGGGTCTCAAGGCCCTTAGCTTACTCTAGCTAAAACTAAAGAGTCAGGATTGCTCACATGTCTGTTTTCTTCCAGACAGTTTCCCAACAGGGGATGAGCTGGGCTTCTGCAGGATTGGTTGGTGTCCCCCCTTGCAGCCTCCACCCTGTGATGAGTTGGGCTCTCTGGAAATATTTTGGGAGTCCACACTCCAGGGTAATTCAGATCACCTGGAATGATTTGGGGGTCACCCATCATGTCCCCAGGATGGTTTGTGGGTTGCCAATTGCAGCCCAACACCACCAGGATATTTTTGATGTCCCCAGTCAGAGTCCCCAACCCCCAGGATCAGTTGGGGTTTCCAGGGCTGGAGTTGAGTCTCCTCCACTGCAGCCCGCCAAACCCTAAACTCTGGCACAGCACAACCTTGCAACCCCATAGCCCCAGCACCTGAAACCCTAGCATCCCATTGCCCCAGCGTATTGGAGCCCAAAGATACCAAAAAATGGAATACAGACTCCCTGGAGACCTCTGCCAGGGCCTTCAGGTGGCCCCTAATCTCAGTGATCACAGCTTTGGAGTGGGAGCTGAACAGAGCCACCAGCACACCACCAGCATCCATCTTCCCATCATCTGTCACAGCCTGAAAAAGTGCCTGGCTTCAACTGCTCAGGGATGAAAGGCTGAGGCACTCAAGAGATACTGCTCCCATTCAGTCCCAGAGTGCCCCAGGAGAGCCCTGACACCCCCAAATCAGCCCTGGGACATGAACACCACAGCCCAGATGTCCCCAGGGCTCAGGAGGGCTGTGGGGAGCAGGCAGGACATTTGGGGTGTCCCCAGTGCTGGCAGACAGCAGAGATGGAGACCCCAGGGGGAAGCCCAGGGTGATGGGGCCTGGCCCAGCTGCTCATCACTGATCTTCTGGGGCTCTGACCAGCTCCCTGCCCCCAGCTCTTCATCCCTCCCTCTCTGTCGTTTGCCCATCACAAGTTTCGGCTTTCACTGGCTGTCTCCCTCTCAACACTTCCCAATTCCTCCCTGCCTCTTCTCAGAGCCATTGCTGTTTCTCTCTCTCTCTTTCTCCACATCTGTCTCTCCCTCTCCTCTTCTGGCCTTATTGTCCCTCTCTCTCCTGCAGCCTCCCCCCTTTCCTGCCTCTCCCTCCCCTCTCCTTTCCTCTCCCCTCGCCCTTTCCCCTCTCTCCTGCTCCCTCTCCCACCCCTCTGTCACTCCCCTCTCCTGGGGCTTTTTCTGTCTCTCAGGCCCCTGGCCTGCCCCTGGCCCGCTCTCTGTCCACCCCCACTCTCTCCTCCTTCCCGCCCTTCTCCTCTCCCTCCCTCCCTCCCTCCCTCTTTGCCCCCTTCCCCACCATCTCTTTCCCGCTCCTCACCACTCTTTTTCCTGCCTTCTCTCCCTGCCCAGATCCCCTTCCTCCTGCTCCCCCTCCCACCTGGGCCGGGCCCAGGGCAGCCCCGGGGTCGGGCGGGCTCAGGCAGCAGGAAAGGAGGAGTGCCCCGTGGCATGCTGGGAGCTGTAGTCCCGGGGCATGCTGGGAGCTGTAGTCCCGGGGCATGCAGGGGGCTGCCCGGCGGCCATCTTGGTTCCCGGCCCATGCTGGCAGCTGCCATTTCCCCAGACTCCCCATCCCGCACCGGGAAAAAACTCCAGGAGGGCGGCGTGGATAAGCCAGCAGCTCTTAAAAGCCCTCAAACTGAAGGAGGAAGCATGCAGAGGGGGGAAGCAAGGGCAAATACCCTGGGGGGAGTAGAGAGGTGGTTGGAGCAGCTGGGGAGCAGAGCAGGAGAGCCACATCCATTCCAGTATGAATTGAATCTAAAGCAGGGCATGGGACAACCAGAGAGCTCCCACTGGGGGAGAAGAAGAGGTTTGGTTTGTGACCTCACCCTGTGAGGGGCTGGGTCACGAATAGGACGAAGCGTCAGCGTGCGTGTGAGAAGGCACCTCAGAAGATGGGACAGAAGAAAAGCAAGCCTTCTGATCCCATGGGTGGGGAACCGCAAGTTAGGCTTCCCCAGATACCCCTGGACAGTCCTTTGGGGTTAATGGTTAAATATTGGAATAATTACCCTTCTAGGCAGGGTAAAAGCCAAATTAAAATGATACATTATTGTGTGGAAGTATGGGGAGGTAAACAAATTAGAGAAGATCATTTATATTGGCCCGTTTTTGGGTCATTTGAAGATTGGATTTGCCAGGCATTAAATACATATGTGAAATCAAAAGAACCATTCAGCCTGGAAGAAAGTGAATATGCTAGTTTATGGATTGGGTCAGAAACAAGAATTAATTTGTACCCTTTAAAGAATGGAGAAAGAAAGAAAAGAAAAATCCTAAATCAGAAGAAACTCCTCTTGCACCTCCACCATATATTCCGCCACCTCCACTTCCAGAACCCCAGCCCCCAGTATCACCAGTTCAGGTAGCCCCCCGTGCTCCCCCTGATGAGGACTCAGACTCAGATTCCTCAGCGGTGGATCAGAGACGGGTTACAAGAAGCCAAACAAGGGCGAGACAAAGTAAAGATGTGGGTGGTTTATATCCACTACAAGAAATTGCAATGGGAGGACCGCAGGCTGGTATGGGATATGTGGTTGTTCCTTTGAACTCAGGAGATGCAAGAGAATTTAAAAAGGAAATGGGAAATTTATTGGAGGATCCTTTAGGAGTGGCAGAACGTGTAGATCAATTCTTAGGACCTAATGTGTTTACCTGGGATGAGTTGCAGTCAATTTTAGGAATATTGTTTACTGTAGAGGAACGGGGAATGATCAGGAGGGCAGGAATGAGAATTCAGGATGAGCAACATCAGCATGGTCCTGCAGCCGATATTAAGTGGCCCCTTCAAAAACCAGACTGGAATAACCAGGATCCAGTACATAGGGGACATATGCAGGACTTGAGAACTATAATTATTCAAGGTATTAGGGAATCAGTCCCACGAGGGCAAAATATTAATAAAGCATTTAAGGAACACCAAAAGAAAGATGAAACTCCTACTGAGTGGTTAGAAAGGTTAAGAAAGAACTTACAGCTTGTACTCAGGGCTGGACCCAAGTACTCCAGTAGGAGAGGCTTTGTTAAAGCTCAGTTTGTGGCTAAATCTTGGATGGATAGTAGGAAAAAGCTGGAGAAATTGTTGACTGGATGAATTGTTGAGGGAGACTCAGAAAGTGTATGTGCGAAGAGATGAGGAGACAGAGAAGCAAACAGTGGAAATGATGGTTGCTGCTGTCCGAGAAAGTCAGAGACCGGCAGGTCAAAGACTAATGGGTCAGGAACTGGCTGAGCATACAGGACAGTATCAGAGGCCTGGTAGAGTTCCAGGGCCACCTGAAAGGACTAAGAATGTAGTAGTTTGCTATTATTGCAAAAAGAAGGGTCATATGAAGAGGGATTGTAGACAAAGGAAGATGGATGAGAGAATGTTTAAGGAAGATTAGGGGTGTCAGGGGCTTTACTTGCTGGGGACCAGAGAAATAAAGGAGCCCTTGATATAAAATAAGAGTAGGTCTCCAGCAACAGGAGGTAGAATTTTTAGTGGGCTCGGGGGCAGAAATGTCAATGGTCCGGATTCCACCTCCTGGGTGCAGAATATCCCATGCTGCCCCAGCCCATCCAGGTAAGCAAGTCTGACTAATGCTGGAGATGCCAGCAGGTTTACATTTGGGGACATTACTCTTACTAGGAAGTGTGCACAAATGTTACATTTTGGTAAGTGTCCTTGCAGGACCTAAAGTCTGCATTGACTCTGGGGATGGTAACAGTTCCTTGCGTTGTGCACATCTGCAAGTAATTGTTCTGAAACTGCCATCTTAAAGAGAGCTGAATAATACCAAGTATTAGAAAGCTTGAAACCAGATTTTTAGAAGGGTTACGCATGTAAACACATGTAAATGTCCATTCTTGGAGACTTTTAATAATGGACTGCAAGTCTGAGCACCCGGATAAAACATCAAAGAATGGATGGCTCACTCCAACTTAATTTACTCTGAAAATCTTTGAATGTTTTGCACAGTAGTGCTCTGGTTTAGATCAAAACCATATATGAAATGATTAAGCAACAACTACATGATTACCAAAAAGCATTGGTCTGGCAGCTAATGCACAAAATATCATAGAATTGACATAGTTCCTGCAGAGTGTATCTGGGTGAAATACTCCCTGAGGTGGGAATGTGAGGACTGTTTGTGTAGTTAGAGGTATAGGATAGAGCCAGCACCTGGGGGCTATCAGAAGGATAGGCTGACTATATTTATTGTTCAAGATGGGAACCAAGTCTTTGTGAAGGTCTTGTAAAAGAAAGCTCAGTCAAGATTCCCTTCTGTCTTAGGAAGGAAAAGTCTTTCCCAGGTAGTCAGTGGATGGCAGGGAAGGTGCTTCTTTCAGTTCTTTCCCGTTTTTGTTTTTTTTTTTTTTTTAATCTCTTTTAGGAAGGATCCCCTGAAGAGAAGAGAGGCAGTGGGCAAGAGGTGGCAGCTGCAGTTCCTGAAGGTAGGTCTTTTTCTTGTTCATTGGATCTGGGTTTTTTTTGCTGGTTTGTTTGTATTGTTGTTGTTTGGTTAGGCATTTTTGTTTGGTTGCAGGGTTTTTGTTTGTATTTTTTGTGGGGTTTTTTTTGTTTGTTTTTTTCCTGGTATGGCTTAGAAAAAGAAGTTGTTTTTGAAATGTATTCATCTGTGCTGTCCTATGTTGACTTTTCTGCCTAAAGTTTGATTCTGTTATGACCTGTAGAGCTTGGGGATCGAAAGAAACAGAAGTTATAGTTTCATTTAGTGTTTCGAGGTAAGGGATTAGAGTTTAGGTTTGAGGGTTAGGGTTTAGGATAAGGTTTTACGATTCAGCCCATAGGGTTTAGGGTTAGGGGTTAGAGGTGAGGGGTTAGGTATTAGGCTTAAGGGGCTAGGGGAAAGCCTTAGGGTTATGGTTAGGGGTTTAGGGTTGAGGGATAAGGGATAAGGGTTTAGAGATTAGGCTTTAGTATAAGGGTTAACGTGAGGGTCATGGTTAGAGCTAGGTAAAAGTTATGTGTAAAGGTAAGGGTAAAGGTTGGGGTTAGGGGTAAGGGTTAGGATAAGGGTTAGGACTAGGGAATATGGTTTGGTTTTAGGGTTAGGGTTTAAAGTTCAGAATTAGGCGTTAGGGGTTAGAGTTCAGGTTAGGGTTAGTGCTTAGGGATTAAAGTTTTCAATTAGGGTTACGGTTTATTGTTTAGGGCTAGGGTTAGGATTTAGGGCTTGGGCTTTGGCTTTAGAGGTTAGAGTTTAGGGTAAGGGTTTGGGTTAGTTATTGGGATTAGGGGTTACAGTTGGGTTTCAGCCTGCCTTGAGCAGGGCACTCAGACAAGATGATGGTCAGCAGTGTCTTGCAGCCTGAGGCATTCTTTGATTCTGAATGATCTGTAGGATCATGCCGCAGGAGGTGCATGGGAAGCTCATCGTTGAGTAATCAAGGAGAGGGTGCTGATGAAGGAGAGGAGAGGGTGATTCTGGGAATGGAATTAGAAAGTGAGTTCCATGGGGCTGGGTTGGCTTCAGTTGAGTGGAATCATGGAATCATGGAATGGGTTGGGTTGGAACTAGATGATCTTTAAGCCTTCCAAGCCAACCCATTCCATGATTCCATGATTCCATGATTCTGTGACACAGTTATACTAACTACAGGTTAGTAGACAAGTGTCCTGGTTTTGGCCAGGACAAAGGTTATTTTCTGTCTTGTAGTTTTTCTTTCAGCTGAGTCTCTTGTAAGTAGTTGCACTTGCTGAAATTAACAGCAAGTTTCTGAGGCAGTGTGTGTTTCCAGGACTGATAACACTTGATGTTTATAGTTACTGCTAGAGACTGGTATGCAGAGCCAAGGACACTGCACAGCTCTGAGGAAAACATAAAGAGGTCCCACTTGCAGCCCTCCTTTGGGGAGGAACGGACAAGTTGGTGCCAGAATTGACCAAACAGAATATTCCATCCCATATACATCATCCTCAGTATAATCTGATGGATCACGAGGATCAAGCCAGATTTCCTGCCTCCAGCTTCCGGCTCCCTGCCTTTCCTGCCTTTCCTGCTTCCTTTCCTTCACCTGGCATCCTGGAAGGATCCCGTCCGTTCGTCTGCCTGTGGTCCTGATCCGTGCCAGCTCTGATCTGTGTGTTCCTGCCTCCAGTTCCCGACTGCTGCCGACTCCAGGAGTCCAGCCTGGACTTTCCCAGAGCTGTCCTGCAGCCTCGGTGGTGACGTGAGAGCTATGGGGGGGAGGGGGGAAGGAATGTGGTATCCATTTTCTAGTATATTTGTATATATTTAGTAATTTTTCCCATCTATCATTAGTGTTTCATTAAAGTTGTGTAGTTTAGTTTCCAACCCATAAGTCTCTTTCCTTTCTTATCAGGGAGGAGAGAGAGATTAATAGAGAGCGTCTGTTACTCGGTTTAATTGCCAGGCCAGTGTTAAACCGTGACAGATTTATTGGCGCCCAACGTGGGGCCCGAGCTAATCGGCTCGAGTCCAGTTCAGATTTTGACTAATTTGCCTGAATAGTTTGAATTCCAACTCCAGTCGAAGAATGGCTTCGTCGAGTGGGAATTAGAATTAGTGGGAATTAGTGGGAATTTTCCTTTGGAAATTTCACAGAGTTGGAGATTAAACCAATCATGCCGTACCTTTGATACTTAGGGTATGCAATCTGTTTATTTGCAGCTGGAATTGCTGTTAATATGTGGTTTTTCAATCGTAAGAGCTGCTTAAGAACCATCGTTGCAATATGGTCCTCAATATTGATGTATATCATGGTGCATGGTGCAGTGGTGTTTCATATAAGGGTTAAGAACTTTGATAATAATTACATTTTCAGCCTTCTTTTGAGGAAATATACCTCTTTTGGGCTGAGTTCAATGGATTCTTGTCAAAATGGCATTATGCTTGTTATAGTTTTGAGCCTCCTGATTCTTGTAGCCATTGTTGTTCAGGTGTCTGTGAATATTTTTATGTGCTATCATATGTTGGTGAGGAATACGACAACTACAACTAGGGGAACGAGCACACCTCATAAAGAGAGCACCCCCACTCCTGCCATTTCTTGCCCCACCTCACACAAGGGCACAACTCAGATAAGGCCGGCCAGCATCGCCAGTGTTTCTGCTACAGCTGCAGCTCCTGTCTCTACCCCCACAGACACTGCTGCTCAGAAAACGAGCCCTGCTGCTGCTACTGCTGCAGACACCACAGCTTCTCCCCCTCATCCCACACAGTTACTTGTTGACCCTGTAACTAGGAGAAAAGGAAAACAATGGAAATCCGAAAAGAGCCGTAACCCTTCCACGTCTGAATGAGACGACCAGGTGACAGAGGAGATAGAGGATACTGCCTCTCCTCGTAGAGCAGCTAGAAGAGACTCTAAAGCAGAGTCAGCTGAGGAGGACTCAGACTCAGAATCTGCTCAGTCCTATTCCATGAGAGACTTGCGTACTCTGAGAAAAGACTACAGCCGTTTTTCAGGTTAACCACTTCTCTCTTGGTTACTCCAATGCTGGAATGAAGGGGCTGCTACCATAACATTAACTCAGAAGGAAGCTAGACAGTTGGGATCCCTGGCCAAAGATGCAGGTATTGATCGGGCATTTGGGGAAAAGGCTGGAACCACCAGCCTATGGAAACGACTCTTGGCAGCTGTAAGGGAGAGATATCCCTATAAAGAGGAAATAGACTGCCCACAGGTCAAAGAATCCAAACTTGAAAAAGCTATCAGGTATCTGGAGGAATTGGCTGTACGAGACGTGATCTATAATGCTGATGACATTGAAGATCCTTATCACGTATCGTGCCCTAAACCCATGATGCAAAGGTTTGTGCATGCTGCACCACCACCTTTTAACCATACACTATCAGTAATGCTATGGGTTCCTGCAGATGTGGATGCAACTGTGGGTGATGTGATTAAAACAGCACGAGAGTGTGAAGATGCTGTCACAGCCCCTCGTCGGGCCTGGGTCTCAGCTATAAAAAGAACATCTACAGTACATCGATGACATCATTGTGTGGGGTGACACAGCAAAGGAAGTCTACGAGAAAGGTGAGGAGATAATTGAAATCCTTCTAGAGGCTGGTTTTGCTATTAAAAGGAGCAAGGTCAAGAGACCTGCACAAGAGATACAGTTTCTGGGAGTGAAATGGCAAGATGGACGTCCCCACATCCCAATGGACGTGATTAACAAAATAACAGCTATGGCCCCACCAACTACCAAAAAAGAAACTCAGTCCTTCTTAGGAACTATTGGTTTCTGGAGGATGTATATTCCTTCTTATAATCAGACTGTGAAACCTCTCTACGAGGTTACCTGGAAGAAGAAAGACTTTAAATGGGGCTCAGATCAACAAGCTGCTTTTGAGAGTATCAGACAGGAGATTGTGCAGGCAATGGCCCTTGGACCAATTCGAACAGGGCCAGACATTAAAAACGTGCTTTACACCGGAGATGGAGGTGATGGTCCTACATGGAGCCTCTGGCAGAAAGCTCCAGGAGAGACTCGAGGCCGACCTCTAGGATTTTGGGGTCGAAACTACAAAGGCTCCGAAGCCAATTACACAGCCACTGAAAAAGAGATACTGGCCGCATATGAAGGAGTTAGAGCTGCTTCAGAAGTGACTGGTACTGAAGCACAGCTCCTCCTAGTGCCACGATTACCTCTACTGGGTTTTATGCACACAGGTAGAGAATCTTCCCATCATGCTGCCGATGCTACCTGGAGTAAATGGATTGCTCTACTCTCACAGAGAGCTAGGACAGGAAGACTTGATCGTCCAGGAATTGTAGAAGCAATAACACATTGGCCAGAAGGCGAACACTTTGGAATGACACCAGAAAAACTGGTAAAACGGGCTGAAGAAGCCCCACCAGAGAATGAGAAACAATATGCTCTTTTCACTGATGGATCCTGCCGTCTGGTAGGAGGCCATCGAAGGTGGAAAGCTGCCGTATGGAATCCTACATGACTAGTTGCAAAAACAGATGAAGGAGATGGTGAATCAAGTCAATTTGCAGAGGTCAAAGCCATCCAATTGGCTTTGGACATTGCTGAACAAGAAAAGTGGCTGAGACTTTATCTCTATACTGACTCATGGATGGTAGCAAACGCCTTATGGGGTTGGTTAAAGCAGTGGAAACAATACAACTGGCAATGTAGAGACAAACCTATCTGGGCTGCTGAACTATGGAAAGACATTGCTGCTAGGTTAGAGAAACTTGATGTAAAAGTACGTCACGTAGATGCCCGCGTACCTTCATATCGAGCTACTGAGGAACATCAAAACAACCAAAGAGCAGATGAGGCTGCTGAAGTGTTCCAAATAGATCTGGACTGGGACCATAAAGGTGAACTGTTTTTAGCCAAATGGGCCCACAACGCTTCAGGTCATCAAGGCAGGGATGGAACATCTCGATGGGCTCGTGACCGAGGGGTGGATTTATCTTTGGACGCTATTGCGCAGGTTATCCACGACTGTGACATATGTGCTGCAATTAAGCAAGCTAAAAGGTTGAAACCTCTGTGGTATGAAGGGAGATGGTCAAAATATAGGTATGGGGAGGCCTGGCAAGTCGATTACATCACACTGCCTCAAACCCGCCAGGGTAAGCGCTATGTGCTTACAATGGTGGAGGCAAGTACAGGATGGCTGGAAACATATCCTGTGCCTCATGCCACAGCCCGGAACACTATTCTGGGCCTAGAGAAACAAGTCTTGTGGAGACATGGTACACCAGAAAGAACTGAGTCAGATAATGGAACTCATTTCAAAAACAGTCTTAATAATAACTGGGCCAAAGAACATGGTATTGAGTGGATATACCATATCCTCTATCATGCACCAGCCTCAGGTAAAACTGAAAGGTACAATGGACTGTTAAAAACTACCTTAAAGGCAATGGGTGGTGGAACTTTCAAAAACTTGGGACAAGCACTTGGCAAAAGCTACCTGGTTAGTTAATACCAGGGGTTCCATCACTTGAGCTGGTCCTGCTCAGTCAGATCTTCTACACACAGTAGATGGGGACAAAGTGCCTGTGGTGCATGAAAAGAATCTGCTAGGGAAAACAGTTTGGGTTTATCCTGCATCAGGCAAAGGCAAACCCATTCATGGGTTCATTACTGTTTCATTAAACTTGTGTAGTTTAGTCTCCAACCCATAAGTCTCTCTCCCTTATTCTCTCTCCTTTCTTATGGTGGAGGAGAGAGAGATTAATAGAGAGCGTCTGCCATCGGTTTAATTGACGGGCCAGTGTTAAACTGTGACACAGGGACATGGGAACAACACGGGGTCAACATGGGATCTACATGTGATTAACATGTAATTAACACGTGATTAACAGGGGGGTTCAGGCCAATCACAGGGTTTTGTTGACATGGGATGGACATGGGGTCAACAGTCTAGGAAATTCATAGAGTGTACAGAGGATAATTTCCTGCTCCAGCCGGTGAATGAGCCCACCAGGGATGGAGCCCCGCTCGACCTCCCGTTCACAAACAGAGAGCGGCTGGTGGGAGATGTGGTGGTCAGTGGATGTCTGGGACACAGTGGTCACGAAATAATCAAGTTTTCAATCCTCAGGGATGCAAGGAGGGCTGTCAATAAAACCTCTATGTTGGACTTCCGGAAGGCAGATTTTGGCCTATTCAGAAGACTGATTCAGAGTGTACCCTGGGAAACAGCCCTTGGAAACAAAGGGGTCCAGGAAGGGTGGACGTACTTCAAGGAGAAAGTTCTGAAAGCACAGGAGCAGCTGTCCTGGTGTGCCGAAAAGGCGAGCCGGTCTGGCTGAACTGGGAGACTTTGAAAGAAATTAGGGTTAAGAAGAGAGCCTACCGATTGTGGAAAAAAGGGCTAACTACTCAGGAAGAATTTAGGAATATAGTTAGGTGTTGTAGAAAGAAAATTAGAGAGACAAAGGCACAACTTGAACTGAATCTCACCACCTCTGTGAAGGATAACAAAAAGTCCTTTTACAGATGAATCGATAGCAAAAGGAGGGGCAGAGAAAACCTCCATTCTCTACTGGACTATATATAACAATATAGTTATCCAAGATGAAGAAAAGGCTGAGGTATTTAACACCTTCTTTGCCTCAATTTTCTACAGCAAGACAGGTTATCCTGAGGACAGCTGGCTTCTTGAGCTTGTAGAAAGAGACGAGAATCTGAACAGCCCCCCTGTAATCCAGAAGGAAACAGTCAGTGACCTACTGAGCTGCTTGGATCCCCACAAATCTATGGGACCTGATGGGATCCACCCAAGGGTGATGAGGGAGCTGGCAGAACAGCTCACCAAGCCTCTCTCTATCATCTACCAACAGTCCTGGCTCACTGGGGACATCCCAGATGATTGGAAGTTGGCCAATGTCACGCCAATCCACAAAACGGGCCAGAAGGAGAACCCGGGAAACTCCAGGCCCGTCAGCCTGACCTCAGTGCCTGGCAAGGTTATGGAGCAGATCATCCTGGGGACAATCACACAGCACCTGCAGGATGGACAAGGGATTAGACCCAGCCAGCATGGGCTTAGGAAGGGCAGGTCCTGTCTGACCAACCTGATCTCCTTTTATGATCAGGTGACCCATCTGGTGGATGAGGGGAAGGCTGTGGATGTGGTCTACTTGGCCAGCAAGGCCTCTGACACCGTCTCCCACAGCATTCTCCTGAAAAAGCTGTCAGCCCACAGCTTGGACAGGGGCACTCTGTGCTGGGTTAGGAACTGGCTGGAGGGCCGAGCCCAGAGAGTGGTGCTGGATGGTGCTGATCCAGTTGGCAGCCGGTCACTAGTGTTGTCCCCCAGGGATCAGTCTCTCAGCCCAGTTCTATTTAATATCTGAGATGAGAATATCTGTGCTGAGAGACGAATGAACAAACTGCTCCAGAAGTCAGAATGGAACCTGAAAGTACCTTGAAGCATTGTTTGGCCCCACTGAGGACCATTGCTGCCAGAGCCTCCCCATGGCCTTGTTAGAGCAGATCACTGGAGGCCATGATTGCAGGGAGGCAAAGATTCTGTATAGGTGGCTCTGAAAGCAAAGATTTTTCATTATTTATTTATTAATGCAGCATTGAGGACAAACTCTGAAACCCAGGCAATGGGAAGGCAGAGCCCATCCCTCTCTTATGAGTCAGGACTCTTCCTAGGGACAGTGGAGTATGAAAACGTGTAATAAAAAAAAAATTCAGACACATCTTGACCTCCCCAAGAAGGGGAAAGAAAGTCCAGAGCCCCAGGACAAAATTCCTCCTGGTAGACCATGGTGTTTGAGGCAGCTGCCACGTCTGGGGTGACAAAGCCCTTGGTCCTGTTGGGCCTTTCAGCCTTCCAGAGCCCTTGGCCACCTCTCCTGCAGGCTGCCCTACACTGTCCATGCCTGCAGCTCCTTTAAACTGCTTTAGAAATGCTTTAAACTGAAGGACAATGAGAGAGGAACCCAAGATGGCAAACACCTTCCCACCATCACCACTACAAGTGATCTGGAATTAAACCAGGCCTGCTGACCCCAGGAGTCCAGCCATAGTAATTTTTCCTTTTTATCATTACTGTTTCATTAAAGCTGTGTAGTTTAGTTTCCAACCCATAAGTCTCTCTCCCTTATTCTCTCTCCTTTCTTTATCAGGGTAGGGAGGGGCATTAATAGAGAGCTTCTGTCATTCAGTTAATTGTCGGCCAAGTGTAACACCCTGACAGATTTATTGGCACCAAATGTGGGCCTTAAGCTAAATATCTAGAGCCCATTTGAAAATTCAACTCATTTATATGAACAGTTTGAATTTTGACTTCAGTGAAGGATACCCAGATGGCTCCGCTGAGTGGGAATCAAGCTATTTTCTCTGGAAATTTCACAGGGTTGGAAATTAAACCAGTCCTGCTGTACCTTTGGTATGCAGGGTGTGATCTGTGGCTTTTTATCTGGGATTAGTGTTGCTCTGTGGTTCATTCTTGGTAACAGCTGCTTACAAACCATAGTTGTGATATGGTCTTCAACAGTGTGGTACATGGTACAGTGTTGTTTCACACACCTAGGAGATACACATAGTATACACATTTCATACACATAAGAAATATCCCTATAAAGTGGAAATAAACTGCCCACAGGTCAAAGCAGCCACACTTGGATATGAAAGAAATATCTGCATGAGATGTGATCTATACAATGATGAGTCTGTAGATCCTTATCACATGCCATGCTCTAAGCCTGGGAGGCAAAGGTTTGTGCATGCTGCACCATCCCCATTTAACCATACGCTATCAGTAATGTTATGGGTTCCTGGAGAAATGGAACCAACTGTGGGTGATGGGATTAAAAAAGCACAAGAATATGAAGATGCTGTCATGGCTCCTCATCAGGCCTGGGTCTCAGCTGTAAAGGGAACAGCTGAAAAACTGCACCTACCCCATCACAAAGTCCTGGTGGCCTGGAACTGTCTGGGACCATGTCACAGAATCATAAAACCATGAAATGGATTGGCTTGGAAGGGTTCAAGATCATTTTGTTCCAACCCCCTGCATGCATGGGTAGGGACACCTCCCACCCAACTGAAGCCAACTCACTAGAAATCTGGACACAGAGACAAAAGCAACCTCACGTTCCTGACCCTTTCCCCAGACATGCTCACATTGCTCAAATGTAACTTTTTTCTAAAATTTTATGTATTTCAGTTAATAACTGACATCACCCTGGTGCAAGGTGCTCCAGGGCTGCAGATCCACATCTGCCCCTCTGTGCTCCTCCATGGGCTGCAGGGGACAGCTGCCCTCTCCCCACAGCCCTTCCTTCAGTCACTGACCTTGGGGTCTTGTGGAGGGCTGGGAGCAGGCTTCCACCTCCTTCTCCATGGACATCTTGGGCATTTTCTGCCACAGATATTCCATGAGCACCCAGGGCAGCTGCTGACTCCTGAGGGAGGTGCTCTCCTAGATATGGTCACCATGGAGACCCCCATGACAATGGTGTCCAGGACCCAGACCCTGCATCACAAAGCCCTGGTGGTGGCTGTGGAGATGCCCAGGCCTGGAACTGGCTGGGACTGTGTCACAGAACAATGGAATCATGGAATGGGTTGGGTCGGAATGGTTCAAGATCATTTAGTTCCGATCCAACCCATTCCATGATTCCATGATTCCACTCAACTGAAGCCAACCCTTCTCCTGTCCCCATGGAACTCACTTCTTAATCCCATCCACAGCATCAGCCTCATTCAACAGTAGTGTCTCTTGGAGCTGCTCAAGGATGAGCTTCCCGTGCTCCTCCTGCTCCATGATCCTACAGATCATTCCCGCTATCATTCTCCAGATCATTCTGAATCACAGAATACCTCAGGCTGGAAGAGACCCCTGAGCATCTCCTTGTCTGAGTGCCCTGCTCAAGGCAGGATGAACCAGATGAGGTTGCTCAAGGGCGTCCCCAGCGTGGCTTCATCCACACAGGGGGTGAAAGTGCCTTTTGTCCCACCCCACAGGGGGATTATAAAGACAGGAAACAGTGTTGGCACAAGTTCTGGACACTGAGGCACTGTCACTGCTTGCCAGGAGGACTTTGGATCACTGATGGCACTGTGACCCTCATCATCTCCTGAACTTCCCACCCACCACATCACCCACCTGGGTGGGTGACATCACCAGTCTGGCTACAACAGGACAATGGTAGAGCATGGCAAAGGGCATTCTAAAGGCATTCAGGTGCACCCCATCCCTTTCTGTCCCCTGCCCACTCTGCTTCAGCAATCCCTTCTTTGTCCTTCACCTGCCTGGAACAGGCTCATTTCTCATTTCCATGGTTTTCCTTTTCTCCCACTCCCAGGGCCAACAAGTATCTGTGTGTGCCAAGAGGGAGAGGCTGTGGTGTCTGCAGCAGGAACAGCAGCAGCGTTGGCTTTCTCAACAGCAGCAGTGTCTGTGGGGAGCAGCTGCAAAGAAAGCAAAAGTACAAGACAGAAAATTACCTTTATCCTGGCCCAAACCAGGACACACCTGGCTTAGATTTTAGCCGTACCTCTCACTAAGCAGAGGTCTGCACAAATAAAATGATATCCTCTTAACTTCAGAATGACTGACAGTGTGGTATGGTGTGACATAAAGAGATATACCATAGATACAGGAAGCACAAACTAGCAAATAGAGTGGAAAACCTGCTGATGAGGTCCTTTGTTCCAGCTGCAGACCACCAAGGGAGGGATGCTCTCTGCTTGGCTATGGGACCCACTGGGAACAGGACTCCCCCAGAGATTTCTCTGCAGGGACCCAATGCTTCCACCAAAAGTATTTAGGAGTGAATTCTTTTCTCCATAAGAGACCTTAATGGCAAAGCTGTCTGTGCCTTAGAGCTTACTGCCTGTTTCTTGAAGAGATGCTCTCTCTGGGGATATCCAAATTCCTCTTTCTGTCTGACAAATAGGAAAGTCCTGTCCCCCTCTGCAGGATGTGTCTGTCGGGTGCTGGTCAGGCTGCAGAAGTCATTCTGTGCAGAGGCAGCACAAGTTTTGACTGGATCCCCAAAGGGAGATGGTGAGATGAGTGTTTGCTGCTGTGAGTTGTGTCTGAAGGAAAGGGAGCAGATCAGAGGGCTCGGTGTGGAGCCCCGTGTGACAGCTCTAGAGCAGAGCTGCCATGAAGCCTCTTTTAGAATGAGGCTCTGAAACTTGAGTGGCATCAGAAAGCACTGGGAAGAAATACACTGTCCATGTGCTTTCCTTAGGAAAATGAACCCTCTGGCCCACAACAGGGAACTGGAGCTGAGCTCTGGCACTCCAAACTGAGCCATGCCAGACACGCAGCAAAGGACACGATCACATTGCTCGTGCCCAAGTGATTTCTGGAGCAGTCTTTCTACTTCCAAGGCCCTTTCTGCACTCTTGAAAAGCAGGCTATGTTTTTTCCTTCAGAAATACGGGGTTTTTCTATTCCATTTCAAAAAGCAGGTGTGCAGAAAATGAAAAAGGGTAAAGAGGAGCAGAACTGGTAGCAGCAAGAAATAAAGGTCAGAGACTGATGAAAACTTTAAAACCAAAATCCAAATCAATTTATTTACAAAAATTACAAAAAAGGAGAGGGTGGGGATGGCAGGGAAGGGAAAAAAAGAAAAGGGAAGGAAAGGGAGGGGAAAGTGGGAGGGAAAGGGGAGTGGAAAGGGGAGGAGAAAGAAGGAAGGTGAGTGGGGGAATGGGAGGGGAAGGGGAAAGAGGAAAGAGGGAGGGAAAAGGGGAAGGAGAAAGGGGAAGGAGAAAATGGTGAAGGAGAAAAGGGGATGGAGAAAGAGAAAGGAGGAAAGGAGAAGGGGGAAAGGGGGGAAGAAAAGAAGCGGGGAAGAGGGGGAAGAGGGGGAAGAGGGGGAAGAGGGGGAAGAGGGGGAAGAGGGGGAAGAGGGGGAAGAGGGGGAGGAGGGAAAGAAGGAAAAAGGGAGAGGGGGGGGAGGGGGGGAGAGGGGGAGGGGGGAAGGGAGAAAGGGGGAAAGGGGCAAAGGGGGAAAGGGGGAAAGGGGGAAGGGGGGAAGGGGGGAAAGGTGGAAGGGGGGGAAGGGGGGGAAGGGGGGGAAGGGGGGGAAGGGGGGGAAGGGGGGGAAGGGGGGAAGGGGGGAAGGGGGGAAGGGGGAAAAGGGAGAAAGGGAGAAAGGGAGAAAGGGGAAAAGGAGAGAAGGGGAAAAGGAGAGAAGGGGAAAAGGAGAAAAGGGGAAAAGGAGAAAAGGGGAAAAGGAGAGAAGGGGAAAAGGAGAAAAGGGGAAAGTTGGGGGGGGGAGGGGAGGGCAGGGTAAGGCATGGAAGGGAATGGGCAGGGAGGGGTGGGGGGAGGGAAAGGAGAATGGGTGGGGGGGAATGGAAGGGGGGGAATGGGAGGGGGGTAATGGGAGGGGAAGGGGAAAGAGGAAAGGAAAAGGGGAAGGAGAAAGGGGAAGCAGAAAGGAGACGGAGAAAGGGGAAGGAGAAAGAGAAAGGTGGAAAGGGGGAAAGAGGGAAAGAAGGAAAGAGGGAAAAGGGGGGGAAGGAGGAAAAGGGGGGAAAAAAGGGGAAAAAGGGGAAAAAGGGGGAAAAGGGGGAAAGGGGGGAAAAGGGGGAAAAAGGGGGAAAGGGGGGAAAGGGGGGAAAGGGGGGAAAAGGGGGAAAAGGGGGGAAAAGGGAGGAAAGGGGGAAAGGGAGAAGGGGGAAAGAGGGAAAAATGTGGAAAAGGGGACTGCGAAAAGGTGGATAAGGGGAAAAGGGGGAAAAGGGGAAAAGTGAGAAAGGAGAGAGGGAGGGGACTACACAGGAATGGAGAGGAGAGGGGGAAGAAGGGGGAAGAAAGGGGAGAGGGAGGGAGAGGGAGGGAGAGGAGAGGGAGAGGGAAAAGGGAAGGGGGAGGGGAGGGAAGACAATGGGAGAGGAGGGAAAAGGGAAGGGGGAGAGGGAGAGGACTACGCATCAAAAAACCACCAGGGAAAGCCAACAGGGCTGTCATCCATCCAACAGACTCAGAACATTTATTCAGACTGACAGAAAGATATTTTCATGTCTTCTGATCCATCACAAGATATGGAACAAGCTCCCAAAGATGTAGTTGAAAGTTCATCAGTGTCTGGGAAGAAAAGAGACAAGATTCCTGACGTTACTTTTACAGGAGAGAGGGGCAAAGAGGTCACTGTCAGAACATTACGGCTACGAAGCCAGAGCTGAACACTCTCCGTGATTAAAAGCAGACAGCAACAGAAGGAAATTGGCTCAGGGGCTTCCTGCTTTGAAACAGCACCAGTCACTGCAAAGCTCTGACTCTGGAGTAATCATTACAAAATAGGTGCAATTCCTCCTGGGGCATCTGGCCTCATGTCACAGAACATGTTTGATGCCATGGATGACAAACATTCAGCTCCCCTGACAGTTGCCTGAACACTACTGAGTGATCTTTCTCTGAAGAAAGGAGAACTTTTGTCACTGATTAGCCTCTTCTTGCCTATTCAAATAAAAAGACTGAAACAGAGGAGCTACAAACACAAGCAATGAGTAAAGGGCAGCAAAGACCAAGAACTGACAGCAGGGGGTGTGTTATGGGTCAGTGCTGAAGGCAATCACTGGACACGGGAGGAGAAGTGATGGCTGAAGTCTGTGAAACTCTGTGTAGGGCTCCTTTTATGTTTGTGATTCAGGATTAACTCCAGTGAAAGGTGACTTCAGCTTTAGCTAAGTGTACCTGTGTGGAGGAAATAGGTCAGTTTCCTTTGTGCTGGTTTTGGGTTTTTTTTCAGGCAGCTGCTTAGAGCTCTACAGAGCAGAAACTTGCCATGTTCAAGTAAGTGTAAAGCTAGCAGAAAAAACCCTGTGCTTAGCACAGGAACTAAACAGCTTTCAAGATGTTGTTTTCAAGAGTTAGGAGCAGTCATCTTTTTACTTACTCTAACATGACACATTACCATGTCCAGGTTCTTCAGAGACAAATTCATCCAGGATCCACTTGTACTAGAATCATACAGAAAACACACCATTAACATGAGTGCAATATTAAACTTCTAAAACATTCTTCAAGTCCACACAAAACCAGGCAGTAACTCCAAGGGCCAAAGAAATGAGGCCATAAACCAGCAGAGGGGAGGGAAGGGCCCTCTCTCCAGGACTAAAGGAAGAGCAGTGACCAAATTCACAGCTTCTCCAGGAGAACCCCATAAAAACCCAAATGCCTCCTACACAGTGGATCTCCCACAATGAAGTATAAAGTGAAATTTATTGCAGATTTATTTATTATAGTCATACATCCTAGATAAGAAAATTTAATTTGAAGCTTAGCTGGAACCATCCTATGGCATCATCTTTGGTTTCTGGGCACTCTTGGAAAACAACCTCAAAACCCAAACTTTTCACCCCTAGCACACCTAGATGTTGTGTTGGGATGAGGAGGAGACACACCATGGGTAATCCCTGCAAATGAGTTGTAAGTTTAGGCTAAAAAGCACAACCTTGCATTCACATGCTCTTCAGCAGTAGCTGAGGATGGGATTTCAAAATGTTTACCTTGTCTGCAGAAGAGGAAATCCTGTTCATCAAGGATTCTGCTCCTATGGGTGAGCTGGGGATGCTTCCTACTGGACTTCTGTTCAGAATCAGACTGGTGCCAGGATGTCCCAGATGAGTTGAATGGTGAACTGGATTTGCAGCCACTTCCACGCGTGTTCTTTTCTCTTCCACGAAGCCTTCTGTTGGCTTTTCCTTTTTTTTTTTTTTCATCAGTTCTGAAACACAAAGACACAAAGAATTATCTCTGGCAGGAACAGATTAGGAATGACCAAACCCGTTTGACCTGAAGGGTTCTGGGGAGCCTGTATCATAGCAGTCAAACCTGAAAGAGTTACCAAGACTTGGGGCTGCTCAGCACTAAAGCTTCAAAGCAATCAGTGAATGGAGTTTGCTCTGGAATTCTGGGACAACTTCATGTACCTTGGATTTAACCTCTCCCAATTCCTTTTCCAAGCCCAGGTTGGCTTCCTCCAGGTTCCTGCAGCGCCTCGTAGCAACTTCCAGTGAACTTCTGCCACAGAGAGCTTTCCAATGTCACCTCTCTGACATTGCCCTGATGAAATGGTTATAAGAAAAGTTATGAAAAAAGCATGAAAAAAGTTATAAGAACATGAATTCTGTCTTTTAACTTATTTGATTATACAGTTACAACTGTCTTGAATTCAAAAAGTAGGAAAATTTTGCCTGCCACCAGCAGTCAGCACCTCCAAACTATCAGCAGCAGCTCATGGAGATTTCTGTTTTCTAATACATTAAAAAATAATATATGTTATAGATAATGTTATACTTTTTGAACAATACAGCACCATACACTGAATCATGTTATTTTTTTTAACAGAACTCAAAGCAATCTGTTTGATGCAAGAGCCATAGTTTGACTGCAGATATTACTCTGGTGACTAAAGGCAGGACTTTGTATGAGATGGTTCTTTGGTCTCTTTTGGCATTCTACAAAGAATTAAACCAATACATTAAGTTAAATTAATATTGCTTACATTAAATGAATACATTAAATTAATACCAAGGTAATTTTAGAGTAACAACTTTCATAAATCTGGACAGTCCCTCCTTTCCTCCAGCCACCCACAGAACTACCATCTCCCAAAGGAACCTGGTATTTTGGCACTAGAAATACAAAGTGATTCACAGGGGAAAACCATTGACAGCACTCCTGGAGTTCTTCCCCCTCTTCCCTCTTAAAGAAACTGAAAAATGAAGAATAAGGTGGTTATCTGACACATGCAGGTATTCACCTCACTCAATCACTCCGGGGTTCAGACGAAGAAAGAAATGGAATTTTAAAGCACTGTTCACATCACTATTCACAGACAAACAGTGTCTAATTACTCAACAGGACTAGTTCCTGTTTTCCAGAAAATAAAAATTAACTAAATGGGTATAGAACTTTTCAACCTTTAAACCCTCTGCCTGGGACTGGTGGAATTTGCAGAAAAAAACTTTAACATTCTAATCAGTCTTCTGACCAGTTAATTAGCCTAACACAGCCACAAAGAAGAAATTTAAAGATTGCTGCACATCACAAAACAGAGAAGAGAAAGCTTAGTGGCTGAAATTGACTTTTTTGAGGAACAGGCAGGTCCCAAAAGACAGAATGCAGTCATGAACAGCAAAACACTGCTCAGAGCCCTCAACGTTGCAAAAAGCGTGTCCTTTACCTCCCTTTTTTTTAGTTTTTCAGCCTCATAGTTTAAGACCAGCACACTTGGCCTTTAATTCCTTGCTCATTTTTTCCAGCGTGGAAACTTGCTTTTCAGCAGAGTTTGTGGAAAATGTCATTAAAGCATCCCTGTACAGCAGCTGATGGAAGCCAGCTGGCTTTCCCTCTGGAGCTGGGCCAATGCCTCCTATGGGGACAGAATCACAGAACCACAAAATCATTAAGGCTGGAAAAAACCTCTAGGATCCTCCAGTCCAACTGGGAAACCAACACCACTAAACCATGTCCCAAAAGTTGGAATAATGTGCTCCACTCTCCCCTGAGGTGTTACACAGGACTTCAGACCCTTCTGCCCAGCCCTGCCCCAGATGCCCAACACCAACATGCCTGCCCTATTCCCCTCAGAAATACCCTCAGAAAAAAATCTTTTCAAACACTTCTTAGCATGGCCCAACACACACATGTTTTGCAGATGCAGGGAAAGCATCAAAGGTCACCAAATTCCAAGGTTTTTTTTGCATGAGTTTTCTCTTACAAAGAGGAAGACCAAGTATGTTTAGTCACACACATCAGCCTTTTACAGACAAATCTCCTTCTTCACTTCAACACGTATTTTGTATGGGGGAAAAAAAAATGCATTTGACTGCATTGTTTGCAGGAACAACATAGCCCAGCTGGAAATAAAGCAGCAGGAAATACCCAGCATCGTGGAAAAGATTTTTCCCCATCCTTAGAAAACTGTACCTAACTTCAGACAGAAACACCATCTTCCTCTGAATGACTCCGCCATCACCATTAGTCACTTTCTGCTAATTTTCTTTACCTTATTGTATAACTTACTCTATAATTGACTCTGTAATTACTCTCCATTTACTCTATAATGTTACTTAGCAGTCTGGACTCTAATTCAAAATATTTGGCTTCACATACCTGCACCCCAGAGTTGTCAGAGGCTTCCTATAGGCTTTTGGAAAAACATGGAAAGTTCACCTCCAGAGAAAACCACTGTATTCTTCCAAGGATTTTTCCAGCAAAGCAGAGCAGAGTTATAGTTCAGTAGTGTGAGCAGTTTGACTTTTCTTTCTTCTTCTACAGGGTGCTGATGACTGCACCGTGGTGTTTTCATCAAAGCTGTTTCTCACTGCATCTTTTGGAAGACAGTGAAATTTTAGAGGTTCTCTTCTCTTTGTCAACAATTATTGGATCTCTCAGCTGTTTTCCTCAAAGCAATCTTTGGGGTTTTTTTTTAGGAGAACCCTGGGGATTCTTCAGAGGACTGCAGGATGCTCTTTTTAATGTGTTGCCAAAGCGCTTCAGGAGAGGGATCTATGGGATGATTTAAAAGTCCAGCTTGAAGGTTTACCTGGAGGCTGTTTCTCACTCTACCTTTTGGAAGACAGGGAAATTTTAGAGCTTCTCTTCTTTGTCAACAGTTCCGGGAGCTCTTGGGTGAGATTCCAATCTTTGGTTTTCTTTGAGGAGAACCCTGGGGATTCGCTTCGGGAGAGGGATCTATGGGATGATCTAAAAGTCCAGCTTGAAGGTTTACCTGGAAGCTGTTTCTCACTGTACCTTTTGAAGATGGTTCACTTTGAGCCTCCTCCCTGGGATGCCACCCCTCTTAGGTCTGGGCTTCAAGCAGAGGGTAAGTTTGCATGGCACAAGGCAGTGGTCTGTAGAACATTCTGCACCAGGCATCGCTCAGCTATGACGGACATCGCCAACATTTCTCTGGCACACTAAGACACAGTCAGTGAGGTGCCAGTGCTTGGATCCAGGATGCTTCCAGGTTGTTGGAAGAGAGTTTTGGGGATGGTGAGGTTCTGCTCAGCACAAAACTTCCCTGCAGGAACTTTCTGGGGGAGGCAGTGCAGGGTTGGTGTAGAATTTGACTTTTGACTTGGTCAGCTTGGAGGGTTGCAGCATAAATCCTGAGGAGAAGAACATGGGGCTTGTTGTGGAGTGGGAGGTGTAAGGAAATAACGTGATCAGTGACCCGACAGCAAATTTTTAAGTTTGGAGGCTTGGAATAGCTGTGAATAAAAGCATAATCCTCATCTATCAGCCCATCAGAGTCTTTCTGGGAAATATCAGCACTGCAATGAAGGAGAACTTTGATCAAATGAAGATTCCCACCAACTGGACTTAGATTCCTGTTCAGTGCCAAACTCTTTGCCAGGATGTCCCAGGTGAGTTGAAAGCTGAGCTGGACTTGGACCCAGAATTCTGCTCTCCAAGCTGCTTGTGACTGAAATGCTTCTTCTGATGCCCTTCTCATGGAGTGCAGTGTTGGCTTTTGGTAGTTCATCATCAGCTCTGAAAAAATTCAGACACATCCCAAGAATTATCTCTGGCAGGAACACTTTGGCAGAGTTACTCATAGTCTCTGATTATTTGTTGAGTTCTGAAAAAAGGATTAGGAGTGACCCAACCCAGAATTTGACCTGAGGGGTTTTGGAGAGCTTATATATTAGCAATCAAACCAAGGACTTGGGACTTCTCAGCACGAGAGCTTCAAAGCTACCTGTGAATGCTCTGTGCTTCTTCCAAAACACAGAGAAAACCAACTCTGAGCTACCCTCCCTTTCCCATGGGGAGCTGAAACCTCAGACAAACTGATAAAATAGAAGCCAAAAAAAGACATTTTTTTTTTTTTCCTTCACAGAATCAAATTCTGTGCTCTGCAGGGCCTCTCCTTATTCAATAAGGGACATGAAATTCATCTTTTTTGCTATACATTCCCTTTGGAAACAGAATCCACGAAGAAAACCCTATTAATTCCATGATCATTGCTGTGACTCTTGGAACACTCAAGAGAAATTAAGAGAGTTCTAATGAAGGCAGAGTGTCTTAAGGAACTTTCCCCACAAATATGCCATCTCAGGCTTACAAACATAATGCTGACCAGGTGTAGAAGAGGAACCCCAGCAGGAAAACACAGGAGGAAAAAAGGAAACTCTTATTACCACTCCAAAAAGCCTGTACCTACCTTTCCAGTTCATTTTGTAACCATCTTCTCTTTGTCACTTCCTCCAGATACAGCTTTTCATATTTTTCCTTTAGAACAACGCTCTTTCTCAGGGTGTATTTGTATTTTTCAGGGTGTTCATCTCCACTTGCTGGTCCACTTTTGTGTTTCTCCTCCCATCCTGCCTGCCTTAGGCTCTTCTTTCAGCTGGCAAGAAAGTTTGTCGAGCTGTAGACAGAAAAAAACACACACAAGAAAAGGAACTCAGCAGAAGCCAAAAGAAGAAAAAATATTGGTAAAGGGCTGGGCACCCGGACTGGATTTATCATCTGCTGACCCAGTATTAAAATCAGAGTGAAACCAGGGGCTTCCTTTTAATCAAGAACACCTATAACATCATTTCTGATAGGATTCCTCAGGTTCCCAGCCCTTCTCCTGCAGTAGGCACCAAACTGGCAGCATTTTCCCCATTTTCCCATTTCCTGGAAAAGCACTGGAAAAGCTCATAGGAAGTCAAACACAGCCAAACCTCCTGGTTTCAGCACAAAAACCACCTCTCATGCTGTAGAGGAATTTTTACAACACACTCAAGCTTCGTTATGGCACTGAGAAACACACCATCTTTTTTTTCCCTCTACACTGAGAAATTTTTAAATATTAGTTCAGAAGATGGCTTTTACTGAAGGACAAAGATGTATTCTCCTCTTTAGGTGAAAGCTGCAGTCTGTTTAAAAAATGCGCAGGAAATATCAGCCTTTTGTAAGGTCCCAATGGTCACCTACAGCTCTGTCCTTCTCTTCCCCCCTCCAGAAGCAAAATTTTCTGTATCTATTGAACATCAAACCTGATATCCTGTCAGTCATTAAAAGGGGAGGAAACTGGCACGGTGGGCACTTGAAAGAGGCTCTAACAGAAGGAAGAACCTTGATTTATTTGACAGGAAAAGAGACAATGAATGCTTGAGAATAGGAGGTTCCATATAAATAAAAAGATTTTTTTTTTTTTTCCCTGTGAGGGTGACAGAGCACTGGCACGGGCTGGTCCCTTCCAACCCTTAATAATTTTCTGTGATTCTATTTAACTCTGCCTCGATGTAATCACCTTCCCTGTCATCCAAAATAACTCTTTCTCTTGGAAGACAAAAACTCAAGAAACTTTTGGCCTAATCATGAGCCCCTGCCAGGGCAGGGGACTTTTCTTTCATGCTACTCAAACAGTAATAACCACCTCAAAAAGCACTTTTTTGGGTGCCCAGGAGAAGGGAAAGGCTGGGCTGAAGCCAGGGTTTGAAACAAATTCCACTGGGCTGAAACCAGGGTTGAAACAAATTCCACAACATTTTCTGCATCACCTCACAGCGTCCTGCCCAGGGAAGCAATTGGAAAGCGTTAGGAAAGAGTAAGACAGTTTTTCCAGAAGAAAAAACTTTGGGCACACTCATCTACTGCTGCAGCACCATGGAAAGCCAAATCCATTCCAAAACACAGCTCAGAAAAAAAAACAAACAAAAAAATTAACAATGTGAAAAGAAGCCTTGGGAAAGAGTAAGAGTTTTTCCAGGAGAAAAAACACCACCACCACCAAAAAGCCTCACACAAATCAGAGCTCACCTTTGTGTGCATTTTAGCAACTTCATTGGCCATTTCAGAATAAACATCCTTTATTTCTTTCTTCAACTCATGCAGGGACATTCGCTCCCCAAATTCCCTTATCATCTGTTTAATGCTTGAGAAGCTCTCAGAGCTACAAAGCACATTTGAGAAGAAAACAATGAAGCAAAGGAACAACAAGCAGCCTTTTTCACATATTGTTGTGTAAACATTACAGAAATTTTGTCTTTAACAGAAATTACTGAGACAAAAATCCAGCATTCCTATGCCACACCTGGAGGCTCCAAATTTCACCTGTGGAAAAATTCAGATTTTCCCTGCAGGGAAACCTCCTTTGGCAGCTCTCATCTCATGGAGAGCAGAGTCTTGCTAGGACTAAGATGAGGATGGAATTTCCTCACCAACTCTTCTGCACACCCAGTTCTACATTCAAATTGAATTCAGCTTGAATTGTACTCAGGGATACGAACATGCCCCACCTCTCAGACTCTTCCTCCACTTCCATGTTTATTTCCAGCTCTCTGTCCAGATGCACTTGGAGAGGGCAGCTCAGCTCTTCCTTCTCTTTCTTTCTGTCACTCTCAGACTTTCAAAACAGAAAAAGCAGATGGCACACAGGGCACAGGACATGCACCTCATCTTCTCCCCTTAGCAGCTGCTCTACACCTCCACCTCTCAGCCAACTTCCACAGAAAGCCAAGGGACCCGATTCCTGAGAATATTTCATCACATTTCCCACCCAACAAGCCAATAGCTAACAATGGAAAGAGATGCCCCCACCCAAGCAAAGGCAAAGAGGTGATTTTGATTCACATCCTCTCTCCCTCTTGCTCTTCTCTCAGCCAAACTGCTCTAAATTTCTACTTCTATTTTTTCCTTATGCAGAAAAGGAGAAAAGGGAAAGACTGCCCCTTGGAAACTGGCAGCTCTTTCCTTTTTCCCAAGCATTAATTCACTTGCCCCCTTTTCTGCAAGGTTTTTAAGCTCCCACTGCCCTCAAAAACTCCTCAAAACCCTGAGTGCTCTTGGAAAAGAGAACAACCCTCAAAACCAAGACTCTTCACCCCTACCACACCTAGATGCGGAGTGTTGTGATGAGGAGGAGTTACACCATGAGTAATCACTACAAACGAGTTGTAACTTTAAGGTTAAAAAGCACAACTTGGCTTACAGATGCTAAGGGTGGGATTTCACATTTTTTACCTGAGCTGCATAATGGGTGCAAATGTTGTTCCCCAAGGATTCTGTTCCTGTGGGTGAACTTGGGAAGCTTCCTCCTAAACTTGAACTTAGAGAAAGAGTGTTCCCAGAATGTCCCAGACACTGCCCAGCACTGACATCCAGATCTTCACTGATGGAAAGGGAAAGAACAAGCTTCCCACAAAGCTTTCTTTTGGCTTTTCCTTGGTTTTCCTCAACTCTGAAAAAAATCAGAGACGTACCAAGAGTTATCTTTGGGAGTCACTTTGGCCCAGTTACCCTCCCCCCACCCCCCCAGGTCTTTGGTTATTATTCAACTTGTGAAAGTTGAAGGGATTAGGAGTGACCACACCCTGAACAGCTGAGGGTTTTTTTAGGATTTCTCAGCAGTCACATTTCCCACGAGGAGCAGCAACCAACACTTGAGACTTCTCAGCATGAGAGCTTCAAATCTGCGAATGCTCTGTGCTTACACAGCTTTTTCCAAAAGGCAGAGAACACCTGCGCAACAACACCCTTTCCCATGGAAAGTTCAAACCATAAGCCTCAAATGGAAGCCAGAAAATAAAAATATTCACTTTCTTCCTTCATAGAATTAAATTCTGTTCTCTGTAGGGCACATCCTTATTCAAACAGTACAGGACATAAAATTCATGGTTTGGTTTTTTTTTGCCACTCACTGAATATAAGGAGGAAATTATTAGAGACTGGCAAAAAGGCTGACTGGTAAAGTACAATTAATTAAAAAAAAACCACCAACATTAATTCCACGATTAGTGGTGTTAGTCTTGGAATGCTCAAGAGATATTAAGACAGAGGGAGGGTTAAAGGAACCTTCCTCACAAATATGCCATCTCAGGCTTACAGATGTAATGCTGACCAGATGTAGAAGAGGAACCCTAGCAGGAAAACACAGGAGGAAAAAAGGAAACTCTTGTTACCACTCCAAAAAGCATGTACCTACCTTTCCAGTTCATTTTGTAACCATCTTCTCTTTTTCACTTCCTCCAGATACAGCTTTTCATATTTTTCCTTTAGGACAATGCTCTCTCTCAGGGTGTATTTCTCACTCTCTAATTCCTGTTTCAGGTCTCCCATTCTGCTGAGCAGCAGCTTTCTCTCTGCTTCGTGGTCGTGGGCTCTGATTTCTTCCATTCTGTCCTGGGAAGCTGCCTGCTCCTGAAGCAGGTAGCACACTTTTACCCACCACAAATTAAAAAGGGAACCTTTTTTTTTTCAACCTGCCCAATGTCGGGGGCACAGATTTACTCCTTGAGGCACTTGTGCATCCTCCAGCAACCAAGGGAGAACCCAGGAGCTACCACGGGGAAGAATTCTTCTTATTTAGAAAGAATCCCTCCCTCTCAGCACTTATTTATCCAAGCTGCTAAGGAAGGAACACTGTGGGACAGAACAGGATAGAGAAAAAGCTTCCTCAAAGAAGGAATTCCCCCACTCACCCTGCCACTTTGCTCTAGGGAAAGAATAACACAGAGAACACTTTCAGAAGCCCCTCTGCTCCTGGCCAGGATTTCAGAATCCCACAATTTGGAAAAGAGCTCAAACATCAACCCAGAAAAAAATAAAAATATTCCAAAGGCCCCACAGCAACTGGGAAAAAGACAGCAGTTTATGAGCAGCTTACCAGGGGTGAGCCTTGCAGAAGGGTTTCAATTGTACTGTTTTGCTGCACAACTGTGGCTTGCAGTCGGGCATTTTTAGCTTCAAGGCTTAAACAGAAACACAGTTCTTATTACAAGGAACCACCAGAGCACCAATTCTTAAAGAACAGCAGGCAAAGCACAAACAGAAGCATCTTCACCACCCCAGACAGCAGCAGACACCTTGGTCCCCTGTGCCACTCTCTTACCACTGTATCCGTCCCTCCAGGTGTTTCATTGCAATAGTTCTCCCAGAAGATGCCAACAGGAGGTCTTCCAGTCTCTGGAAACAATCTCTTTTTTCTCTTTCCTTATTTTCCAGAGCAATCTTCAAGTCACAAATTGAATGCTCATGCTGAAGATGTTCTTCCAACTCCTGCAGCTGTAAAAGAACAGCAAGATTCCACAGCACTCACCTGAGTTTTTATGCTGAAGAGCTCAGGGAATGCCTCTGTCTGCACATACCCACTACCCAAAGAGCTGTCAGTACATTTCATACCTTCCCTCCTCCTAGGAAATGAACACAAACCATGTAACTTTACACAATCTTCTCCACTGTAAGAACTGACACTTACCCTCCCACTCCTTTCAGGCACTCTCTGGATCCCTTCGCTTGCTCCCCCCCTTGAAAATAGCAATTAAAAAGTTCATCCTTCTCCTAAAGGGACGTCACATCCCCCTTGTATATCTATGGATATACCTATATTCATGCAGGGTAAGTTCCAGAAGCAATCAGAATTGGCAGCATGCTGATGGATGGAGTTAAACCCAGTGGTGGTCCCCAGGGCTCTGCACCAGTTCTCTTCAACATCTTTATCAGTGGATGAGGGGATTAGGTGCAAATGACACCAAATTGGGTGGGAGGCTTGATCTGATGAGGGCCGGGAAGCTCTGCTAGAGGGACCTGGGCTGTAGGAGATTCAACAAGGGCCAGGAGAAATATTTTCCCCAAAAGAGTTGTCAGGCACTGGAACCAGCGGCTGAGTCACAATCTCTACGGAGACTTCAAAGATGTGGGGATGTGGTGCTGAGGGACAGGACTGGGCTTAGCAGGACTGGGGGGAACACTTGGACCTCATTTTAAAGATCTTTTCTAACCAAAAGAGTTCTTTGTTACAAGTAAGGGAAGCACAGTGAGCAGCAAGAAGCCCAAATGCAGCATTACTGCAGACATTGTTTCTATATAAATGCAGACATTGTTTCTATAGTAATGCAGACATTGTTTCTATAGAAACGCAGTCCGTTATTTCTACTGTCCTTCAGAAATCAGATAAAACTTTCTGGGCCAAACCACATGGAATAAGTGACAGACACCTCAGTCTCTTTTGCAGAGCACTTTACCACATACAAACCTTGGACTGTGTCAAAGACAAAGATACCAAGTGTCCTGGTTTGGGCCAGGATAAAGGGGATTTTTTGTCTTGTACTTTTGCTTTCAGTTCAGTCTCTTGTAAGTAGTTACACTTGCTGAAATTAACAGCAAGTTTCTCAGACAGTGTCTGCTTCTGGGACTGATAACACTTGATTTTTATAGTTAAAGCAGAACCAACGCCACTGCTCAGCTCTGAGGAACGTTTTACCCTCCAAGAGGAATAAAGAGGTCCCACCTTCAGCCCTCCTTTGGGGAGGAACAGACAAGATAGATGCCAGAACTGACCAAACAGAGGATTCCATCCCATACACCTCATACTCAGGGTAAATTTGAGGGATCACGAGGGCCAAGCCAGCTTCCTGCCCTTCCTGCCTTTCCTGCTTCCCCTTGTTCACCCGTCCCTGTTTCCTTCAGCATCCTGGGAGGATTCCATCTGTTCCTCTGCCTGTGGTCCTGCTCCGTGCCAGCCTGAATCTCTGTGTTCCTGCCTCCAGGTCCCAAGCACTGCTGAGTCCAGGAGTCCAGGCTGGACTTTCCCAGGGCCGCCCTGCAGCCTCGGTGGTGACGTGAGAGTTATTGGGGCAGAGGGGGTGAAGGAACGTGGTATCAATTTTCCTGTCTATTTGTATATATTTTGTAATTTTTCCTCTTTATCATTACTGTTTCATTAAAGCTGTGTAGTTTAGTTCCCAACCCATCAGTCTCTCTCCCTTATTCTCTCTCCTTTCTTTATAAAGGAGGGGAGGGGGGATTAATAGTGAGCATCTGTGATTTCAGTTTAATTGCTGGGCCAGTGTTAAACCCTGACACTACGTTTGTAAAAAGCTGTGATTCCTCCACACATCATCCCCCCCCTAGCACTAGGAAGTTTATTCTAGATTCTAAACTTTCTGTACCTTGGATTTATTTTCTGCCAATTCCTTCTTCAAGCCCAGCGTGGCCTCCTCCAGGTTCCTTCTGTAGCACGTGGCGACATCAAGCGAAGCTTCTACCATGGAGAGCTTTTTCAGAGCATCAGCAAGCTCCTGTTGCAGTACTCTGATCTTGCACTAATGAATATGAGCATGAGGAAAATTATAAGACCATTAATTCTGTCTTTAATTTGTTGATTTATACAATTAGACCTTGTCTTGAACTCAAAAAGCAGGAAAAATCTGCCTGCTGTCGGTAGCCAAATGCTGAGCACCTCAACTACCAAGAGCTCCTCAGGAGGATTTTAATAAAAAAAAAAAACAACCTCAAGTACTACTCTTCTTGAGCCATACACAAGCATGTGTATGTTAGTTTGGTACTAAGAATACAAAGTGATTCACAGAGTAAAATGACTGACAGCACTGCTGGATTTCTTTCCCCTCTTTCCATCTTAAAGAAATGAAATCATTGCTCTGCCTGAGGCTGTGGAATGCTCTGCAGAAGAGCACGTTTCCTACTTGTTTTTTGCAGAAAAACTTTAACTGAGGTCCTCAAGAGTCTTCTGTGCAGTTCTTGGTCTTTCACAGAGCCACAAAGAACAAAGAAATTTAAATATTGCCACGCACCATAAAATAGAGAAGAGAAAGCTTAGGTTGGTGTCTGAAGTTGACTTTCTAAGGAACAGCCAGGTCCCTTAGAAGCCCCAAAACTCAGAAATTAACCCCAAAATACTGCTAATAGTCTTAAGCACTGCTAATACTGTATACTTCACCTGTGCTTCTACTTTGTCAACCTCACATCTAAAGACCTGTTTCCTTAAGACATTGCAGTTTTCGTATAGCTCCTTGTTTTTCTCTTCCAACAAATAAACTTTCTGCTCAGTATCAGCCTTGAGATTCTTGAAAATGTCATTAAAGAAGTCCTGAGCAACAGTCACTACACTTTCTTGGGTGAGCTGCTGCTTCCTGTCTTCCAGTTGCTGGCGGAGTAAGAGGTTTTCCCTCTGGGCCTGGGCCAATTGCTCCTACGTGGACAGAGTCATAAAACCCCAGAATCATTAAGGTTCGAAAAAACCTCCAGGATCCTCAAGTCCAACCACCCACCACCATGCCCACCAAACCATGCCCCAAATTCCAAGTAATTTGCTCCACTTGAGCTCTTACAGAAAACTCCAGGGGATGCCTGCCTTAATCCCACTGCAAAAAAATTCCTTTTTTCAAACACTTCTTAACATGGCCAAACCCACACATGTTTTGCAGAGGTAGAGAAAGCATCAGAAAGGTGGCCAAAATTCAAGGCTTTTTCTCTCAAAAAGAAAAAGCCACGTTTCATCCAACAGATCAGCATGTTACTGAAAATTCTCCCTTTTCACTTGAATATGCATTTTGCAGGGGAAAAGATGCTTTTGACTGTATTGTTTGTTTGCACAGCACAACAGGAAAAATAATGGTAAAAAAACTGAAGGAAACCAGCTGGAAACAAAGCAGCAAAAGAAAAAATATCCAACATCATGACAAGGATTTTACACCATAGGAAGACTGGATCCAGATTCACTTCAGACTCACTCTTCCTCTCCAGGACTCTCCCTTCATTATCCACTTACCGTTTTTTCACCATAGCTTTTAATACAATTTTACAGTTAAGATTCTAATTCAAAAATATTTGGCTTTCCATACCTGCACCACTGAGTTTTCAATGGCATCCTTGATAACTTCTTTTTCAGCTGCTGCTGCTATCTGGGAGGTACAGCCAGAGTGCTCACCTACAGTGAAAAACAGATTTTTATAAACAGCATGACTTCATACTACTTATTTACACCTAGAGTGCATCTTTAATGGTTGTGAGAAAAGGCTGAGAACAAAATAAAACACCCTCTAAAATTTGTGAGCTGCTGGAGTGAATCATTTTATCACAATAGCAACTTCACGTGCACCTCTGTGAGTTCCTTTCTTCTGGAGCAACTTTCATTTTAATGGAAAAAAGAAAGATTCTGGATTAAGGGCCAGAAATGCACCACTCCTGTTACTCCGAGGTCCATGATCTCTCACTCAGCCTGTAACGGGGTTTCAGCTTTTCCTGGTGGCAAAGGAACATTTGTAGATAACACCACTGAAGGCACAACAGAGACTGGCATAAATTATCAGTATCAAGATGCTAGGAGGAAGCAAACACTGAGCTCCTATACAAGGAACCTCCACCACTTGGAGAGCAACACCTTTTATATTATAAAACATCATTTAATAATGATAGAGAAAGAATTGCATCACTGTTTCCCAGCTCCTTTCTCTCACCAGTGACGTCTCTTGAAGCTGCCTTGGGGATTTCAGAGTCAACATTAAAAACATGGTGCTTCACAATCCAGGCAGCTGGAGCTTTTTTCTCTTCACTTTTGCCTCCCTCCTCCTGCTTTACTTCCTCTACAGGTGACTCTTCCTAAAAGAGATCAAGGAAAAGAAGATATAAAAGGGGAAGAAGCAAGCATCTTCTTTGCCTTTCAATGACTACTTGAAAAAGGTTTTCTTATGGAAAAGAAAAAAGGGAAAAATTGTTGAGCTTTGATTTACAAGGCCTTCAGCTTTTCCATGGAAATCTGGAGGAGCAGAAAGGAATTCCTCCTGTCCTCAGTCTCAGCCCTGCTCCTGCACAGCCCCTGAGAAGCCCTCCCCCACTTCAGCCCAGCTTCATTCCAATTCCAGCAAGCTCTCAGGTGCTCCTGGATCTCCCTCCTACCCTCCCCAGCCCCCCCATGGCAACCTCCCTGTCCTTCACACAAAGTACCTCAGAATCCCAGGGAGAAGAATCCTCATCTTCCTGTTCCTTTGCTTCCAGGGCTGCTGGGGCACCTACACCCCAGGGAAGAAGAGAGACTTTGCTATCACTTCCCACTGACACAAAGACACAAAACACCCTTTTTATTTCAGGGGATGGACATCTAAATCTCCAGCAGATGAACACAAGGCTCAGGCTGGGTGGCTTCCTAGGCTGCTCAGACCACTTGCAGGGCTCTCCTTTAAGCCACCCCATGAGGTCTAAATCCTGAAGGATGCACTTTTTGGGAAAATGTGGATGCAAAGAAAAAGGGGCGAGGAGCTGGAGACCAGAGAGGAAACCCAAGCACCCAGAAGACAGCAACTCCTGGTTCCAGCTGGGCTCTGACTGCTCACATGATGCCAAATCAGCCTCATGGGGAAATTCAGACAGAAAAGCACAAGATTCCCACATCTCAAGACAAGGAACTAAAAGGAGCAAAAGCTGCTGAATCAGGGGAGGTTTAGGTTACACATCAGAAAATTTTTGGCAGCCAGAGGGCAGCTGAGCAGTGGAAGAAGCTCCCCAGGGAAGTGGTGACAGCACCAAACCTGCCAGAGCTCCAGAAGTGTTTTGGATGAAGCTCTCAGGTGTGATTCTGGGGGTGCCCAAAGACAAAGGGACAGGAGTTGGACCTGATGGGTCCCTTCCAACTTCTGATTCTATTTCCTAACTCAGTTCTCTCACCAGTGCTGACTTCTAAAGGTGCCTTGGGGACTTGAAGGCCACCATTGCCAACAGACTTCTTCGCATTCTCAGATGCTGCAGGGCTTTGCAGGTCACCATTGCCTCCCGTCTCCTCCTTCTTCTGCTTTTCTTTCAGGTCTGGTAACTTTTAGGAAAAGAGTTCAACGGAAAGAAGATTTTTAAAAGGGCAGAAGCAAGCATCTTCTTTGCCTTTAAATGACTCCTTGAAAAAGGCTTTTTTATTGAAAAGAAAAAAGGGAAACTTTGCTGAGCTTTCATTTACAAGGCGTTCAGCTTTTCCATGGAAATCTGGAGGAGCAGAAAGGATTTCTTCCTGTCCGCAGTCTCAGCCCTGCTTCTTCACAGCCCCTGAGAAGCCCTTCCCCACTTCAGCCCAGCTTCATTTCAGTTACAGTAAAATTCAGCTATAGTAAAATTCAGCTCTCAAAGTTTCAGAATTCTTACTTGCAAGGAACTCTCAGCATCACCAGACTCACTGCACAAACCAGCCTCTGCATTATCCCTAAATTTCAAACATCACAGCAGAAAAATGCATTATTTCTATTTAAATCAGTGCAGGAAAATGGAATCATCTTAAAACTAAAGATGCTGGCTGGCATCTCCAGCATTAGTGAGTGGGTTGAGCCGCCACACTCAAGTTCCCCATCACTGCAGAATCCCCCTGCAACAGATGCTGATCCAAATGAACAGGAAGAAATAAAATAATGTGACTGTGTACCTATGACTTTTGGCCCCAAACTACAAATCTACTGCTTTCTCTGCCACAGCTACAGGTTTTTCAGCAAAATCTGACAGCAGAAGAAAGGCCAGAGATGGCTTCTAAGAAGAAAAAAATGCTGGCTGGAACTTCTGTTTCTTTCAGTCCCAGAGAAAACTTGCCTTCAAGAGATTTATTTTTCAAGGACACTTCTCCTGTAAATGCACCATACCTTAGGGGTAAAAAGGAGTGAATCTTCAGAATCTTTCCAAGTGATATCATTCATCTCAGTCTCAGAGCTCCTTAAAAAACAAAGCAAAATCAGTGCTGTGTCTCTAAAATCACCCCTCAAGCAAATGGTAGGGGTTTGTAAAGTCTCACCTTATTGAGCCTCCTTCACAAAGGTTTTCTGTGGCTGTTCAAAGATTAAATGACATGCTGACATTAGATTTGAAATGCCAGCAATTAAACAGTACACTTTAAAAACCTCAAAGAACAACAGGTCGCAGTCTAGAGTCTGAGGTGACAACATTTCATTGATATTAAAAAATGACTTCTTTAGGATCCTTCTAGGGCTCTGTGTTCTCCTAAGCATAGACTGGATTTTAAACACTCACTGAAGGAGCTGGGTGTTTGATCACAAAGCAGTGTAATTTTTTTATTAAAAAAATCACTGAGGGTGGAAAAAAAAAAAGCATCATTTCTGTTGTAAATCAAACTATGTTCCAGAAGAGACAGTACACACAGGCACTGCATTGCTTGTTGCTAACAGTGACTTTTCTGAGACAATTTTTCCTCAAATTTCCAATTTGAGGGATCACGAGGGTCAAACCCCTTCCTGCCTTTCCTGCTTCCCCTCTCCCGGTTTGCTTCAGCATCCTGGGAGGATTCCATCCGTTCCTCTGCCTATGGTCCTGACCCATTCCAGCCTGGATCTGTGTGTTCCTGCCTCCAGCTCCCAACTGCTGCTGAGTCCAGGATTCCAGCCTGGACTTTCCGAGGGCTGCCCCGCAGCCTCGGTGGTGACGGGAGAGTTACTGGGGGAGAGGTGGGAGGAACGTGGTATCAATTTTCCTGTATCTTTGTATATATTTAGTAATTTTTTCTATTTATCATTACTGTTTCATTAAAGCTGTGTAGTTTAGTTTCCACCCCATAACTCCCTTATTCTCTCTCCTTTCTTCATCAGGGAGGGGAATTACTAGTGAGCATCTGTTATTTCAGTTTAATTGCTGGGCCAATGTTAAACCCTGCCAACAAATCACAGGTGCCCTGACAAGGCCAAAAAGTAACAAATCAGCACGTTCCCAAACCACCTCAAGAAAAGGCCACATCATTTTCCTCTTGAGCTCCTCCATAGTTAAGGATCCTACCTCCTCTGTCCACAGCAGGTGCACCCCAAAAAACTGGAGCAGCTCCTGCCTGCTCAGGAGTGATGACTATGCTGGGATCTTCTGTATCACACGCAGGAGCTTCTCCTCTGTTCTCCTGGTCTGGTTTTTCTTTTATCCCTCCAGCAGCTCCTGCCTGTTCGGGAGATCCAAGTGCATCCCCTGCAGGAGCTTCTGCTGTGTCCTCCAGTTTTGCCAGGTACTGACTTACACTGGACAGAGAAAGAGAGGAAATAAAATTGGTAAAAAGAACCACATGCTGGCACAACAGTTAACACCAATTTATTACCACCCCCCTCCCCCCCCTGCAAATATTTATAAAAATTCATAAACTCCTCAGTATTTGTTAGGGGTAATAGACACAGAACTCACTCCAGCATTCCCTGCAGTCACATTCGCCCTATAAATGCACATTCCCACCTTCCAAGTAATTAACTCCTGCTCAGAACATTTTTTCAGCCTGCCTTTTAGGCACACATAACCACCTGAGATAATCTCAGTTCTAACCAAACACCAGGTGACAGAATTGCTCTGGTTACCCCCCCTTCCACCCTCCCAAAGGAAGATAAAAAGGGAATAGGGAAGAGAGACTTTAAGGTGTGAAAATAAGACTGGAAGAGGTTTACTGGAAGAGGAAGAGACCACACCATTTATTCTAATCATAAAGTTCAAAGTTTACCGTAAATGGCCATGAAGATCAGCATAATCCACAGCTATCCTCCCATCTTTGTCTTCATGGGAAATATTGGCACCGTGAGAAAGGAGAACTTTGACCAAATACATCTCCCCAACAGAAGCAGCAATCATGAGTGGGGTTCTGAAAGATTCAAAACATGCAATGCCATGGATCATTTGACACAGACACAGTCATTATTTTCATTCCTGCTTGCTCTCAGAAGTATTTTCTCCATTCCTTTACAATGAACACATTTGGATAAACACTCAAGGAGCAAACCAAAGTCTTTGCTTTCCTGGACCCCCCTCCTCCTTCCTGGACCCCCTCCTCCTTCTGGGCCCCCTCCTCCTTCCTGGACCCCCCTCCTTATCCTGGATCCCCTCCTTCTTCCTGGACCCCCTCCTATTCCTGGATACCCTCTTATTACTGGACCCCCTCTTATTCATGGATCCCCTCCTCCTTCTGGATCCCCTTCTCTTCCTGGATCCCCTCCTCCTCCTGGACCCCCTCCTTCTTCCAGCCCCCCCTCCTTCTCCTGGATAAACCCCTTACCTTTCATGCTCATCTCGAGCATGCACATCAGCTCCTGCTTTCAGGAGATCTTCTAATATCACCTCATGTTTTTCAGTGATAGCAAGAGTTAGTGGGGTACAGCCCTTCTGAAAAGTCAGAGAAATGCATCATGTAAATAATCAAAGTAAAAAAAAAATAATCTGTAAAAATTTTGATGCAACGTTCTGAAAGGACTTCTTGAAGAAATAGAAACATTTACCTTATTCTTGGCATCCAGTTTGGCACCATGCTTGATTAACTGCCTCACGAGGTTTTTATGATGAGCCAGGATGGCCAACTGGAGGGCAGTGTTGCCATCGATGTCTGCAAGATTTGGGTCAGCACCCTGCTCTAGCAGAAAAGTCACGCAGTCTTGTTCTCTGAGCTGTACTGCCTGGGAATAACACACAAAAAAAAAAAAAAAAAAAAAAAAAGACTTCCAGAATTCACATTTCACTCCATCACAGCTCGCCCAGCTTCTGACCACTGGGAAAGAAGAGCACCTGCAAAGATGATCTGACAGGTGCCTGTTCCACTCCAAATCCAACAGGCGTGTTTCCGCACAGCTCTGCGTACAGAGTCCTGCCAGACACCTCTCCTTTCATGCACAGTCGATAAGCCCCTCTTCCAAGAGCAGAACTTCTCCCACTCACCTTCATCAGGGGTGTTCTCCCAAAATTATCAACAGCATCCAACTGGCTGCCGTGCTCTACAAGGAATCTGGCAACCTCTGTGTGGCCGTTTGCACACGCCAGATGGAGAGGTGTCCTGAGAATTAAACATGTGAGCTTAACGCAAAAGAACCAAAGCTGTGGCACCACCCATCCCAGGGCAGGAGAGACCTGGGGATGCCTGAGAACCCTGCAGGGAGAGCAGGGCCAAGCGGCAGCCCAGCACCTCCAGGAGCACTGGCGCCCACCCAGCAGCTCCCAGCACTGGAAAGCTCTCGAGTTCCCCCTCCCAGCTGACAGGGCACATCTTGCTTTGCAAGCAATCAGCTCCAAGGGGATCCCACACAAACCCTGCAGGGGGGATGCTCCCGCACGCCACCCGAGGTGTCCCAGCAGCGGCCCACAGCCCCTCACCGATTCTCCCTGTCGCGGCAGTCAATGCCCCAAATCTTGATCCACGAGTGCCAGAACCTCAGCCAGGACAGGTGGCCGTGGGCAGCAGCATGGTGCAGCCTCTTCAGATCTTTCTCCTCAATCTCAGGGCCGCTGGTGCTGGCAGCAGCAGCACGGGGCCACACAGGATTGTAACTGGGCAGCACAGTACTGTAGCGACGATGACTCTTCCTCCTGAAGAGCCCCATCCCGGGAGCCCTGCGGGGTGCGGGGCACAGCTCTGCGGGAGCAGCAGGAGGCAGCCGGCAGAGCCGGAGGGGTGGAGGTTAATGACAGGGGAAGGGCAAAGGCAGGGACAGGGGAGGGAAGAGACAGACGAGGACGAGGTGGATGCAAGGGGAAAGGCAGGGACGAGGCAGGAGATAGGAGCAAACCAACAGCAAGGACCAGGAGCAGCCGGAGAGACACAGCCCAGCGCAGCTCAGCACAGGAGCCACAACGGCAGAGTCGCCCCTAACGGCAGTCGCCAGGGGCAACGGTGGGCGGGGCCGAACCACCTGCCGGGGGGAAGGGGGGGGGGCAGGAAGGGGCTGAACCAATTCACAGGGCGGGGGGAGGGGGCTGAAAGGAAAGGAAAAGGCTCCTTTAATCCTTAAACCTTGCATTGGTTTAAGCCTCAGCATTCATTCATTGCCACTACAGGTGACAATGGTCCCTTAAGTATCTGAGAGAAGCTGAGAAGCTCTCCCCCACCTCTATGAGTCATTCAAAGTGGAAAATTCTCCCCCTGAGGAGAGGCTTTTTTATAACCAATTAAAAGGAGGAGCTAGAGAGGGTAAAAAATCATGCTTTTTTTGTGGCTGGTGCCCAGCTGGCTGTACTGAGGATTCTCAGGGCTATGCAGTTGCGCTCTTTTTATTGGTGTGTGGTGGCTTTTGGTATCAAACCCTGTGCTGAGAGCTGCAAGCTCTTTGTCACCAGCTTATCCCATCTTTTCACAACCACTTCTTGTCTCTCACCACATGTTTAAATGGCAAACTAGCTTGTTCTGACTGCACAGAGCTCACTGCAAAAGTTCCACTGCCATTGCACAAGTACAGGTTGTTTCCTTAGACAAGTCTAACCCATAACTAGAGGGAAATGGACATCTAGAATTCTCCTGGCTTACCAGGAATTCTGTTCTCCTTGGCAGGACAACTCTGGGGAAAATGTTAACACAAATGTTAACCCCCACCATGCTACATGTGCCACACCCAGCTACACAGAAAATCATCTTACAGTTCCCTGATGAAGTCCCCCAAAATTCAGCCCCCAAATGGGGGCCTTATAAGAGACCCCAAAGCACTGAGTTCCCAACTGAGAGACCCCCAAACCAGGCTCCCCCAACCAGGCTCCCCCAAACCAGAGACCCCCAGAACACTCCCCCACATCAGGAACTCCTAAAAAGGGGATCCTGAAATAAACCCCCAGAAGAGAGACCCCTAAACCAGGTGTTACGGTTTAACACTGGCCCAGCAATTAAACCGAGTGACAGATGTTCTCTATTAATCTCTCTCCTCCCTGATAAGGAAAGGAGAGAGAATAAGGGAGAGAGACTTGTGGGTGGGAAACTAAACTACACAACTTTAATGAAGCAGTAATGATCAATAGAAAAATATAGAGGAAAATTGATACCACGTTCCTTCCCCCCTCTTCCCCCAATAACTCTCACGTCACCACCGAGGCTGCAGGGCGGCCCTGGGAAAGTCCAGGCTGGACTCCTGGAGTCGGCAGCAGTCGGGAACTGGAGGCAGGAACACAGAGATAAGGGCTGGCACAGATCAGGACCACAGGCAGAGGAACGCATGGGATCCTTCCAGGATGCCGGGTGAAGGAAGGGAAGCGGGAAAGGCAGGAAGGGCAGGCAGCCGGAAGCTGGAAGCATGGCTTGGCCCTCGTGATCCCTCAAATTTACCCTGAGTATGAGGTGTATGGGATGGAATCCTCTGTTTGGTCAATTCTGGCATCTGTCTTGTCCATTCCTCCCCAAAGGAGGGCTGCAGGTGGGACCTCTTTATGCCTTCTGGAGGGTAAAATGTTTTCCTCAGAGCTGAGCAGTGTCCTTGGCTCTGCATACCAGCCTCTAGCAGTAACATCAAGTGTTATCAGTCCTAGAAGCACACACTGTCTGAGAAACTTGCTGTTAATTTCAACAAGTGCAACTACTTACAAGAGACAGAAAATCACCTTTATCCTGGCCCAAACCAGGACACCAGGGATCACCAACTCCACCAGCCACCTCCTCCTCCTCATCATCATCATGCTCCTCTTCCTGTTCCTTCTCCTCCTCCTGTTCCTCCTGTTCCTGATGATGGAGTCATCACTGATGCCACCTGCTGAGGCTTTTCTTCCCTTTTTTTTTTTTTTCCGCTTGGGCACTGAATTCCTCCTCCTCCTCTTCCCTGCAGCTCCAGTGGAGATCAGTGCCCAGCTGGAAGGATCTACTCCAGCCCCTCTTCCCCTCTTTTGGAGCATCCCCAGAGCCAGGAAATCCACTCCTGGTTTCTCCCTGCTTGGTGTGCAGCCCACAGGGACGTGGTTCTTTGTGGAGCATCCCCACAGCCACCTCCTGCCAAGACAACAGTGGAAAAGTCCTGCTCATCCCTCCAGCAAGGACCAGAAGAGTGAGCAACCCCCAGGACCTGGGTGAGACCTGGCTCAGGGCCTCCCAAAAATGCTCTCCTGGAGATGGGCTGCAAAGGCAGAGAGATGGGATGGATCCCAACATGTCCCTCCGAGGACACCCAGCTGCCACAAACCATTCTAGGATTCTCCAGCTCCAACCATTCCATCATTCCATGACTCACCACCATGGGTTGGATGCCTACAGAGATGGTGACCATGGTGACCCATGGCTGCTGCCCGGTGCTACAGACCACCAGAGACTCTGATGGCTGCCACGGACCTGGAGGGTTCTAGAACACGGGCACTGGGCCTGTGCGGCAAAGAGGTCATGATGTGGCACCCAGGTCACACCTGAGACCTGGATATGGCACAATGTTGAATCAGGGGAATGAGATGTAACCTTTCCTTGTATAACCACAAGGCTTAGGGGAACAGGAAACAAGACATGCACAGTTCCTGTACCCTAAAAAAGGCTCCAATGTACATCCTATTGTGATAATCTAAGCTGGTTTTACTGCTGACTGCAGAGCGTTGCACAGGAGAGAAGGAGCTCATGTGTGGAATCGAAGGGCAACAAGAGGGGAAACTGAGGCAGACACTGACTTCATCCAACGACCACAAGATGGGGGTTAAAAAGACCCTCAGAGAAAAAGCGGGCACGTGCCTTTGAAGGCCTGCCTCTCCCAAGAACTAATAAACATAATCCAGCCTGTTCCTAGAATAGTCGTGAATATGTATTAGGATAGTCACAGATATGCATTAGAATAAATATGAATATGTATTAAAGTATGGAATATAAGCCGAAAGATTAAACTTTTAATTTTAATTTAATTTAATGTGGAGACTCCCCACGCACCCAGCGCTGTTTGCTTTGCCTTTATTTGCTGAAATAAAACTAAGTCTCATTTGCTACTACCAGAGACTCAGCCATTTATCACAATGGGCTGATTTTGCTGTGAGGTTTTTTTCAGAATCTACATGCTCTACACACTCAAAGCACAGAACTTTGATAGATTTTCTTAGTTACACCAAATCCATAGGTGTTTTTAACGAAGAAACAAGAAAATAATAGTCATGCTGTGGCCAGGTAACTTAATTTATTCCTAGATTTCCTAATAGTGAAAGGACACTTACTTTCTTTTGTGCTTCACTGGGCTCTCTTCAGGAAAATTATTTTCTCAAACCTCCCTGGCCAAGCAATCAAATGAGTACTGATAACAAAGGCAACCCTTCATAATTGCAGCCAGCAAACCAAGAAAAAGCTTTTCCCTTTTCCTTTCCAAAAAAGAGGTGTTTGTTTTTTTAAACAAAGCACAGGCCAGAGCCAACACAACAAAAAGGAACGCCTGTAATGGTGTTTGTTCCAAAGTCACCAAAACCAAACACCCACATGGAGATTTCTGCCATTTAAGAGCTGACACACCAGGGCTGCTCTGCGGGTCGGGCTCTTCTCCCGAGTAGCTGCCAGTAAGACAACAGGGGATGAACTTAAGCTCTGCCAGGGGAGGTTTAGGTTGGATATTAGGAAAAAATTCTTTACAGGGAGGGTGATCAGACATTGGAATGGGCTGTCCAGGGAGGTGGTAGATTCTCCATCCCTGGAGGTTTTAAAACAAAGCTGGATGTGGCACTCAGTGCCATGGTCTAGTAACCACAGTGGCAGTGGATCAAGGGTTGGACTTGATGAGCTCAGAGATCCTTTCCAAACCAGATGAATCTGTGACTCTGTGAAATACACTCTTGCAAGAGTGCACAACTCTTTTTAGAGAGAGGTTGCTATTTTGCAGCAGAGAAGAACATCAAGAGATCTATCAGAAGGATTTAACAAGCCACAAACAGCAACAGTCTTGTAAAATGAAGATCACAATCTGAAATTTCCATGCAGTTCAACTACCTTCCACCCAGTAAACCAATGACATTGATGACCCTTGATTTCAACACTAGATTATCCACAGGCAAGTGACTTCTCTTTTCTGGTGCACACTACTGATTCTGTACTACATTTCAGAACTTCACACCTGTGTCAAAACACCCTGGTGTTCCCACAGCTTCAGTGGCCAAACAGTTAAACTTCTTCTGCCTGAGTGCTCCCACCAGAATTATTTAATACACTCAGCAATGCAAACTCTCTAGAAGACAGCAGTGAAAGAGTAAGGTGTGAGGAAGTCTCTCTAAATTCACTTAAGAAACACGTCACTAACAGCAATGGTCTCAGGCTTAGGGAAGGCTGACAGGAGACAAGATTCTTAACTTAGCTCCCTGCCACCAGTGTCCAACCAGCCTCCAGAGTTCAGTATCTGCCACCATCTTACCCTAGAGATCAGTCACTATCCACCCACGTTAACTACACCCGGCCTGCATCTCTCCTAAGGAAGGAACTCTGTTCTTGCTAACTAAGCCAGGCTAATGCATGTGTAGCAGGAAGAACCTGCACCAGTCAGCAACAGCCCAGCTCCAGTCCTAGCAGCACAGAGACTACAGCCCCACCTCCTGAGCACCCAACCCATCCATTCTACTCCAACTGCTGCTCCCAGAGCCCGCTGGGCACTGAGCACAGAGCTTTGAAGGCACTGAAGCTCCATGCCCTGAATCCAGGTGTTCTTCCAGATACAAGGACATCAAGTTCTTTATACACCCACATGAGGCTTTGTTATCTGAAAAACTGCAGGAAAATACCTTACAAAAATTTCCTGCATCCTCCACAAATACTACACGTCACTTTTCCTACGCTCTGTATCTGTACTTCATGAATTCTATAAAGTTTGCAAACAAAGCAAACAACGTATGGCTGCAGTGTGATACAATCACAAAACATCAGCTTTAGCTCTTTTTAGTAATTTAAGCTGACTGATCATTCAACACTAAATGAAACTACAGTCCTCAAGGAGCTTTCAGAAAGACCCATTTTCCTTCCTATTTAATCCCCTGTCCTTGATTCTGAACTCTTACATTTGTTTAAAAGCTCAGTCTCTTCAAACGCCAACATTTTTGAGATTGGCAACCATGATTTATGACATGCACACCAAACGTCAATTAAGAACTTACATTTAGCAAAAGAGACAATCTGTGAGAAACAAAACATTCTAAAAAAAAGGAGAGCTGGAGAGCAAGTGGAACTGGCTAGGCACAGCTTAAGTTAAGCCAGTTGTGTCTGCAAGGAAAAAAAGGAGCACTGCTCTTGGCCCATATTGCTGTCTTTCCTAAACGGGCAGGAACTGCTTCAGCTCCATCTTATGCAACTTCTTCAGTCCAGTGACATCTGCAAGCAAACCTCTGATCAAAGCCAGGCCAAGAGCACTATTTCAAAACTGGATTGTAATGACTACACCTGAATCATCTGGACCTTGAATGGAATCAAAAGCTAAATACACCACGTGTAAATATCTATTTATGAAAGAGAGTTACTCCAATCGGGTATTTTATTGAAAAATTACAATTAAAACTAGAATTTATTTTGGACGTCTATTAACTAAAAATCAAGGAAGACACTTCTCTTCCCCATCAACAAAGAGCACTGGAATTTCCTCCGCTGGTTAACAATTTCTGACCAAATTCACCCTACAGAACTTTACAAATCATTATCAATAGATAGCAGGGAGGAAGAACTTCTTCTCAATTTGGGTAACAAAGGCAAGACAAGGGAAAGAGATCAAATATCTGTAGGAATAGAAATGCCAGTCCTGGTAGTATAGAAATATACAGACATGGAAAGGAACAGAAACACCAACACACAGTGCTGCCATGCAGTCACTTTCCATCTTTACATTTACTCAAGTCTGAGCCACAACCAGAGAAAATTTACAATCATTTAGGTGCCCACATCCAGTGCTCCAAAAATCTTCTGGAATATTTCACTATTATCCTGAAGCCCAAAAAGGCCTAATAAAACTGTTTAGAGACAGAGTTTTAAGCCTTTAAACAGCAAAGGTATTTATTTGTGGATCCGGGGAACTCCCAGCTCTCGCTGGACAAAGAGTTCCGAGGGTTAAGGGAAAGGGTTGGGGTGTTTATACAGGAAAAGGGGAGGTTACAACATCGTTACATTCTCAATTAGGGTTAGGGTTAGGGTTCTTGCTGACTTCATTATATTGTTACAAGGCGATATCAGACCCTATCCATAACTTTCTTCTTATCTGTTTGTGGTGACATCTTTTATGTCCTTCTTGTGCAGATGTTCACATTCTTTGGTGCCCAGCTGGCGCCTAAATGGCCTTGGCAGTGTCTTGTTTTAAGAACAAGACCTACACTTTTAATTATCTTTGAGACAGAAGTTAATCCCGTTCTGGCCTTGTGTTTGGTTACATTGTTCTAGTGGAAAATGCCACCTCTCAGCTGCTTTGTTCACTTCCTTCTCAGTTTAACCCTGAATTTTACTGGTTATGAATACAAATTCATTTTCTGCATAAAGTAAATTCACACAAACAGCTTGGCCTGATCTCCTCTCCTTACAGGAGTTAATCCTGTCAGGATCTTTCTCTTTTTCAATCCAACCAGAATATCCAACACAGCAAGAGCAAAACCTAGAAACTCAGCAATACCAACCTCCCACTCTAATGTCAACACAGGACCTCTTGCCAGTACCAAATTAAAAGAAAAGTAGAACAGCCCAAAACAATCCAACTTCCATTTAAATCAAAGATCAGTGGCTCTACACTTTTAGAGAAATTCTCAGACACATTCAGCATGCGGTATTTCTAACCCATTAATTTTCAGGCTTTTAAGAAGAAGTGCAGTTTCATGGCCAGTGCTGTTTCAGTAGCAATTGAACTTGTCAATAGCAATTTCAGCTTCCTCTCTGACAGAGAAACTGAAGCAGGCTTTGTCTCTGGCAACACTGAAATGATGGCACTGCTGAAAGCAAAGGCAGAGCTCTGGCTTTGCATCCCCCCTTGCCTTTGGTGCCACCTCAGAAAGGCCACGCTGCAGGAAGCAGCTGGTTTATCACAGCTTAGTGTTGATGTCACATCCAGACAGGGCTTTAGACACCTGAGGGAAAAGGGCCTGCACAAGTGATCTAAAGAAAAAACTACCAAAAATGGTGGGGAAACAGCATTTAAGTACGTGACAAAAAAAAAAAGAAAAATCGAATTAATGAACTATTTTCATATTTGCAGCCTTTAAACGCCTTCAGTAATTCCATCCCTTCCTTCATCTGTAAGAAATGATGCTACTTCAGTTTGTTCAGGTCTCCATTCCAAGCTGTCTACATCTAAACAATTTACATTTTTTTATACGAACCCAAACTTGGATTCTAGCACATACTTCAGTTCACTATTCCATTTTGGCTGCTTTATTGCTTGTTTTTCTTACCTTCTAGTTCCTGTCACTTTCCTAATTCCATCAGTCCCCATGGCCATGAGATGCTTCCTTCCCCTCTCCTCGTCCACAAAGGAATCTCTTCATCATCACCTTCCTTTTGTAGATCAACACTTCATAATCCAGTCCCAGCTCCATACAGGGGCTAGAAAAATGTCAAGCACTGTTTTCCAGAGGTTCCTCTTGGTGACCTTGAAACAAGGGGTGCTCTCTGTCCACAGCCCATGTTGGATGCCTCTGTATTCACGGGAGCCCTACAAAGATACACAAACAAGTATGAGCAAAGTAGAATGCATTCTCTCAGCATCCTCATTATGCTGGACATGCTCATTACTTTAAAAATTACGACTGAAACAATTTTCAGAAAGATTTTTATGGCGTAGACTGTTATATTGTGAGATTGCAAGAGTTGTGGAGAGTAATCATGGTGATCAGTGTTAACTTCATTTGAGTAAGAACTGTTCTGAACAGAACAGTACCAACTCTCTCCTGGGTCTAGCCTATCATTTCAAAGTACTGCTGGGTAACTGGCAGTCTCCCTTCTGAAAGTTCAGCCTGGAGTTTAACTCACCTACCCCAGCAGTGTCGTCTCCTTTGGGTCTGGTGTAAGAAGTGGGAGTTGGACCCCTCCATCCCTGGGTCCTCTCCTCTTCTGGGTAAACACACACTCGTCTTTTTCAAAAAGTACACTCTCCAGGACAGTGAGCAGGGACAGGTCTAGAAGAAGAGAACATTGTTTAAAACCACAAATATATTAGGCAGACCCATGGAGAAATGACACAAGCAATGGCTTACATTCCCTCCCCTGCTGAAACCACTCATGTCTACCTGGCAATACTGACAGCAGTCACAAGCTTGTAAAAGCTGCCTTCAAACTGAGCTAAGAAATTGAATTTCATTTTCTTCACAGATTTGGGGAAATCTGTGCACTACTCTGCCTTACTGACAGCACTCCCTTTCTTTAATACATCTCGTGCAGTTTCTGGTGCTGTCACAGTGTTGTCCCCAAAGTGGGTCCATTACCTGGTGTGCCACAAGCACAGACAGAGTCCAGATCTTTGACTTAACACCCAGTTCTGCACAGAAAGGGGAGCAGGGTGCTATTCCACAAAGCAAGCTGCATTTCCTGAATCACAAGTGAGACTTTTAGACCTAAAATGGTGAGAAAGAACTGGCCACCTCTAGGATGTTGTGGAGTCCACAGCCATGCTGCACACTCCTCAGGGTGAGCTGGGGGGGCACCCATCACACCCACATGGGGGATTGTGGGAAAAAATCCGCAGAGGCTTAAAGGACGACACGCAGTCACCAATATGGTTAAAGTGAAGTAATTTATTAACAGTGGACACTCGCTTTATATAGAGCCTTTGTTTATATAACGATATCTTGCAGGTGGCTATATCTTGGACACAAACTCTGTTCTCACAGAACTTCTGCTGGCTTCCTCATTATCGTGTTACTTCTTCTTTTCTACTGCCAGTTCCCTTATCTTTTTCCCATAGCTCATCTTTCAGTAACCTTGCAACTGGGTCTCAAGGCCCTTAGCTTACTCTAGCTAAAACTAAAGAGTCAGGATTGCTCACATGTCTGTTTTCTTCCAGACAGTTTCCCAACAGGGGATGAGCTGGGCTTCTGCAGGATTGGTTGGTGTCCCCCCTTGCAGCCTCCACCCTGTGATGAGTTGGGCTCTCTGGAAATATTTTGGGAGTCCACACTCCAGGGTAATTCAGATCACCTGGAATGATTTGGGGGTCACCCATCATGTCCCCTGGACCCCAGGATGGTTTGTGGGTTGCCAATTGCAGCCCAACACCACCAGGATATTTTTGATGTCCCCAGTCAGAGTCCCCAACCCCCAGGATCAGTTGGGGTTTCCAGGGCTGGAGTTGAGTCTCCTCCACTGCAGCCCGCCAAACCCTAAACTCTGGCACAGCACAACCTTGCAACCCCATAGCCCCAGCACCTGAAACCCTAGCATCCCATTGCCCCAGCGTATTGGAGCCCAAAGATACCAAAAAATGGAATACAGACTCCCTGGAGACCTCTGCCAGGGCCTTCAGGTGGCCCCTAATCTCAGTGATCACAGCTTTGGAGTGGGAGCTGAACAGAGCCACCAGCACACCACCAGCATCCATCTTCCCATCATCTGTCACAGCCTGAAAAAGTGCCTGGCTTCAACTGCTCAGGGATGAAAGGCTGAGGCACTCAAGAGATACTGCTCCCATTCAGTCCCAGAGTGCCCCAGGAGAGCCCTGACACCCCCAAATCAGCCCTGGGACATGAACACCACAGCCCAGATGTCCCCAGGGCTCAGGAGGGCTGTGGGGAGCAGGCAGGACATTTGGGGTGTCCCCAGTGCTGGCAGACAGCAGAGATGGAGACCCCAGGGGGAAGCCCAGGGTGATGGGGCCTGGCCCAGCTGCTCATCACTGATCTTCTGGGGCTCTGACCAGCTCCCTGCCCCCAGCTCTTCATCCCTCCCTCTCTGTCGTTTGCCCATCACAAGTTTCGGCTTTCACTGGCTGTCTCCCTCTCAACACTTCCCAATTCCTCCCTGCCTCTTCTCAGAGCCATTGCTGTTTCTCTCTCTCTCTTTCTCCACATCTGTCTCTCCCTCTCCTCTTCTGGCCTTATTGTCCCTCTCTCTCCTGCAGCCTCCCCCCTTTCCTGCCTCTCCCTCCCCTCTCCTTTCCTCTCCCCTCGCCCTTTCCCCTCTCTCCTGCTCCCTCTCCCACCCCTCTGTCACTCCCCTCTCCTGGGGCTTTTTCTGTCTCTCAGGCCCCTGGCCTGCCCCTGGCCCGCTCTCTGTCCACCCCCACTCTCTCCTCCTTCCCGCCCTTCTCCTCTCCCTCCCTCCCTCCCTCCCTCTTTGCCCCCTTCCCCACCATCTCTTTCCCGCTCCTCACCACTCTTTTTCCTGCCTTCTCTCCCTGCCCAGATCCCCTTCCTCCTGCTCCCCCTCCCACCTGGGCCGGGCCCAGGGCAGCCCCGGGGTCGGGCGGGCTCAGGCAGCAGGAAAGGAGGAGTGCCCCGTGGCATGCTGGGAGCTGTAGTCCCGGGGCATGCTGGGAGCTGTAGTCCCGGGGCATGCAGGGGGCTGCCCGGCGGCCATCTTGGTTCCCGGCCCATGCTGGCAGCTGCCATTTCCCCAGACTCCCCATCCCGCACCGGGAAAAAACTCCAGGAGGGCGGCGTGGATAAGCCAGCAGCTCTTAAAAGCCCTCAAACTGAAGGAGGAAGCATGCAGAGGGGGGAAGCAAGGGCAAATACCCTAGGGGGAGTAGAGAGGTGGTTGGAGCAGCTGGGGAGCAGAGCAGGAGAGCCACATCCATTCCAGTATGAATTGAATCTAAAGCAGGGCATGGGACAACCAGAGAGCTCCCACTGGGGGAGAAGAAGAGGTTTGTGACCATCTAAAGAACCTGCAGGTGCACAAGTTTATGCGGCCTCACGGGGTCCACGCACCAGTTCTGAGGAGCTGGCAGACGCAGTTGCTGAGCCTCTGTCCATCCTATTGGGGAGGTGATGGTGGTCTGGTGAGGTTCCCACTGATAGGAAAAAAGGTACCTGTCATAGTTGGAGCGGAGGAACTAAGGAAGTTTGAGTTGGAGATGAAGGAGGGTCTGTGATCCTGAGGGGCCTGACAGGGGTCACTATTCCCTCCCCTCTCCTGCCCGCACTCTATGGAAAGTCAGGCAGCCCATCAGCCCATCCCCCTTTCCTCCTGCTCCTTGCTGGGCTGCTGTTCCCCTCTGCTCCTTTCCCACCAGCTGCCACCTGCTCCTCAGAATCCACATCCATCGGGTGCTGGGAAGAGCCGTGGAGCTCCCTCCTGAGTCGGCCCTGCCACAGGGAGCCCTCAGGCACCCATTCCTGCCAGCATGGAGATGGGGTTGCGTGTCAGCTCAGGGAGCTGTTCCCGGGGGGGAGGAGATCAGCCCTGGCTGAGCCTTCCTGCAGTCCCTGGCTCTGAGGAGGAGTGGAGTGTCACGGGAAGAAGCGGGGTTGCTGCCTGTCATTGTGGAGCAGGAGATTTAGAGGTAAGAATACCTGTGTTGGTTGGTGGTTGGAGGTGGACTGCGCTGGAATATTTTTCCCTCTTCTGTCCCTGTTTTCACAAGGAAAAGGCAGCCAGTAGCTTTGTCACGCATGCCTGTAATGTTTCAGCTGTCCCAAAATCCTGTAATTCTGAGAGGAAAATCTCCAGTAGGATAACGTGCTCACTTTGTTGCACCATTGCCTGTTACAAGGCACAAAAATTCTTTCTTTTGTTACTGGAAGAAAGACATTGTTTAATATTAAACCTAGTTTATTCTAAATCTGGTATCCCCACGCAGTCCTATTTGTTGGTAATTTGGGGGTCGAGTTTCTGTCAGCTGCCTGTTCAGTGCATTTCTGTGTCTGATTCAGCTGCGAAAATCACCACCAATGAAAAAAATCTCTTCAGTGAGTTTACTCTTGATGTATTTCCAGCTCCTATCAAGCAGTGAAGTGAAATGTCTCAGTGGCCCATTTGGTAATTGTTTTACTTTTTTTGCTGAACATCAACATTGTCACTGATGCCTGTCCCTCATTTCTATCATTTCTGACAGAAAACATTGTCTAATAGCTTTTCAGTTGTCCCAGCCCCTCCACTCTTGCTTCCTCATGCCCTGCAGTCTGCCAGCTTTAATAATCTGTATCTAATGACACAGCCTTGGATCCCCTCTGTATCTTCAGCACAGGCTGGGAGGGGTCCTGGTGGGCGCTGTCATGAATTGTATATAATGTTTGTTCATTTAACCTTAAGCAAGGTATATTTCTTTGTAATTTTACTCATATAGGTAAGATAGAAGCAGTGAAAAATTTTATGTTTGTACTTTACAAAACAAACCGCAAAATGTACCTGGGAAATAGAATGCTACGTGACTAAGTACGTGTAGCCACTTTTCAAGAAACCTATCTATAGGGTGATAAAAGAAGAACTCAGACCCTTAGCAACAACACGCACACGCGCAGAACAGAACGTGGCACCCGAATACGAGGGACTATAAAATGGAAGGAACCTAAGTCCGCAGCGCGCTGTCTTGGTAGAGCGGAGACTCCCGAGCGCCCAGCGCTGTTTTACTTTCTGTCGCTTGCTAATAAATTCTAATTGGTTCTTTGATTGGCGTGTCCTGGTCAGCTTTTTTTAGGACCCAATTTATAACAAATTTGGTGCCGTGACTCAGATAAAGGTGACTCAGTGCAGACCCTTTACGGGGGGGGCGTCCCGCTTTAAAGCAGCCCCTGTATCGGGACGCTCATTGAGACCTTTACCCGACAAACCCCTAAATTTCGGCAGCAAGTAAAGAAAGAGCCGGCAAACCCCGTAAACTTTGCGCACGAAGGTCCGAACGAAGATGCAGGGACGCGTGAGTATAGGCCGGTTATCCGTTCGGTTGGGATAGGGATGAGGATGAGGTGTTCTGAGACGTCCAAGTGAGGATGAAGCGAATGCGGAGTCCTTAGTAGTGCAGTTCCCACACCCTGTGAGGGGCTGGGTCACGAATAGGACGAAGCGTCAGCGTGCGTGTGAGAAGGCACCTCAGAAGATGGGACAGAAGAAAAGCAAGCCTTCTGATCCCATGGGTGGGGAACCGCAAGTTAGGCTTCCCCAGATACCCCTGGACAGTCCTTTGGGGTTAATGGTTAAATATTGGAATAATTACCCTTCTAGGCAGGGTAAAAGCCAAATTAAAATGATACATTATTGTGTGGAAGTATGGGGAGGTAAACAAATTAGAGAAGATCATTTATATTGGCCCGTTTTTGGGTCATTTGAAGATTGGATTTGCCAGGCATTAAATACATATGTGAAATCAAAAGAACCATTCAGCCTGGAAGAAAGTGAATATGCTAGTTTATGGATTGGGTCAGAAACAAGAATTAATTTGTACCCTTTAAAGAATGGAGAAAGAAAGAAAAGAAAAATCCTAAATCAGAAGAAACTCCTCTTGCACCTCCACCATATATTCCGCCACCTCCACTTCCAGAACCCCAGCCCCCAGTATCACCAGTTCAGGTAGCCCCCCGTGCTCCCCCTGATGAGGACTCAGACTCAGATTCCTCAGCGGTGGATCAGAGACGGGTTACAAGAAGCCAAACAAGGGCGAGACAAAGTAAAGATGTGGGTGGTTTATATCCACTACAAGAAATTGCAATGGGAGGACCGCAGGCTGGTATGGGATATGTGGTTGTTCCTTTGAACTCAGGAGATGCAAGAGAATTTAAAAAGGAAATGGGAAATTTATTGGAGGATCCTTTAGGAGTGGCAGAACGTGTAGATCAATTCTTAGGACCTAATGTGTTTACCTGGGATGAGTTGCAGTCAATTTTAGGAATATTGTTTACTGTAGAGGAACGGGGAATGATCAGGAGGGCAGGAATGAGAATTCAGGATGAGCAACATCAGCATGGTCCTGCAGCCGATATTAAGTGGCCCCTTCAAAAACCAGACTGGAATAACCAGGATCCAGTACATAGGGGACATATGCAGGACTTGAGAACTATAATTATTCAAGGTATTAGGGAATCAGTCCCACGAGGGCAAAATATTAATAAAGCATTTAAGGAACACCAAAAGAAAGATGAAACTCCTACTGAGTGGTTAGAAAGGTTAAGAAAGAACTTACAGCTTGTACTCAGGGCTGGACCCAAGTACTCCAGTAGGAGAGGCTTTGTTAAAGCTCAGTTTGTGGCTAAATCTTGGATGGATAGTAGGAAAAAGCTGGAGAAATTGTTGACTGGATGAATTGTTGAGGGAGACTCAGAAAGTGTATGTGCGAAGAGATGAGGAGACAGAGAAGCAAACAGTGGAAATGATGGTTGCTGCTGTCCGAGAAAGTCAGAGACCGGCAGGTCAAAGACTAATGGGTCAGGAACTGGCTGAGCATACAGGACAGTATCAGAGGCCTGGTAGAGTTCCAGGGCCACCTGAAAGGACTAAGAATGTAGTAGTTTGCTATTATTGCAAAAAGAAGGGTCATATGAAGAGGGATTGTAGACAAAGGAAGATGGATGAGAGAATGTTTAAGGAAGATTAGGGGTGTCAGGGGCTTTACTTGCTGGGGACCAGAGAAATAAAGGAGCCCTTGATATAAAATAAGAGTAGGTCTCCAGCAACAGGAGGTAGAATTTTTAGTGGGCTCGGGGGCAGAAATGTCAATGGTCCGGATTCTACCTCCTGGGTGCAGAATATCCCATGCTGCCCCAGCCCATCCAGGTAAGCAAGTCTGACTAATGCTGGAGATGCCAGCAGGTTTACATTTGGGGACATTACTCTTACTGGGAAGTGTGCACAAATGTTACATTTTGGTAAATGTCCTTGCAGGACCTAAAGTCTGCATTGACTCTGGGGATGGTAACAGTTCCTTGCGTTGTGCACATCTGCAAGTAATTGTTCTGAAACTGCCATCTTAAAGAGAGCTGAATAATACCAAGTATTAGAAAGCTTGAAACCAGATTTTTAGAAGGGTTACGCATGTAAACACATGTAAATGTCCATTCTTGGAGACTTTTAATAATGGACTGCAAGTCTGAGCACCCGGATAAAACATCAAAGAATGGGTGGCTCACTCCAACTTAATTTACTCTGAAAATCTTTGAATGTTTTGCACAGTAGTGCTCTGGTTTAGATCAAAACCATATATGAAATGATTAAGCAACAACTACATGATTACCAAAAAGCATTGGTCTGGCAGCTAATGCACAAAATATCATAGAATTGACATAGTTCCTGCAGAGTGTATCTGGGTGAAATACTCCCTGAGGTGGGAATGTGAGGACTGTTTGTGTAGTTAGAGGTATAGGATAGAGCCAGCACCTGGGGGCTATCAGAAGGATAGGCTGACTATATTTATTGTTCAAGATGGGAACCAAGTCTCAGCTGGGCCAGGCCCCATCACCCTGGGCTTCCCCCTGGGGTCTCCATCTCTGCTGTCTGCCAGCACTGGGGACACCCCAAATGTCCTGCCTGCTCCCCACAGCCCTCCTGAGCCCTGGGGACATCTGGGCTGTGGTGTTCATGTCCCAGGGCTGATTTGGGGGTGTCAGGGCTCTCCTGGGGCACTCTGGGACTGAATGGGAGCAGTATCTCTTGAGTGCCTCAGCCTTTCATCCCTGAGCAGTTGAAGCCAGGCACTTTTTCAGGCTGTGACAGATGATGGGAAGATGGATGCTGGTGGTGTGCTGGTGGCTCTGTTCAGCTCCCACTCCAAAGCTGTGATCACTGAGATTAGGGGCCACCTGAAGGCCCTGGCAGAGGTCTCCAGGGAGTCTGTATTCCATTTTTTGGTATCTTTGGGCTCCAATACGCTGGGGCAATGGGATGCTAGGGTTTCAGGTGCTGGGGCTATGGGGTTGCAAGGTTGTGCTGTGCCAGAGTTTAGGGTTTGGCGGGCTGCAGTGGAGGAGACTCAACTCCAGCCCTGGAAACCCCAACTGATCCTGGGGGTTGGGGACTCTGACTGGGGACATCAAAAATATCCTGGTGGTGTTGGGCTGCAATTGGCAACCCACAAACCATCCTGGGGTCCAGGGGACATGATGGGTGACCCCCAAATCATTCCAGGTGATCTGAATTACCCTGGAGTGTGGACTCCCAAAATATTTCCAGAGAGCCCAACTCATCACAGGGTGGAGGCTGCAAGGGGGGACACCGACCAATCCTGCTGAAGCCCAGCTCATCCCCTGTTGGGAAACTGTCTGGAAGAAAACAGACATGTGAGCAATCCTGACTCTTTAGTTTTAGCTAGAGTAAGCTAAGGGCCTTGAGACCCAGTTGCAAGGTTACTGAAAGATGAGCTATGGGAAAAAGATAAGGGAACTGGCAGTAGAAAAGAAGAAGTAACACGATAATGAGGAAGCCGGCAGAAGTTCTGTGAGAACAGAGTTTGTGTCCAAGATATAGCCACCTGCAAGATATCGTTATATAAACAAAGGCTCTATATAAAGCGAGTGTCCACTGTTAATAAATTACTTCACTTTAACCATATTGGTGACTGCGTGTCGTCCTTTAAGCCTCTGCGGATTTTTTCCCACAATCCCCCATGTGGGTGTGATGGGTGCCCCCCCAGCTCACCCTGAGGAGTGTGCAGCATGGCTGTGGACTCCACAACATCCTAGAGGTGGCCAGTTCTTTCTCACCATTTTAGGTCTAAAAGTCTCACTTGTGATTCAGGAAATGCAGCTTGCTTTGTGGAATAGCACCCTGCTCCCCTTTCTGTGCAGAACTGGGTGTTAAGTCAAAGATCTGGACTCTGTCTGTGCTTGTGGCACACCAGGTAATGGACCCACTTTGGGGACAACACTGTGACAGCACCAGAAACTGCACGAGATGTATTAAAGAAAGGGAGTGCTGTCAGTAAGGCAGAGTAGTGCACAGATTTCCCCAAATCTGTGAAGAAAATGAAATTCAATTTCTTAGCTCAGTTTGAAGGCAGCTTTTACAAGCTTGTGACTGCTGTCAGTATTGCCAGGTAGACATGAGTGGTTTCAGCAGGGGAGGGAATGTAAGCCATTGCTTGTGTCATTTCTCCATGGGTCTGCCTAATATATTTGTGGTTTTAAACAATGTTCTCTTCTTCTAGACCTGTCCCTGCTCACTGTCCTGGAGAGTGTACTTTTTGAAAAAGACGAGTGTGTGTTTACCCAGAAGAGGAGAGGACCCAGGGATGGAGGGGTCCAACTCCCACTTCTTACACCAGACCCAAAGGAGACGACACTGCTGGGGTAGGTGAGTTAAACTCCAGGCTGAACTTTCAGAAGGGAGACTGCCAGTTACCCAGCAGTACTTTGAAATGATAGGCTAGACCCAGGAGAGAGTTGGTGCTGTTCTGTTCAGAACAGTTCTTACTCAAATGAAGTTAACACTGATCACCATGATTACTCTCCACAACTCTTGCAATCTCACAATATAACAGTCTACGCCATAAAAATCTTTCTGAAAATTGTTTCAGTCGTAATTTTTAAAGTAATGAGCATGTCCAGCATAATGAGGATGCTGAGAGAATGCATTCTACTTTGCTCATACTTGTTTGTGTATCTTTGTAGGGCTCCCGTGAATACAGAGGCATCCAACATGGGCTGTGGACAGAGAGCACCCCTTGTTTCAAGGTCACCAAGAGGAACCTCTGGAAAACAGTGCTTGACATTTTTCTAGCCCCTGTATGGAGCTGGGACTGGATTATGAAGTGTTGATCTACAAAAGGAAGGTGATGATGAAGAGATTCCTTTGTGGACGAGGAGAGGGGAAGGAAGCATCTCATGGCCATGGGGACTGATGGAATTAGGAAAGTGACAGGAACTAGAAGGTAAGAAAAACAAGCAATAAAGCAGCCAAAATGGAATAGTGAACTGAAGTATGTGCTAGAATCCAAGTTTGGGTTCGTATAAAAAAATGTAAATTGTTTAGATGTAGACAGCTTGGAATGGAGACCTGAACAAACTGAAGTAGCATCATTTCTTACAGATGAAGGAAGGGATGGAATTACTGAAGGCGTTTAAAGGCTGCAAATATGAAAATAGTTCATTAATTCGATTTTTCTTTTTTTTTTGTCACGTACTTAAATGCTGTTTCCCCACCAGTTTTGGTAGTTTTTTCTTTAGATCACTTGTGCAGGCCCTTTTCCCTCAGGTGTCTAAAGCCCTGTCTGGATGTGACATCAACACTAAGCTGTGATAAACCAGCTGCTTCCTGCAGCGTGGCCTTTCTGAGGTGGCACCAAAGGCAAGGGGGGATGCAAAGCCAGAGCTCTGCCTTTGCTTTCAGCAGTGCCATCATTTCAGTGTTGCCAGAGACAAAGCCTGCTTCAGTTTCTCTGTCAGAGAGGAAGCTGAAATTGCTATTGACAAGTTCAATTGCTACTGAAACAGCACTGGCCATGAAACTGCACTTCTTCTTAAAAGCCTGAAAATTAATGGGTTAGAAATACCGCATGCTGAATGTGTCTGAGAATTTCTCTAAAAGTGTAGAGCCACTGATCTTTGATTTAAATGGAAGTTGGATTGTTTTGGGCTGTTCTACTTTTCTTTTAATTTGGTACTGGCAAGAGGTCCTGTGTTGACATTAGAGTGGGAGGTTGGTATTGCTGAGTTTCTAGGTTTTGCTCTTGCTGTGTTGGATATTCTGGTTGGATTGAAAAAGAGAAAGATCCTGACAGGATTAACTCCTGTAAGGAGAGGAGATCAGGCCAAGCTGTTTGTGTGAATTTACTTTATGCAGAAAATGAATTTGTATTCATAACCAGTAAAATTCAGGGTTAAACTGAGAAGGAAGTGAACAAAGCAGCTGAGAGGTGGCATTTTCCACTAGAACAATGTAACCAAACACAAGGCCAGAACGGGATTAACTTCTGTCTCAAAGATAATTAAAAGTGTAGGTCTTGTTCTTAAAACAAGACACTGCCAAGGCCATTTAGGCGCCAGCTGGGCACCAAAGAATGTGAACATCTGCACAAGAAGGACATAAAAGATGTCACCACAAACAGATAAGAAGAAAGTTATGGATAGGGTCTGATATCGCCTTGTAACAATATAATGAAGTCAGCAAGAACCCTAACCCTAACCCTAATTGAGAATGTAACGATGTTGTAACCTCCCCTTTTCCTGTATAAACACCCCAACCCTTTCCCTTAACCCTCGGAACTCTTTGTCCAGCAAGAGCTGGGAGTTCCCCGGATCCACAAATAAATACCTTTGCTGTTTAAAGGCTTAAAACTCTGTCTCTAAACAGTTTTATTAGGCCTTTTTGGGCTTCAGGATAATAGTGAAATATTCCAGAAGATTTTTGGAGCACTGGATGTGGGCACCTAAATGATTGTAAATTTTCTCTGGTTGTGGCTCAGACTTGAGTAAATGTAAAGATGGAAAGTGACTGCATGGCAGCACTGTGTGTTGGTGTTTCTGTTCCTTTCCATGTCTGTATATTTCTATACTACCAGGACTGGCATTTCTATTCCTACAGATATTTGATCTCTTTCCCTTGTCTTGCCTTTGTTACCCAAATTGAGAAGAAGTTCTTCCTCCCTGCTATCTATTGATAATGATTTGTAAAGTTCTGTAGGGTGAATTTGGTCAGAAATTGTTAACCAGCGGAGGAAATTCCAGTGCTCTTTGTTGATGGGGAAGAGAAGTGTCTTCCTTGATTTTTAGTTAATAGACGTCCAAAATAAATTCTAGTTTTAATTGTAATTTTTCAATAAAATACCCGATTGGAGTAACTCTCTTTCATAAATAGATATTTACACGTGGTGTATTTAGCTGTTGATTCCATTCAAGGTCCAGATGATTCAGGTGTAGTCATTACAATCCAGTTTTGAAATAGTGCTCTTGGCCTGGCTTTGATCAGAGGTTTGCTTGCAGATGTCACTGGACTGAAGAAGTTGCATAAGATGGAGCTGAAGCAGTTCCTGCCCGTTTAGGAAAGACAGCAATATGGGCCAAGAGCAGTGCTCCTTTTTTTCCTTGCAGACACAACTGGCTTAACTTAAGCTGTGCCTAGCCAGTTCCACTTGCTCTCCAGCTCTCCTTTTTTTTAGAATGTTTTGTTTCTCACAGATTGTCTCTTCTGCTAAATGTAAGTTCTTAATTGACGTTTGGTGTGCATGTCATAAATCATGGTTGCCAATCTCAAAAATGTTGGCGTTTGAAGAGACTGAGCTTTTAAACAAATGTAAGAGTTCAGAATCAAGGACAGGGGATTAAATAGGAAGGAAAATGGGTCTTTCTGAAAGCTCCTTGAGGACTGTAGTTTCATTTAGTGTTGAATGATCAGTCAGCTTAAATTACTAAAAAGAGCTAAAGCTGATGTTTTGTGATTGTATCACACTGCAGCCATACGTTGTTTGCTTTGTTTGCAAACTTTATAGAATTCATGAAGTACAGATACAGAGCGTAGGAAAAGTGACGTGTAGTATTTGTGGAGGATGCAGGAAATTTTTGTAAGGTATTTTCCTGCAGTTTTTCAGATAACAAAGCCTCATGTGGGTGTATAAAGAACTTGATGTCCTTGTATCTGGAAGAACACCTGGATTCAGGGCATGGAGCTTCAGTGCCTTCAAAGCTCTGTGCTCAGTGCCCAGCGGGCTCTGGGAGCAGCAGTTGGAGTAGAATGGATGGGTTGGGTGCTCAGGAGGTGGGGCTGTAGTCTCTGTGCTGCTAGGACTGGAGCTGGGCTGTTGCTGACTGGTGCAGGTTCTTCCTGCTACACATGCATTAGCCTGGCTTAGTTAGCAAGAACAGAGTTCCTTCCTTAGGAGAGATGCAGGCCGGGTGTAGTTAACGTGGGTGGATAGTGACTGATCTCTAGGGTAAGATGGTGGCAGATACTGAACTCTGGAGGCTGGTTGGACACTGGTGGCAGGGAGCTAAGTTAAGAATCTTGTCTCCTGTCAGCCTTCCCTAAGCCTGAGACCATTGCTGTTAGTGACGTGTTTCTTAAGTGAATTTAGAGAGACTTCCTCACACCTTACTCTTTCACTGCTGTCTTCTAGAGAGTTTGCATTGCTGAGTGTATTAAATAATTCTGGTGGGAGCACTCAGGCAGAAGAAGTTTAACTGTTTGGCCACTGAAGCTGTGGGAACACCAGGGTGTTTTGACACAGGTGTGAAGTTCTGAAATGTAGTACAGAATCAGTAGTGTGCACCAGAAAAGAGAAGTCACTTGCCTGTGGATAATCTAGTGTTGAAATCAAGGGTCATCAATGTCATTGGTTTACTGGGTGGAAGGTAGTTGAACTGCATGGAAATTTCAGATTGTGATCTTCATTTTACAAGACTGTTGCTGTTTGTGGCTTGTTAAATCCTTCTGATAGATCTCTTGATGTTCTTCTCTGCTGCAAAATAGCAACCTCTCTCTAAAAAGAGTTGTGCACTCTTGCAAGAGTGTATTTCACAGAGTCACAGATTCATCTGGTTTGGAAAGGATCTCTGAGCTCATCAAGTCCAACCCTTGATCCACTGCCACTGTGGTTACTAGACCATGGCACTGAGTGCCACATCCAGCTTTGTTTTAAAACCTCCAGGGATGGAGAATCTACCACCTCCCTGGACAGCCCATTCCAATGTCTGATCACCCTCCCTGTAAAGAATTTTTTCCTAATATCCAACCTAAACCTCCCCTGGCAGAGCTTAAGTTCATCCCCTGTTGTCTTACTGGCAGCTACTCGGGAGAAGAGCCCGACCCGCAGAGCAGCCCTGGTGTGTCAGCTCTTAAATGGCAGAAATCTCCATGTGGGTGTTTGGTTTTGGTGACTTTGGAACAAACACCATTACAGGCGTTCCTTTTTGTTGTGTTGGCTCTGGCCTGTGCTTTGTTTAAAAAAACAAACACCTCTTTTTTGGAAAGGAAAAGGGAAAAGCTTTTTCTTGGTTTGCTGGCTGCAATTATGAAGGGTTGCCTTTGTTATCAGTACTCATTTGATTGCTTGGCCAGGGAGGTTTGAGAAAATAATTTTCCTGAAGAGAGCCCAGTGAAGCACAAAAGAAAGTAACCGTCCTTTCACTATTAGGAAATCTAGGAATAAATTAAGTTACCTGGCCACAGCATGACTATTATTTTCTTGTTTCTTCGTTAAAAACGCCTATGGATTTGGTGTAACTAAGAAAATCTATCAAAGTTCTGTGCTTTGAGTGTGTAGAGCATGTAGATTCTGAAAAAAACCTCACAGCAAAATCAGCCCATTGTGATAAATGGCTGAGTCTCTGGTAGTAGCAAATGAGACTTAGTTTTATTTCAGCAAATAAAGGCAAAGCAAACAGCGCTGGGTGCGTGGGGAGTCTCCACATTAAATTAAATTAAAATTAAAAGTTTAATCTTTCGGCTTATATTCCATACTTTAATACATATTCATATTTATTCTAATGCATATCTGTGACTATCCTAATACATATTCACGACTATTCTAGGAACAGGCTGGATTATGTTTATTAGTTCTTGGGAGAGGCAGGCCTTCAAAGGCACGTGCCCGCTTTTTCTCTGAGGGTCTTTTTAACCCCCATCTTGTGGTCGTTGGATGAAGTCAGTGTCTGCCTCAGTTTCCCCTCTTGTTGCCCTTCGATTCCACACATGAGCTCCTTCTCTCCTGTGCAACGCTCTGCAGTCAGCAGTAAAACCAGCTTAGATTATCACAATAGGATGTACATTGGAGCCTTTTTTAGGGTACAGGAACTGTGCATGTCTTGTTTCCTGTTCCCCTAAGCCTTGTGGTTATACAAGGAAAGGTTACGTCTCATTCCCCTGATTCAACATTGTGCCATATCCAGGTCTCAGGTGTGACCTGGGTGCCACATCATGACCTCTTTGCCGCACAGGCCCAGTGCCCGTGTTCTAGAACCCTCCAGGTCCGTGGCAGCCATCAGAGTCTCTGGTGGTCTGTAGCACCGGGCAGCAGCCATGGGTCACCATGGTCACCATCTCTGTAGGCATCCAACCCATGGTGGTGAGTCATGGAATGATGGAATGGTTGGAGCTGGAGAATCCTAGAATGGTTTGTGGCAGCTGGGTGTCCTCGGAGGGACATGTTGGGATCCATCCCATCTCTCTGCCTTTGCAGCCCATCTCCAGGAGAGCATTTTTGGGAGGCCCTGAGCCAGGTCTCACCCAGGTCCTGGGGGTTGCTCACTCTTCTGGTCCTTGCTGGAGGGATGAGCAGGACTTTTCCACTGTTGTCTTGGCAGGAGGTGGCTGTGGGGATGCTCCACAAAGAACCACGTCCCTGTGGGCTGCACACCAAGCAGGGAGAAACCAGGAGTGGATTTCCTGGCTCTGGGGATGCTCCAAAAGAGGGGAAGAGGGGCTGGAGTAGATCCTTCCAGCTGGGCACTGATCTCCACTGGAGCTGCAGGGAAGAGGAGGAGGAGGAATTCAGTGCCCAAGCGGAAAAAAAAAAAAAAGGGAAGAAAAGCCTCAGCAGGTGGCATCAGTGATGACTCCATCATCAGGAACAGGAGGAACAGGAGGAGGAGAAGGAACAGGAAGAGGAGCATGATGATGATGAGGAGGAGGAGGTGGCTGGTGGAGTTGGTGATCCCTGGTGTCCTGGTTTGGGCCAGGATAAAGGTGATTTTCTGTCTCTTGTAAGTAGTTGCACTTGTTGAAATTAACAGCAAGTTTCTCAGACAGTGTGTGCTTCTAGGACTGATAACACTTGATGTTACTGCTAGAGGCTGGTATGCAGAGCCAAGGACACTGCTCAGCTCTGAGGAAAACATTTTACCCTCCAGAAGGCATAAAGAGGTCCCACCTGCAGCCCTCCTTTGGGGAGGAATGGACAAGACAGATGCCAGAATTGACCAAACAGAGGATTCCATCCCATACACCTCATACTCAGGGTAAATTTGAGGGATCACGAGGGCCAAGCCATGCTTCCAGCTTCCGGCTGCCTGCCCTTCCTGCCTTTCCCGCTTCCCTTCCTTCACCCGGCATCCTGGAAGGATCCCATGCGTTCCTCTGCCTGTGGTCCTGATCTGTGCCAGCCCTTATCTCTGTGTTCCTGCCTCCAGTTCCCGACTGCTGCCGACTCCAGGAGTCCAGCCTGGACTTTCCCAGGGCCGCCCTGCAGCCTCGGTGGTGACGTGAGAGTTATTGGGGGAAGAGGGGGGAAGGAACGTGGTATCAATTTTCCTCTATATTTTTCTATTGATCATTACTGCTTCATTAAAGTTGTGTAGTTTAGTTTCCCACCCACAAGTCTCTCTCCCTTATTCTCTCTCCTTTCCTTATCAGGGAGGAGAGAGATTAATAGAGAACATCTGTCACTCGGTTTAATTGCTGGGCCAGTGTTAAACCGTAACACCTGGTTTAGGGGTCTCTCTTCTGGGGGTTTATTTCAGGATCCCCTTTTTAGGAGTTCCTGATGTGGGGGAGTGTTCTGGGGGTCTCTGGTTTGGGGGAGCCTGGTTGGGGGAGCCTGGTTTGGGGGTCTCTCAGTTGGGAACTCAGTGCTTTGGGGTCTCTTATAAGGCCCCCATTTGGGGGCTGAATTTTGGGGGACTTCATCAGGGAACTGTAAGATGATTTTCTGTGTAGCTGGGTGTGGCACATGTAGCATGGTGGGGGTTAACATTTGTGTTAACATTTTCCCCAGAGTTGTCCTGCCAAGGAGAACAGAATTCCTGGTAAGCCAGGAGAATTCTAGATGTCCATTTCCCTCTAGTTATGGGTTAGACTTGTCTAAGGAAACAACCTGTACTTGTGCAATGGCAGTGGAACTTTTGCAGTGAGCTCTGTGCAGTCAGAACAAGCTAGTTTGCCATTTAAACATGTGGTGAGAGACAAGAAGTGGTTGTGAAAAGATGGGATAAGCTGGTGACAAAGAGCTTGCAGCTCTCAGCACAGGGTTTGATACCAAAAGCCACCACACACCAATAAAAAGAGCGCAACTGCATAGCCCTGAGAATCCTCAGTACAGCCAGCTGGGCACCAGCCACAAAAAAAGCATGATTTTTTACCCTCTCTAGCTCCTCCTTTTAATTGGTTATAAAAAAGCCTCTCCTCAGGGGGAGAATTTTCCACTTTGTATGACTCATAGAGGTGGGGGAGAGCTTCTCAGCTTCTCTCAGATACTTAAGGGACCATTGTCACCTGTAGTGGCAATGAATGAATGCTGAGGCTTAAACCAATGCAAGGTTTAAGGATTAAAGGAGCCTTTTCCTTTCCTTTCAGCCCCCTCCCCCCGCCCTGTGAATTGGTTCAGCCCCTTCCTGCTCCCCCCCCCCCCCCCCCCCTCCCCCCGGCAGGTGGTTCGGCCCCGCCCACCGTTGCCCCTGGCGACTGCCGTTAGGGGCGACTCTGCCGTTGTGGCTCCTGTGCTGAGCTGCGCTGGGCTGTGTCTCTCCGGCTGCTCCTGGTCCTTGCTGTTGGTTTGCTCCTATCTCCTGCCTCGTCCCTGCCTTTCCCCTTGCATCCACCTCGTCCTCGTCTGTCTCTTCCCTCCCCTGTCCCTGCCTTTGCCCTTCCCCTGTCATTAACCTCCACCCCTCCGGCTCTGCCGGCTGCCTCCTGCTGCTCCCGCAGAGCTGTGCCCCGCACCCCGCAGGGCTCCCGGGATGGGGCTCTTCAGGAGGAAGAGTCATCGTCGCTACAGTACTGTGCTGCCCAGTTACAATCCTGTGTGGCCCCGTGCTGCTGCTGCCAGCACCAGCGGCCCTGAGATTGAGGAGAAAGATCTGAAGAGGCTGCACCATGCTGCTGCCCACGGCCACCTGTCCTGGCTGAGGTTCTGGCACTCGTGGATCAAGATTTGGGGCATTGACTGCCGCGACAGGGAGAATCGGTGAGGGGCTGTGGGCCACTGCTGGGACACCTCGGGTGGCGTGCGGGAGCATCCTCCCTGCAGGGTTTGTGTGGGATCCCCTTGGAGCTGATTGCTTGCAAAGCAAGATGTGCCCTGTCAGCTGGGAGGGGGAACTCGAGAGCTTTCCAGTGCTGGGAGCTGCTGGGTGGGCGCCAGTGCTCCTGGAGGTGCTGGGCTGCCGCTTGGCCCTGCTCTCCCTGCAGGGTTCTCAGGCATCCCCAGGTCTCTCCTGCCCTGGGATGGGTGGTGCCACAGCTTTGGTTCTTTTGCGTTAAGCTCACATGTTTAATTCTCAGGACACCTCTCCATCTGGCGTGTGCAAACGGCCACACAGAGGTTGCCAGATTCCTTGTAGAGCACGGCAGCCAGTTGGATGCTGTTGATAATTTTGGGAGAACACCCCTGATGAAGGTGAGTGGGAGAAGTTCTGCTCTTGGAAGAGGGGCTTATCGACTGTGCATGAAAGGAGAGGTGTCTGGCAGGACTCTGTACGCAGAGCTGTGCGGAAACACGCCTGTTGGATTTGGAGTGGAACAGGCACCTGTCAGATCATCTTTGCAGGTGCTCTTCTTTCCCAGTGGTCAGAAGCTGGGCGAGCTGTGATGGAGTGAAATGTGAATTCTGGAAGTCTTTTTTTTTTTTTTTTTTTTTTTTTTGTGTGTTATTCCCAGGCAGTACAGCTCAGAGAACAAGACTGCGTGACTTTTCTGCTAGAGCAGGGTGCTGACCCAAATCTTGCAGACATCGATGGCAACACTGCCCTCCAGTTGGCCATCCTGGCTCATCATAAAAACCTCGTGAGGCAGTTAATCAAGCATGGTGCCAAACTGGATGCCAAGAATAAGGTAAATGTTTCTATTTCTTCAAGAAGTCCTTTCAGAACGTTGCATCAAAATTTTTACAGATTATTTTTTTTTTACTTTGATTATTTACATGATGCATTTCTCTGACTTTTCAGAAGGGCTGTACCCCACTAACTCTTGCTATCACTGAAAAACATGAGGTGATATTAGAAGATCTCCTGAAAGCAGGAGCTGATGTGCATGCTCGAGATGAGCATGAAAGGTAAGGGGTTTATCCAGGAGAAGGAGGGGGGGCTGGAAGAAGGAGGGGGTCCAGGAGGAGGAGGGGATCCAGGAAGAGAAGGGGATCCAGAAGGAGGAGGGGATCCATGAATAAGAGGGGGTCCAGTAATAAGAGGGTATCCAGGAATAGGAGGGGGTCCAGGAAGAAGGAGGGGATCCAGGATAAGGAGGGGGGTCCAGGAAGGAGGAGGGGGCCCAGAAGGAGGAGGGGGTCCAGGAAGGAGGAGGGGGGTCCAGGAAAGCAAAGACTTTGGTTTGCTCCTTGAGTGTTTATCCAAATGTGTTCATTGTAAAGGAATGGAGAAAATACTTCTGAGAGCAAGCAGGAATGAAAATAATGACTGTGTCTGTGTCAAATGATCCATGGCATTGCATGTTTTGAATCTTTCAGAACCCCACTCATGATTGCTGCTTCTGTTGGGGAGATGTATTTGGTCAAAGTTCTCCTTTCTCACGGTGCCAATATTTCCCATGAAGACAAAGATGGGAGGATAGCTGTGGATTATGCTGATCTTCATGGCCATTTACGGTAAACTTTGAACTTTATGATTAGAATAAATGGTGTGGTCTCTTCCTCTTCCAGTAAACCTCTTCCAGTCTTATTTTCACACCTTAAAGTCTCTCTTCCCTATTCCCTTTTTATCTTCCTTTGGGAGGGTGGAAGGGGGGGTAACCAGAGCAATTCTGTCACCTGGTGTTTGGTTAGAACTGAGATTATCTCAGGTGGTTATGTGTGCCTAAAAGGCAGGCTGAAAAAATGTTCTGAGCAGGAGTTAATTACTTGGAAGGTGGGAATGTGCATTTATAGGGCGAATGTGACTGCAGGGAATGCTGGAGTGAGTTCTGTGTGTATTACCCCTAACAAATACTGAGGAGTTTATGAATTTTTATAAATATTTGCAGGGGGGGGAGGGGGGTGGTAATAAATTGGTGTTAACTGTTGTGCCAGCATGTGGTTCTTTTTACCAATTTTATTTCCTCTCTTTCTCTGTCCAGTGTAAGTCAGTACCTGGCAAAACTGGAGGACACAGCAGAAGCTCCTGCAGGGGATGCACTTGGATCTCCCGAACAGGCAGGAGCTGCTGGAGGGATAAAAGAAAAACCAGACCAGGAGAACAGAGGAGAAGCTCCTGCGTGTGATACAGAAGATCCCAGCATAGTCATCACTCCTGAGCAGGCAGGAGCTGCTCCAGTTTTTTGGGGTGCACCTGCTGTGGACAGAGGAGGTAGGATCCTTAACTATGGAGGAGCTCAAGAGGAAAATGATGTGGCCTTTTCTTGAGGTGGTTTGGGAACGTGCTGATTTGTTACTTTTTGGCCTTGTCAGGGCACCTGTGATTTGTTGGCAGGGTTTAACATTGGCCCAGCAATTAAACTGAAATAACAGATGCTCACTAGTAATTCCCCTCCCTGATGAAGAAAGGAGAGAGAATAAGGGAGTTATGGGGTGGAAACTAAACTACACAGCTTTAATGAAACAGTAATGATAAATAGAAAAAATTACTAAATATATACAAAGATACAGGAAAATTGATACCACGTTCCTCCCACCTCTCCCCCAGTAACTCTCCCGTCACCACCGAGGCTGCGGGGCAGCCCTCGGAAAGTCCAGGCTGGAATCCTGGACTCAGCAGCAGTTGGGAGCTGGAGGCAGGAACACACAGATCCAGGCTGGAATGGGTCAGGACCATAGGCAGAGGAACGGATGGAATCCTCCCAGGATGCTGAAGCAAACCGGGAGAGGGGAAGCAGGAAAGGCAGGAAGGGGTTTGACCCTCGTGATCCCTCAAATTGGAAATTTGAGGAAAAATTGTCTCAGAAAAGTCACTGTTAGCAACAAGCAATGCAGTGCCTGTGTGTACTGTCTCTTCTGGAACATAGTTTGATTTACAACAGAAATGATGCTTTTTTTTTTTCCACCCTCAGTGATTTTTTTAATAAAAAAATTACACTGCTTTGTGATCAAACACCCAGCTCCTTCAGTGAGTGTTTAAAATCCAGTCTATGCTTAGGAGAACACAGAGCCCTAGAAGGATCCTAAAGAAGTCATTTTTTAATATCAATGAAATGTTGTCACCTCAGACTCTAGACTGCGACCTGTTGTTCTTTGAGGTTTTTAAAGTGTACTGTTTAATTGCTGGCATTTCAAATCTAATGTCAGCATGTCATTTAATCTTTGAACAGCCACAGAAAACCTTTGTGAAGGAGGCTCAATAAGGTGAGACTTTACAAACCCCTACCATTTGCTTGAGGGGTGATTTTAGAGACACAGCACTGATTTTGCTTTGTTTTTTAAGGAGCTCTGAGACTGAGATGAATGATATCACTTGGAAAGATTCTGAAGATTCACTCCTTTTTACCCCTAAGGTATGGTGCATTTACAGGAGAAGTGTCCTTGAAAAATAAATCTCTTGAAGGCAAGTTTTCTCTGGGACTGAAAGAAACAGAAGTTCCAGCCAGCATTTTTTTCTTCTTAGAAGCCATCTCTGGCCTTTCTTCTGCTGTCAGATTTTGCTGAAAAACCTGTAGCTGTGGCAGAGAAAGCAGTAGATTTGTGGTTTGGGGCCAAAAGTCATAGGTACACAGTCACATTATTTTATTTCTTCCTGTTCATTTGGATCAGCATCTGTTGCAGAGGGATTCTGCAGTGATGGGGAACTTGAGTGTGGCGGCTCAACCCACTCACTAATGCTGGAGATGCCAGCCAGCATCTTTAGTTTTAAGATGATTCCATTTTCCTGCACTGATTTAAATAGAAATAATGCATTTTTCTGCTGTGATGTTTGAAATTTAGGGATAATGCAGAGGCTGATTTGTGCAGTGAGTCTGGTGATGCTGAGAGTTCCTTGCAAGTAAGAATTCTGAAACTTTGAGAGCTGAATTTTACTATAGCTGAATTTTACTGTAACTGAAATGAAGCTGGGCTGAAGTGGGGAAGGGCTTCTCAGGGGCTGTGAAGAAGCAGGGCTGAGACTGCGGACAGGAAGAAATCCTTTCTGCTCCTCCAGATTTCCATGGAAAAGCTGAACGCCTTGTAAATGAAAGCTCAGCAAAGTTTCCCTTTTTTCTTTTCAATAAAAAAGCCTTTTTCAAGGAGTCATTTAAAGGCAAAGAAGATGCTTGCTTCTGCCCTTTTAAAAATCTTCTTTCCGTTGAACTCTTTTCCTAAAAGTTACCAGACCTGAAAGAAAAGCAGAAGAAGGAGGAGACGGGAGGCAATGGTGACCTGCAAAGCCCTGCAGCATCTGAGAATGCGAAGAAGTCTGTTGGCAATGGTGGCCTTCAAGTCCCCAAGGCACCTTTAGAAGTCAGCACTGGTGAGAGGACTGAGTTAGGAAATAGAATCAGAAGTTGGAAGGGACCCATCAGGTCCAACTCCTGTCCCTTTGTCTTTGGGCACCCCCAGAATCACACCTGAGAGCTTCATCCAAAACACTTCTGGAGCTCTGGCAGGTTTGGTGCTGTCACCACTTCCCTGGGGAGCTTCTTCCACTGCTCAGCTGCCCTCTGGCTGCCAAAAATTTTCTGATGTGTAACCTAAACCTCCCCTGATTCAGCAGCTTTTGCTCCTTTTAGTTCCTTGTCTTGAGATGTGGGAATCTTGTGCTTTTCTGTCTGAATTTCCCCATGAGGCTGATTTGGCATCATGTGAGCAGTCAGAGCCCAGCTGGAACCAGGAGTTGCTGTCTTCTGGGTGCTTGGGTTTCCTCTCTGGTCTCCAGCTCCTCGCCCCTTTTTCTTTGCCTCCACATTTTCCCAAAAAGTGCATCCTTCAGGATTTAGACCTCATGGGGTGGCTTAAAGGAGAGCCCTGCAAGTGGTCTGAGCAGCCTAGGAAGCCACCCAGCCTGAGCCTTGTGTTCATCTGCTGGAGATTTAGATGTCCATCCCCTGAAATAAAAAGGGTGTTTTGTGTCTTTGTGTCAGTGGGAAGTGATAGCAAAGTCTCTCTTCTTCCCTGGGGTGTAGGTGCCCCAGCAGCCCTGGAAGCAAAGGAACAGGAAGATGAGGATTCTTCTCCCTGGGATTCTGAGGTACTTTGTGTGAAGGACAGGGAGGTTGCCATGGGGGGGCTGGGGAGGGTAGGAGGGAGATCCAGGAGCACCTGAGAGCTTGCTGGAATTGGAATGAAGCTGGGCTGAAGTGGGGGAGGGCTTCTCAGGGGCTGTGCAGGAGCAGGGCTGAGACTGAGGACAGGAGGAATTCCTTTCTGCTCCTCCAGATTTCCATGGAAAAGCTGAAGGCCTTGTAAATCAAAGCTCAACAATTTTTCCCTTTTTTCTTTTCCATAAGAAAACCTTTTTCAAGTAGTCATTGAAAGGCAAAGAAGATGCTTGCTTCTTCCCCTTTTATATCTTCTTTTCCTTGATCTCTTTTAGGAAGAGTCACCTGTAGAGGAAGTAAAGCAGGAGGAGGGAGGCAAAAGTGAAGAGAAAAAAGCTCCAGCTGCCTGGATTGTGAAGCACCATGTTTTTAATGTTGACTCTGAAATCCCCAAGGCAGCTTCAAGAGACGTCACTGGTGAGAGAAAGGAGCTGGGAAACAGTGATGCAATTCTTTCTCTATCATTATTAAATGATGTTTTATAATATAAAAGGTGTTGCTCTCCAAGTGGTGGAGGTTCCTTGTATAGGAGCTCAGTGTTTGCTTCCTCCTAGCATCTTGATACTGATAATTTATGCCAGTCTCTGTTGTGCCTTCAGTGGTGTTATCTACAAATGTTCCTTTGCCACCAGGAAAAGCTGAAACCCCGTTACAGGCTGAGTGAGAGATCATGGACCTCGGAGTAACAGGAGTGGTGCATTTCTGGCCCTTAATCCAGAATCTTTCTTTTTTCCATTAAAATGAAAGTTGCTCCAGAAGAAAGGAACTCACAGAGGTGCACGTGAAGTTGCTATTGTGATAAAATGATTCACTCCAGCAGCTCACAAATTTTAGAGGGTGTTTTATTTTGTTCTCAGCCTTTTCTCACAACCATTAAAGATGCACTCTAGGTGTAAATAAGTAGTATGAAGTCATGCTGTTTATAAAAATCTGTTTTTCACTGTAGGTGAGCACTCTGGCTGTACCTCCCAGATATCAGCAGCAGCTGAAAAAGAAGTTATCAAGGATGCCATTGAAAACTCAGTGGTGCAGGTATGGAAAGCCAAATATTTTTGAATTAGAATCTTAACTGTAAAATTGTATTAAAAGCTATGGTGAAAAAACGGTAAGTGGATAATGAAGGGAGAGTCCTGGGGAGGAAGAGTGAGTCTGAAGTGAATCTGGATCCAGTCTTCCTATGGTGTAAAATCCTTGTCATGATGTTGGATATTTTTTCTTTTGCTGCTTTGTTTCCAGCTGGTTTCCTTCAGTTTTTTTACCATTATTTTTCCTGTTGTGCTGTGCAAACAAACAATACAGTCAAAAGCATCTTTTCCCCTGCAAAATGCATATTCAAGTGAAAAGGGAGAATTTTCAGTAACATGCTGATCTGTTGGATGAAACGTGGCTTTTTCTTTTTGAGAGAAAAAGCCTTGAATTTTGGCCACCTTTCTGATGCTTTCTCTACCTCTGCAAGACATGTGTGGGTTTGGCCATGTTAAGAAGTGTTTGAAAAAAGGAATTTTTTTGCAGTGGGATTAAGGCAGGCATCCCCTGGAGTTTTCTGTAAGAGCTCAAGTGGAGCAAATTACTTGGAATTTGGGGCATGGTTTGGTGGGCATGGTGGTGGGTGGTTGGACTTGAGGATCCTGGAGGTTTTTTCGAACCTTAATGATTCTGGGGTTTTATGACTCTGTCCACGTAGGAGCAATTGGCCCAGGCCCAGAGGGAAAACCTCTTACTCCGCCAGCAACTGGAAGACAGGAAGCAGCAGCTCACCCAAGAAAGTGTAGTGACTGTTGCTCAGGACTTCTTTAATGACATTTTCAAGAATCTCAAGGCTGATACTGAGCAGAAAGTTTATTTGTTGGAAGAGAAAAACAAGGAGCTATACGAAAACTGCAATGTCTTAAGGAAACAGGTCTTTAGATGTGAGGTTGACAAAGTAGAAGCACAGGTGAAGTATACAGTATTAGCAGTGCTTAAGACTATTAGCAGTATTTTGGGGTTAATTTCTGAGTTTTGGGGCTTCTAAGGGACCTGGCTGTTCCTTAGAAAGTCAACTTCAGACACCAACCTAAGCTTTCTCTTCTCTATTTTATGGTGCGTGGCAATATTTAAATTTCTTTGTTCTTTGTGGCTCTGTGAAAGACCAAGAACTGCACAGAAGACTCTTGAGGACCTCAGTTAAAGTTTTTCTGCAAAAAACAAGTAGGAAACGTGCTCTTCTGCAGAGCATTCCACAGCCTCAGGCAGAGCAATGATTTCATTTCTTTAAGATGGAAAGAGGGGAAAGAAATCCAGCAGTGCTGTCAGTCATTTTACTCTGTGAATCACTTTGTATTCTTAGTACCAAACTAACATACACATGCTTGTGTATGGCTCAAGAAGAGTAGTACTTGAGGTTGTTTTTTTTTTTATTAAAATCCTCCTGAGGAGCTCTTGGTAGTTGAGGTGCTCAGCATTTGGCTACCGACAGCAGGCAGATTTTTCCTGCTTTTTGAGTTCAAGACAAGGTCTAATTGTATAAATCAACAAATTAAAGACAGAATTAATCATAGAATCATAGAATCATAGAATCCTAGGGGTTGGAAGGGACCTCAAAAGATCATCTAGTCCAACCCCCCCTGCCAGAGCAGGGCCCCCTAGAGTACATCGCCTAGGAACGTGTCCAGGCGGGTTTTGAATGTCTCCAGTGAAGGAGACTCCACAACCCCCCTGGGCAGCCTGTTCCAGGGCTCTGTCACCCTTACAGTAAAAAAATTTTTTCTGATATTCAACTTGAACCTCCTATGCTCCAATTTACACCCATTACCCCTTGTCCTATCACTGGACACCACTGAGAAAAGCCTAACTCCATCTCCCTGACACTCACCCCTTACATATTTGAAAACATTGATGAGGTCACCTCTCAGTCTCCTTTTCTCCAAACTAAAGAGACCCAGCTCCCTCAGCCGTTCCTCATAAGGGAGATGTTCCACTCCCTTAATCATCTTAGTAGCTCTGCGCTGGACTCTTTCAAGCACTTCCCTGTCCTTCTTGAACTGAGGGGCCCAGAACTGGACACAATACTCCAGGTGTGGCCTCACCAATGCAGAATAGAGGGGGAGGAGAACTTCTCTTGACCTACTAACCACACCCTTTCTAATGCACCCCAGGATGCCATTGGCCTTCTTGGCCACAAGGGCACATTGCTGGCTCATGGTCATCTTCTTGTCTACCAGGACCCCCAGGTCTCTTTCACCTACACTGCTCTCCAGCAGGTCAGCCCCCAACCTATACTGGGACATCGTGTTGTTCTTCCCCAAATGCAAAACTCTACACTTCCCCTTGTTGAATTTCATCATGTTTCTCCCTGCCCAACTCTCCAGCCTGTCTAAGTCTCTCTGAATGGCAGCACAGCCTTCTGGTGTGTCAGCCACTCCTCCCAGCTTAGTGTCATCAGCAAACTTGCTGAGGGTACATTCTATACCCTCATCCAAGTCGTTGATGAAGATATTGAACAACACCGGTCCCAGTACCGACCCCTGAGGGACTCCACTAGTCACACACCTCCAACCAGATTCTGCCCCATTGACTACAACTCTCTGACTCCTTCCTTTCAACCAGTTCCTGATCCACCTCACTACCTGATCACCAAACCCATACTTGATCAACTTATCTACAAGGATGCTGTGAGAGACGGTGTCAAATGCTTTACTGAAATCAAGATAAACCACATCTACCGCTCTTCCATCATCTATCCACCTAGTAATTTCCTCATAGAAGGCTATGAGGTTAGTCAAACATGATTTACCCTTGATAAAACCATGCTGACTGCTCTTGATGACCCCCATGTCCTTGATATGCCTGGAGATAGTGACAAGAACAAGTTGTTCCATCACCTTTCCAGGGATGGAGGTGAGGCTGACCGGTCTATAGTTACCCGGGTCCTCCTTCTTGCCCTTCTTGTAGACTGGAGTGACATTTGCTATCCTCCAGTCCTCAGGCACCTCTCCTGTTACCCATGACTTACTGAAGATGATGGAGAGTGGCCTAGCAATGACCTCCGCCAGCTCCCTCAGCACCCTTGGATGCATTCCATCTGGACCCATCGACTTATGGATGTCCAGATTACTCAGCTGATCCCTAACCCAATCCTCATCTACTATGTCAAACTCCTCATTTATCTTGACTACTTCTGGGGTTAAATGAATCTGGGGCTCATGCGGAAACCCTGCAGGAGTAAAGACAGAGGCAAAGAAGGCGTTCAGCACCTCTGCCTTCTTTATATCCTCTGTCACCAGGGCTCCCAGCTCATTCTTTAGTGGGCCAATATTGCCTCTAGTGTTAGTTTTGCTAGCTATGTATTTGAAAAAGCCCTTTCTATTATCCTTAACCCGACTTGCAAGGTTAAGTTCCAAGGAGGCCTTAGCTTTCCTAATTGCCTCCCTACATCCTCTGACAACAGTCCTATATTCCTCCCAAGTGACCAGCCCTCCCTTCCATGATCTGTAGATTTTCCTTTTCCACTTAAATTTTCCCAGCAGTTCCTTTTTTAACCATGCTGGTCTCCTAGCTCCCTTACTAGATTTCCTAACCATAGGGACGCTCTGATCCTGTGCTTGCAAATAGTGGTTCTTGAATATTGACCAGCTATCTTGAGCCCCTTTATCTTCTAACACCCTGTCCCATGGGATTTCTCTTAACAGATGATTGAGGAGGCCAAAGTTTGCCCTGTGGAAGTCCAGGATTCTGGTCCTACTGGGTATTCTGTTCCTTCCACACAGGATCCTGAACTCTACCATCTCATGATCACTGCAGCCAAGGCTGCCATTGACCACCACTGCTTCAACAAGGCCCTCCTTGTTGGTTAGTACAAGATCCAGCAGCGCTCCTCTTCTAGTCGGCTTGTCCACCATTTGCATTAAGAAGTTATCATCAATGCACTGGAGGAACCTCCTAGACTGTGAAAAGCTGGCTGTGTGAGTCAACCAGCAGATATCGGGGTAGTTAAAATCTCCCATGAGGACTAGGGACTGAAGTTGCGAGGCTGCTTTCAGCTGCCTGTAGAAGGCCTCATCAACCTCCTCGCCTTGATCAGGAGGTCTGTAGTAGACCCCCACAACTGTATCACCCACACCAGCCTGCCCCTTAATTCTTACCCACAGACTTTCAACTTGCCCCTCATCAGCCCCTGCCCAAAACTCAACACATTCTAGTTGCTCTCTCACATAAAGAGCAACTCCACCACCTCGCTTCCCCGCCCTATCTTTCCGAAAAAGCACATAACCATCCATGGCCACATTCCAGTCCCACCATGTCTCTGTTATCGCTACCAGATCATAACCCTTAGCCCGTACACTGACCTCTAACTCTTCTTGCTTATTCCCCATGCTGCGTGCATTAGCATACAGACATTTCAGGAGACAAACAGAGCACACTGGTGGGACTAAATCCTCCCTAGACCACCTGCCTTCGGGCCCCGGTTCGTTCTTCTTGTGTTTGTCCCTAACAGACCCAGTTTTCTCCCCTTCCCCCTTCACATCTAGTTTAAAGCTCTCTCAATGAGCCCTGCTAAGTCCTGCCCCAAAAGCCTCTTCCCCCTCTGGGACAGGTGCATCCCACCTGCCATCACCAGGCCAGGTGTCTCATATAGCATCCCATGATCAAAAAAACCAAAACCCTGTCTTTGGCACCAGTCCCTTAGCCACTCGTTGACCTGTAAACTCTTCCTATATACCTCGCCACCCATTCTGACAGGAGGGATGGAGGCAAACACTACTTGCGCTCCAGACCCCCTAACTAGCCGTCCCAGGGCCCTGAAGTCACTCTTCATTGCCCTTACATTTCTTGTGATGATTTCATCACTGCCAACCTGAAAAATCAGCAGTGGATAGTAATCAGAGGAACCCACAAGATTAGGGAGTTTCCTTTTAACATCCCTAATCCGAGCCCCAGGGAGGCAACAGACCTCCCTGTGGGATGGGTCTGGTCGACAGATGGGCCCTTCTGTCCCCCTCAGAAGGGAGTCACCCACCACAACTACTCTCCTTTCCTTCTTGATTGAAGAAGTCCTAAGGACACGGGGTGACTGACGAGTCCTAGGTGGTTCACTAGGTAAGTCCACCTCTGTAACTACATTTTCCTGTCCCTGAATTTCCAAGGCCTCATACCTATTCTTCAAGGGCAATTGGGAGGATGGAGGGGGTTGGGAGGATTTTTTCGTGCCCTTCTGAGGCCGGACCTCCTTCCATTCATTCATATCTCTTAAGTCCTCTCCTTCTGTCTGGTGACAGGAGGGGGGAGGATCCATCACTTCCTCAACCTCTCCCATCTGCCCCTGCCTCAGGGTGTGATTCCAACAGTCTATTTCCCTCTCACATTCTCTAATGGTTCTCAGTCTCTCCACCTCCTCTGTCAGTTTAACCACCTGCCTGAGGAGATCATTTACTTGCTCACACCGCACACATGCGGAGACCCTGGTTCCGTTTGATACCAGTGCCAGGCACAGGCATTCACTGCAGCCAGAGACCTGCACTGCTGCATGCCTGCTTGGGAGCTCCGTCTGAGTCCCCACATTCTTTTTCACCATGGTTTTTGGCCGCGTTGTGACCATGATGTATCTAGCTATTAGTTGCTCCCTGCCTGCCCTCGCGCCTGCCTCGCGCCTGTCCTCTGGAGGCTAGCTGCCGCTCTCTGCTCTGCGCTGCCGCGTGCTCAGAGGAGGCTGCCAAACGGCCGCTTTTTAAACCTTGCCGCCCTTCACAGCCCCTGCCGCCTCCTGCCACGTCAGCCTTCCTTATCCTCGCAGAATTCTCGCTCAGACTCGGGTCTCCTCGCTCTGCCCTGGCTTCACCGTTTCTGGGAAGCCCAACTCCTTCTCAAATCCTCTGCAATTTAAAGGCACAGCTCACACCGGTACCGGTGCCGCTGCCGCTCTCTGCTCTGCGCTGCCGCGTGCTCAGAGGAGGCTGCCAAACGGCCGCTTTTTAAACCTTGCCGCCCTTCACAGCCCCTGCCGCCTCCTGCCACGTCAGCCTTCCTTATCCTCGCAGGATTCTCGCTCAGACTCGGGTCTCCTCGCTCTGCCCTGGCTTCACCGTTTCTGGGAAGCCCAACTCCTTCTCAAATCCTCTGCAATTTAAAGGCACAGCTCACACCGGTACCGGTGCCGCTGCCGCTCTCTGCTCTGCGCTGCCGCGTGCTCAGAGGAGGCTGCCAAACGGCCGCTTTTTAAACCTTGCCGCCCTTCACAGCCCCTGCCGCCTCCTGCCACGTCAGCCTTCCTTATCCTCGCAGAATTCTCGCTCAGACTCGGGTCTCCTCGCTCTGCCCTGGCTTCACCGTTTCTGGGAAGCCCAACTCCTTCTCAAATCCTCTGCAATTTAAAGGCACAGCTCACACCGGTACCGGTGCCGCTGCCGCTCTCTGCTCTGCGCTGCCGCGTGCTCAGAGGAGGCTGCCAAACGGCCGCTTTTTAAACCTTGCCGCCCTTCACAGCCCCTGCCGCCTCCTGCCACGTCAGCCTTCCTTATCCTCGCAGGATTCTCGCTCAGACTCGGGTCTCCTCGCTCTGCCCTGGCTTCACCGTTTCTGGGAAGCCCAACTCCTTCTCAAATCCTCTGCAATTTAAAGGCACAGCTCACACCGGTACCGGTGCCGCTGCCGCTCTCTGCTCTGCGCTGCCGCGTGCTCAGAGGAGGCTGCCAAACGGCCGCTTTTTAAACCTTGCCGCCCTTCACAGCCCCTGCCGCCTCCTGCCACGTCAGCCTTCCTTATCCTCGCAGGATTCTCGCTCAGACTCGGGTCTCCTCGCTCTGCCCTGGCTTCACCGTTTCTGGGAAGCCCAACTCCTTCTCAAATCCTCTGCAATTTAAAGGCACAGCTCACACCGGTACCGGTGCCGCTGCCGCTCTCTGCTCTGCGCTGCCGCGTGCTCAGAGGAGGCTGCCAAACGGCCGCTTTTTAAACCTTGCCGCCCTTCACAGCCCCTGCCGCCTCCTGCCACGTCAGCCTTCCTTATCCTCGCAGGATTCTCGCTCAGACTCGGGTCTCCTCGCTCTGCCCTGGCTTCACCGTTTCTGGGAAGCCCAACTCCTTCTCAAATCCTCTGCAATTTAAAGGCACAGCTCACACCGGTACCGGTGCCGCTGCCGCTCTCTGCTCTGCGCTGCCGCGTGCTCAGAGGAGGCTGCCAAACGGCCGCTTTTTAAACCTTGCCGCCCTTCACAGCCCCTGCCGCCTCCTGCCACGTCAGCCTTCCTTATCCTCGCAGGATTCTCGCTCAGACTCGGGTCTCCTCGCTCTGCCCTGGCTTCACCGTTTCTGGGAAGCCCAACTCCTTCTCAAATCCTCTGCAATTTAAAGGCACAGCTCACACCGGTACCGGTGCCGCTGCCGCTCTCTGCTCTGCGCTGCCGCGTGCTCAGAGGAGGCTGCCAAACGGCCGCTTTTTAAACCTTGCCGCCCTTCACAGCCCCTGCCGCCTCCTGCCACGTCAGCCTTCCTTATCCTCGCAGGATTCTCGCTCAGACTCGGGTCTCCTCGCTCTGCCCTGGCTTCACCGTTTCTGGGAAGCCCAACTCCTTCTCAAATCCTCTGCAATTTAAAGGCACAGCTCACACCGGTACCAGTGCCGCTGCCGCTCTCTGCTCTGCACTGCCGCGTGCTCAGAATTAATGGTCTTATAATTTTCCTCATGCTCATATTCATTAGTGCAAGATCAGAGTACTGCAACAGGAGCTTGCTGATGCTCTGAAAAAGCTCTCCATGGTAGAAGCTTCGCTTGATGTCGCCACGTGCTACAGAAGGAACCTGGAGGAGGCCACGCTGGGCTTGAAGAAGGAATTGGCAGAAAATAAATCCAAGGTACAGAAAGTTTAGAATCTAGAATAAACTTCCTAGTGCTAGGGGGGGGATGATGTGTGGAGGAATCACAGCTTTTTACAAACGTAGTGTCAGGGTTTAACACTGGCCCAGCAATTAAACTGAAATCACAGATGCTCATTATTAATCCCCCCTTCCCTCCTTTATAAAGAAAGGAGAGAGAATAAGGGAGAGAGACTGATGGGTTGGGAACTAAACTACACAGCTTGAAATGAAACGCTAATGATAGAAAGGAAAGATTTCTAATGCTACACAAATAGACAGGAAAATTGATACCACGTTCCTTCACCCCCTCTGCCCCAATAACTCTCACGTCACCACCGAGGCTGCAGGGCGGCCCTGGGAAAGTCCAGCCTGGACTCCTGGACTCAGCAGTGCTTGGGAGCTGGAGGCAGGAACACAGAGATTCAGGCTGGCACGGAGCAGGACCACAGGCAGAGGAACAGATGGAATCCTCCCAGGATGCTGAAGGAAACAGGGACGGGTGAACAAGGGGAAGCAGGAAGGGCAGGAAGGGCAGGAAGCTGGCTTGGCCCTCGTGATCCCTCAAATTTACCCTGAGTATGAGGTGTATGGGATGGAATCCTCTGTTTGGTCAGTTCTGGCATCTGTCTTGTCTGTTCCTCCCCAAAGGAGGGCTGAAGGTGGGACCTCTTTATTCCTCTTGGAGGGTAAAATGTTCCTCAGAGCTGAGCAGTGGCGTTGGTTCTGCTTTAACTATAAAAATCAAGTGTTATCAGTCCCAGAAGCAGACACTGTCTGAGAAACTTGCTGTTAATTTCAGCAAGTGTAACTACTTACAAGAGACTGAACTGAAAGCAAAAGTACAAGACAAAAAATCCCCTTTATCCTGGCCCAAACCAGGACACTTGGTATCTTTGTCTTTGACACAGTCCAAGGTTTGTATGTGGTAAAGTGCTCTGCAAAAGAGACTGAGGTGTCTGTCACTTATTCCATGTGGTTTGGCCCAGAAAGTTTTATCTGATTTCTGAAGGACAGTAGAAATAACGGACTGCGTTTCTATAGAAACAATGTCTGCATTACTATAGAAACAATGTCTGCATTTATATAGAAACAATGTCTGCAGTAATGCTGCATTTGGGCTTCTTGCTGCTCACTGTGCTTCCCTTACTTGTAACAAAGAACTCTTTTGGTTAGAAAAGATCTTTAAAATGAGGTCCAAGTGTTCCCCCAGTCCTGCTAAGCCCAGTCCTGTCCCTCAGCACCACATCCCCACATCTTTGAAGTCTCCGTAGAGATTGTGACTCAGCCGCTGGTTCCAGTGCCTGACAACTCTTTTGGGGAAAATATTTCTCCTGCCCCTTGTTGAATCTCCTACAGCCCAGGTCCCTCTAGCAGAGCTTCCCGGCTCTCATCAGATCAAGCCTCTCACCCAATTTGGTGTCATTTGCACCTAATCCCCTCATCCACTGATAAAGATGTTGAAGAGAACTGGTGCAGAGCCCTGGGGACCACCCTGGGGACCACCACTGGGTTTAACTCCATCCATCAGCATGCTGCCAATTCTGATTGCTTCTGGAACTTTCCCTGCATGAATATAGGTATATCTATAGATATACAAGGGGGATGTGACGTCCCTTTAGGAGAAGGATGAACTTTTTAATTGCTATTTTCAAGGGGGGGAGCAAGCGAAGGGATCCAGAGAGTGCCTGAAAGGAGTGGGAGGGTAAGTGTCAGTTCTTACAGTGGAGAAGATTGTGTAAAGTTACATGGTTTGTGTTCATTTCCTAGGAGGAGGGAAGGTATGAAATGTACTGACAGCTCTTTGGGTAGTGGGTATGTGCAGACAGAGGCATTCCCTGAGCTCTTCAGCATAAAAACTCAGGTGAGTGCTGTGGAATCTTGCTGTTCTTTTACAGCTGCAGGAGTTGGAAGAACATCTTCAGCATGAGCATTCAATTTGTGACTTGAAGATTGCTCTGGAAAATAAGGAAAGAGAAAAAAGAGATTGTTTCCAGAGACTGGAAGACCTCCTGTTGGCATCTTCTGGGAGAACTATTGCAATGAAACACCTGGAGGGACGGATACAGTGGTAAGAGAGTGGCACAGGGGACCAAGGTGTCTGCTGCTGTCTGGGGTGGTGAAGATGCTTCTGTTTGTGCTTTGCCTGCTGTTCTTTAAGAATTGGTGCTCTGGTGGTTCCTTGTAATAAGAACTGTGTTTCTGTTTAAGCCTTGAAGCTAAAAATGCCCGACTGCAAGCCACAGTTGTGCAGCAAAACAGTACAATTGAAACCCTTCTGCAAGGCTCACCCCTGGTAAGCTGCTCATAAACTGCTGTCTTTTTCCCAGTTGCTGTGGGGCCTTTGGAATATTTTTATTTTTTTCTGGGTTGATTTTTGGACTCGGTGATCTCAGAGCTCTTTTCCAAATTGTGGGATTCTGAAATCCTGGCCAGGAGCAGAGGGGCTTCTGAAAGTGTTCTCTGTGTTATTCTTTCCCTAGAGCAAAGTGGCAGGGTGAGTGGGGGAATTCCTTCTTTGAGGAAGCTTTTTCTCTATCCTGTTCTGTCCCACAGTGTTCCTTCCTTAGCAGCTTGGATAAATAAGTGCTGAGAGGGAGGGATTCTTTCTAAATAAGAAGAATTCTTCCCCGTGGTAGCTCCTGGGTTCTCCCTTGGTTGCTGGAGGATGCACAAGTGCCTCAAGGAGTAAATCTGTGCCCCTGACATTGGGCAGGTTGAAAAAAAAAAGGTTCCCTTTTTAATTTGTGGTGGGTAAAAGTGTGCTACCTGCTTCAGGAGCAGGCAGCTTCCCAGGACAGAATGGAAGAAATCAGAGCCCACGACCACGAAGCAGAGAGAAAACTGCTGCTCAGAAGAATGGGAGACCTGAAACAGGAATTAGAGAGTGAGAAATACACCCTGAGAGAGAGCATTGTCCTAAAGGAAAAATATGAAAAGCTGTATCTGGAGGAAGTGAAAAAGAGAAGATGGTTACAAAATGAACTGGAAAGGTAGGTACATGCTTTTTGGAGTGGTAACAAGAGTTTCCTTTTTTCCTCCTGTGTTTTCCTGCTAGGGTTCCTCTTCTACATCTGGTCAGCATTACATCTGTAAGCCTGAGATGGCATATTTGTGAGGAAGGTTCCTTTAACCCTCCCTCTGTCTTAATATCTCTTGAGCATTCCAAGACTAACACCACTAATCGTGGAATTAATGTTGGTGGTTTTTTTTTAATTAATTGTACTTTACCAGTCAGCCTTTTTGCCAGTCTCTAATAATTTCCTCCTTATATTCAGTGAGTGGCAAAAAAAAACCAAACCATGAATTTTATGTCCTGTACTGTTTGAATAAGGATGTGCCCTACAGAGAACAGAATTTAATTCTATGAAGGAAGAAAGTGAATATTTTTTTTTTCTGGCTTCCATTTGAGGCTTATGGTTTGAACTTTCCATGGGAAAGGGTGTTGTTGCGCAGGTGTTCTCTGCCTTTTGGAAAAAGCTGTGTAAGCACAGAGCATTCGCAGATTTGAAGCTCTCATGCTGAGAAGTCTCAAGTGTTGGTTGCTGCTCCTTGTGGGAAATGTGACTGCTGAGAAATCCTAAAAAAACCCTCAGCTGTTCAGGGTGTGGTCACTCCTAATCCCTTCAACTTTCACAAGTTGAATAATAACCAAAGACCTGGGGGGCTGGGGGGAGGGTAACTGGGCCAAAGTGACTCCCAAAGATAACTCTTGGTACGTCTCTGATTTTTTTCAGAGTTGAGGAAAACCAAGGAAAAGCCAAAAGAAAGCTTTGTGGGAAACTTGTTCTTTCCCTTTCCATCAGTGAAGATCTGGATGTCAGTGCTGGGCAGTGTCTGGGACATTCTGGGAACACTCTTTCTCTAAGTTCAAGTTTAGGAGGAAGCTTCCCAAGTTCACCCACAGGAACAGAATCCTTGGGGAACAACATTTGCACTCATTATGCAGCTCAGGTAAAAAATGTGAAATCCCACCCTTAGCATCTGTAAGCCAAGTTGTGCTTTTTAACCTTAAAGTTACAACTCGTTTGTAGTGATTACTCATGGTGTAACTCCTCCTCATCACAACACTCCGCATCTAGGTGTGGTAGGGGTGAAGAGTCTTGGTTTTGAGGGTTGTTCTCTTTTCCAAGAGCACTCAGGGTTTTGAGGAGTTTTTGAGGGCAGTGGGAGCTTAAAAACCTTGCAGAAAAGGGGGCAAGTGAATTAATGCTTGGGAAAAAGGAAAGAGCTGCCAGTTTCCAAGGGGCAGTCTTTCCCTTTTCTCCTTTTCTGCATAAGGAAAAAATAGAAGTAGAAATTTAGAGCAGTTTGGCTGAGAGAAGAGCAAGAGGGAGAGAGGATGTGAATCAAAATCACCTCTTTGCCTTTGCTTGGGTGGGGGCATCTCTTTCCATTGTTAGCTATTGGCTTGTTGGGTGGGAAATGTGATGAAATATTCTCAGGAATCGGGTCCCTTGGCTTTCTGTGGAAGTTGGCTGAGAGGTGGAGGTGTAGAGCAGCTGCTAAGGGGAGAAGATGAGGTGCATGTCCTGTGCCCTGTGTGCCATCTGCTTTTTCTGTTTTGAAAGTCTGAGAGTGACAGAAAGAAAGAGAAGGAAGAGCTGAGCTGCCCTCTCCAAGTGCATCTGGACAGAGAGCTGGAAATAAACATGGAAGTGGAGGAAGAGTCTGAGAGGTGGGGCATGTTCGTATCCCTGAGTACAATTCAAGCTGAATTCAATTTGAATGTAGAACTGGGTGTGCAGAAGAGTTGGTGAGGAAATTCCATCCTCATCTTAGTCCTAGCAAGACTCTGCTCTCCATGAGATGAGAGCTGCCAAAGGAGGTTTCCCTGCAGGGAAAATCTGAATTTTTCCACAGGTGAAATTTGGAGCCTCCAGGTGTGGCATAGGAATGCTGGATTTTTGTCTCAGTAATTTCTGTTAAAGACAAAATTTCTGTAATGTTTACACAACAATATGTGAAAAAGGCTGCTTGTTGTTCCTTTGCTTCATTGTTTTCTTCTCAAATGTGCTTTGTAGCTCTGAGAGCTTCTCAAGCATTAAACAGATGGTAAGGGAATTTGGGGAGCGAATGTCCCTGCATGAGTTGAAGAAAGAAATAAAGGATGTTTATTCTGAAATGGCCAATGAAGTTGCTAAAATGAACACAAAGGTGAGCTCTGATTTGTGTGAGGCTTTTTGGTGGTGGTGGTGTTTTTTCTCCTGGAAAAACTCTTACTCTTTCCCAAGGCTTCTTTTCACATTGTTAATTTTTTTTTTTTGTTTTTTTTTTCTGAGCTGTGTTTTGGAATGGATTTGGCTTTCCATGGTGCTGCAGCAGTAGATGAGTGTGCCCAAAGTTTTTTCTTCTGGAAAAACTGTCTTACTCTTTCCTAACGCTTTCCAATTGCTTCCCTGGGCAGGACGCTGTGAGGTGATGCAGAAAATGTTGTGGAATTTGTTTCAACCCTGGTTTCAGCCCAGTGGAATTTGTTTCAAACCCTGGCTTCAGCCCAGCCTTTCCCTTCTCCTGGGCACCCAAAAAAGTGCTTTTTGAGGTGGTTATTACTGTTTGAGTAGCATGAAAGAAAAGTCCCCTGCCCTGGCAGGGGCTCATGATTAGGCCAAAAGTTTCTTGAGTTTTTGTCTTCCAAGAGAAAGAGTTATTTTGGATGACAGGGAAGGTGATTACATCGAGGCAGAGTTAAATAGAATCACAGAAAATTATTAAGGGTTGGAAGGGACCAGCCCGTGCCAGTGCTCTGTCACCCTCACAGGGAAAAAAAAAAAAAATCTTTTTATTTATATGGAACCTCCTATTCTCAAGCATTCATTGTCTCTTTTCCTGTCAAATAAATCAAGGTTCTTCCTTCTGTTAGAGCCTCTTTCAAGTGCCCACCATGCCAGTTTCCTCCCCTTTTAATGACTGACAGGATATCAGGTTTGATGTTCAATAGATACAGAAAATTTTGCTTCTGGAGGGGGGAAGAGAAGGACAGAGCTGTAGGTGACCATTGGGACCTTACAAAAGGCTGATATTTCCTGCACATTTTTTAAAACAGACTGCAGCTTTCACCTAAAGAGGAGAATACATCTTTGTCCTTCAGTAAAAGCCATCTTCTGAACTAATATTTAAAAATTTCTCAGTGTAGAGGGAAAAAAAAGATGGTGTGTTTCTCAGTGCCATAACGAAGCTTGAGTGTGTTGTAAAAATTCCTCTACAGCATGAGAGGTGGTTTTTGTGCTGAAACCAGGAGGTTTGGCTGTGTTTGACTTCCTATGAGCTTTTCCAGTGCTTTTCCAGGAAATGGGAAAATGGGGAAAATGCTGCCAGTTTGGTGCCTACTGCAGGAGAAGGGCTGGGAACCTGAGGAATCCTATCAGAAATGATGTTATAGGTGTTCTTGATTAAAAGGAAGCCCCTGGTTTCACTCTGATTTTAATACTGGGTCAGCAGATGATAAATCCAGTCCGGGTGCCCAGCCCTTTACCAATATTTTTTCTTCTTTTGGCTTCTGCTGAGTTCCTTTTCTTGTGTGTGTTTTTTTCTGTCTACAGCTCGACAAACTTTCTTGCCAGCTGAAAGAAGAGCCTAAGGCAGGCAGGATGGGAGGAGAAACACAAAAGTGGACCAGCAAGTGGAGATGAACACCCTGAAAAATACAAATACACCCTGAGAAAGAGCGTTGTTCTAAAGGAAAAATATGAAAAGCTGTATCTGGAGGAAGTGACAAAGAGAAGATGGTTACAAAATGAACTGGAAAGGTAGGTACAGGCTTTTTGGAGTGGTAATAAGAGTTTCCTTTTTTCCTCCTGTGTTTTCCTGCTGGGGTTCCTCTTCTACACCTGGTCAGCATTATGTTTGTAAGCCTGAGATGGCATATTTGTGGGGAAAGTTCCTTAAGACACTTTGCCTTCATTAGAACTCTCTTAATTTCTCTTGAGTGTTCCAAGAGTCACAGCAATGATCATGGAATTAATAGGGTTTTCTTCGTGGATTCTGTTTCCAAAGGGAATGTATAGCAAAAAAGATGAATTTCATGTCCCTTATTGAATAAGGAGAGGCCCTGCAGAGCACAGAATTTGATTCTGTGAAGGAAAAAAAAAAATGTCTTTTTTTGGCTTCTATTTTATCAGTTTGTCTGAGGTTTCAGCTCCCCATGGGAAAGGGAGGGTAGCTCAGAGTTGGTTTTCTCTGTGTTTTGGAAGAAGCACAGAGCATTCACAGGTAGCTTTGAAGCTCTCGTGCTGAGAAGTCCCAAGTCCTTGGTTTGATTGCTAATATATAAGCTCTCCAAAACCCCTCAGGTCAAATTCTGGGTTGGGTCACTCCTAATCCTTTTTTCAGAAATCAACAAATAATCAGAGACTATGAGTAACTCTGCCAAAGTGTTCCTGCCAGAGATAATTCTTGGGATGTGTCTGAATTTTTTCAGAGCTGATGATGAACTACCAAAAGCCAACACTGCACTCCATGAGAAGGGCATCAGAAGAAGCATTTCAGTCACAAGCAGCTTGGAGAGCAGAATTCTGGGTCCAAGTCCAGCTCAGCTTTCAACTCACCTGGGACATCCTGGCAAAGAGTTTGGCACTGAACAGGAATCTAAGTCCAGTTGGTGGGAATCTTCATTTGATCAAAGTTCTCCTTCATTGCAGTGCTGATATTTCCCAGAAAGACTCTGATGGGCTGATAGATGAGGATTATGCTTTTATTCACAGCTATTCCAAGCCTCCAAACTTAAAAATTTGCTGTCGGGTCACTGATCACGTTATTTCCTTACACCTCCCACTCCACAACAAGCCCCATGTTCTTCTCCTCAGGATTTATGCTGCAACCCTCCAAGCTGACCAAGTCAAAAGTCAAATTCTACACCAACCCTGCACTGCCTCCCCCAGAAAGTTCCTGCAGGGAAGTTTTGTGCTGAGCAGAACCTCACCATCCCCAAAACTCTCTTCCAACAACCTGGAAGCATCCTGGATCCAAGCACTGGCACCTCACTGACTGTGTCTTAGTGTGCCAGAGAAATGTTGGCGATGTCCGTCATAGCTGAGCGATGCCTGGTGCAGAATGTTCTACAGACCACTGCCTTGTGCCATGCAAACTTACCCTCTGCTTGAAGCCCAGACCTAAGAGGGGTGGCATCCCAGGGAGGAGGCTCAAAGTGAACCATCTTCAAAAGGTACAGTGAGAAACAGCTTCCAGGTAAACCTTCAAGCTGGACTTTTAGATCATCCCATAGATCCCTCTCCCGAAGCGAATCCCCAGGGTTCTCCTCAAAGAAAACCAAAGATTGGAATCTCACCCAAGAGCTCCCGGAACTGTTGACAAAGAAGAGAAGCTCTAAAATTTCCCTGTCTTCCAAAAGGTAGAGTGAGAAACAGCCTCCAGGTTCAAGCTGGACTTTTAAATCATCCCATAGATCTCACTTTATACTTCATTGTGGGAGATCCACTGTGTAGGAGGCATTTGGGTTTTTATGGGGTTCTCCTGGAGAAGCTGTGAATTTGGTCACTGCTCTCCCTTTAGTCCTGGAGAGAGGGCCCTTCCCTCCCCTCTGCTGGTTTATGGCCTCATTTCTTTGGCCCTTGGAGTTACTGCCTGGTTTTGTGTGGACTTGAAGGATGTTTTAGAAGTTTAATATTGCACTCATGTTAATGGTGTGTTTTCTGTATGATTCTAGTACAAGTGGATCCTGGATGAATTTGTCTCTGAAGAACCTGGACATGGTAATGTGTCATGTTAGAGTAAGTAAAAAGATGACTGCTCCTAACTCTTGAAAACAACATCTTGAAAGCTGTTTAGTTCCTGTGCTAAGCACAGGGTTTTTTCTGCTAGCTTTACACTTACTTGAACATGGCAAGTTTCTGCTTTGTAGAGCTTTAAGCAGCTGCCTGAAAAAAAACCCAAAACCAGCACAAAGGAAACTGACCTATTTCCTCCACACAGGTACACTTGGCTAAAGCTGAAGTCACCTTTCACTGGAGTTAATCCTGAATCACAAACATAAAAGGAGCCCTACACAGAGTTTCACAGACTTCAGCCATCACTTCTCCTCCCGTGTCCAGTGATTGCCTTCAGCACTGACCCATAACACACCCCCTGCTGTCAGTTCTTGGTCTTTGAGACCATTTCCTTCTGTTGCTGTCTGCTTTTACTCACAGAGAGTGTTCAGCTCAGGCTTTGTAGCTGTAATGTTCTGACAGTGACCTCTTCGCCTCTCTCTCCTGTAAAAGTAACACCAGGAATCTTGCCTCTTTTCTCCCCAGACACTGATGAACTTTAAACTACATCTTTGGGATCTTATTCCATACCTTGTGATGGATCAGAAGACATGAAAATATGTTTCTGTCAGTCTGAATAAATGTCCATTGGATAGATGACAGTTTGTTGCCCTTCCCTGCTGGTTTTCTGATACGTAGTCCTCTCTCCCCCTTGCCCTTGCCCTTGCCCTTGCCCTTGCCCTTGCCCTTGCCTTGCCTTGCCTTGCCCTGCCTTGCCCTGCCTTGCCCTGCCTTGCCTTTGCCTTTGCCTTTGCCTTTGCCTTTGCCTTTGCCTTCCCTTCCCTTCCCTTCCCTTCCCTTCCCTTCCCTTCCCTTCCCTTCCCTTCCCTTCCCTTCCCTTCCCTTCCCTTCCCTTCCCTTCCCTTCCCTTCCCTTCCCTTCCCTTCCCTTCCCTTCCCTTCCCTTCCCTTCCCTTCCCTTCCCTTCCCTTCCCTTCCCTTCCCTTCCCTTCCCTTCCCTTCCCTTCCCTTCCCTTCCCTTCCCTTCCCTTCCCTTCCCTTCCCTTCCCTTCCCTTCCCTTCCCTTCCCTTCCCTTCCCTTCCCTTCCCTTCCCTTCCCTTCCCTTCCCTTCCCTTCCCTTCCCTTCCCTTCCCTTCCCTTCCCTTCCCTTCCCTTCCCTTCCCTTCCCTTCCCTTCCCTTCCCTTCCCTTCCCTTCCCTTCCCTTCCCTTCCCTTCCCTTCCCTTCCCTTCCCTTCCCTTCCCTTCCCTTCCCTTCCCTTCCCTTCCCTTCCCTTCCCTTCCCTTCCCTTCCCTTCCCTTCCCTTCCCTTCCCTTCCCTTCCCTTCCCTTCCCTTCCCTTCTCTTCCCTTCCCTTCCCTTCCCTTCCCTTCCCTTCTTCTTTCCTTCCCTTCCCATCCTCTCCCCCTCCCCTTCTTATATTGCTTTGTAAATGCAGTTATTTGTATTAAGTTTATACAATGTAACCTTTCAGATATGCTCTCTGCTCCCTTTTAACTTTACATGTCTGTAATATATCTAGAGACATTGTTGTGAAAAGTTCCCAAAGCTGGTGCAAGAGATTAAAGGAAAAAAAAAAAAGAAAAAAATACCAAAAAACCCCACAAGTATCCTAATGATATAAATGGCCGAGACTCAATATTCTGTTAATGGTTTAATTTAATTAATAAAATTGCAATGAGCAAAACAGCACTGGGTGCGTGGGGAGTCTCTGCTCCACTCACACACACCCTGTAATGTTTAATCTTTTATTGTCGCAGCGAGGGAAGACTTGGACACTCAATATGAGTTATCAGAAAGTAACACTTTATTGATCATCACACAGCATTTTTATGCAGTTCTTTAATAAGCTAATACATATTCTGTAATCTAACTATTCTATTGGATAATGCTTTAATAGGTCAGCTCCACCTTTGATTTCTGGTTTCTCACGTCTTTATCTTGCATATTCAGCTAACCACAAGCATCCTATTGTTGTATAATGGCTACAGTCAAGGATATAGTACCCATACAAGGGGATAGTTAGCTGTATTCATGCAACATCAGCAGATCAGACTAGCTGAGTTTGATGTTTCCCAAGAACTTCTTCAGCCATCTATAACATGTCTACGTGGTCCTTGTCACGTAACCAACCCTCCACATTTTATCTTATATTCCATACCTTAATACATATTCATAACTATTCTAATACGTATTCATGACTGTTCTAGGAATAGGCTGGGTTATGTTTATGAGTTCTTGGAAGAGGCGGCCTTCAAAGGGCCGGAAGGAGAACCCAGAAAACTCCAGGCCCGTCAGCCTGACCTCAGTGCCTGGCAGGGTTATGGAACAGATCGTCCTCAGTGTAATCACACAGCACCTGCAGGATGAGCAAGGGATTAGACCCAGCCAGCACGGGTTTAGGAAGGGCAGGTCCTGTCTGACCAACCTGATCTCCTTTTATGATCAGGTGACCCGCCTGGTGGAGGAGGGGAAGGCAGTGGATGTGGTCTACTTGGACTTCAGCAAGGCCTTTGACACCGTCTCCCACAGCATTCTCCTGACAAAGCTGTTGTAGGAAAAAAATCCGCGGAGGCTTAAAGGACGACACGCAGTCACCAATATGGTTAAAGTGAAGTCGTTTATTAACAGTGGACACTCGCTTTATATAGAGCCTTTGTTTATATAACAATATCTTGCAGGTGGCTATATCTTGGACACAAATTCTGTTCTCACAGATCTTCTGCTGGCTACCTCATTATCCTGTTATTCTTCTTTTCTACTGCCAGCTCCCTTATCTTTTTCCCATAGCTCATCTTTCAGTAACCTTGCAACTGGGTCTTAAGGCCCTTAGTTTACTCTAGCTAAAGCTAAAGAGTCAGGATTGCTCACATGTCTGTTTTCTTCCAGACAGTTTCCAAACATATCCCCCTTTTTGTTTTTGAGCAATCCTGACTTAATTCATCACGTGAAATGACATGCTAATAATACATTGCCATAAACAACATACTAATAATACGAAAGCATCAAAACCAATAATAACAAATATAATTGATAAACCTTGTCTAATTAAATCTCTAAGCTATCCCCATATCCTTAAGTGATTTAACCATTCATTTAACCCAATATATGCAAGAGTTAATTTTTCATGTTATCTTAATCAATCGTTTTTGGTTGTGAATTGACTCTGAATGATCAGATAAATTCATGCAAATACACTCCATCAAAGTCTTCACAAACATAACCTAAAAGCTAATAATAAAAAGTCAGTGGCAGCACGATATTGTAAAACTGCATGTCTGACACTATCAACATCTTTTAGCATCTGTGTTAAAATACCAGAAGTTCAGTTCATCTACTTAGCAGTGCAACAGAATAGCACAATCAACAATCAACACATAGACAAGGGATCCCATAATCAACATATAAACGATCACATGAATTATATTAACAAGAACCTATTATCAATACAATATGAAAAGCACATTTCACACTGCAATGGAAGGACTTAAATACCTTTTTATTATGAGGAAGGTCTGGTGTCCACTGGTGCATAGAACCAAGAGGGTAGAGGAGGCTTATCCGACAAAAATTGGTCAGGGGGCCCCAAAAGCGTCCCCAGACCCCTCCCGGGTCACGGCACAGTGGAGTCCTGGTTTCCTTCATGGTTGCCAAATTGAGGCTCAAAAAGGCCTAATAAACAAAGACAGCAAAGGCACACACTTTCCCCCCCCTTTTTTTTTTTTTTTTTTTGCTGTGGTGTCTGCATCAGGGCTCATTTTTTGAGCAGCAGCAGTGTCAGTGGGGGTAGAGACAGCAGCTGCAACAGATACACTGGCAATGCTCACCGGCCACATCTGAGTTGTGCCGTTGTGTGCGGGGGGGCGAGAAGCGGCTGCGGAGGCAGGAGTGGGGGTGCTCTCTGTACCAGGAGCAGCTCTCACTCCCCGCAGCAACTCTCGGGCTCTGAAAAGGCATACTCATTCTCATAAAATCTAATGAAGTTAGCCTAAAATTAAAAGAAGTGGTACAATTTCCCAAACCAAAACTCAAGTGTAATTACCAAGTTTTTGTTTTTTTTTTTTTTTTTTTTTTTTTTTTTTTGTTGTTGTTGTTGTTGTTTTGGTTTTTTTTGTTTGTTTGTTTGTTTTTTGTCTCTGTATAAAACACCAGTGGACCATGCACCACAATATAAATCAATATTGAGAACCATATTGCAATGATGGTCCTTAAGCAGCTTTATCTGCTTCTAGCATTTGCTCAGAAGCTTCTAACAATTGGGCTGCTGTAGCACCTTTTGGGAGTAGTCCTAATGCACGTTTAGTTTTTTTCATTAGCATTGTCATATGCTGACATATAAAAAATTTTGTTTTCATCTCTTCTGTCAAGTCGGGATGTGATATTACCACTGAATATAAGTGATCCACAAATTTTGGATATGGCTCCACTCCCTCATTTAATATTTGTAAAAGAGGGAGTTGCTTGTGCAGGATCATGCACAGTTTACAAAGCTTTATACGCCAATTCTTGTGAAAGTTGTAACACTTCAGTTTGAAACCATGCCTGCAAATCTGCACATACCAAAGGACAAGCACCAAGTAACATTTGTGCTTGCACTCCATATAATGCATCGGTGTTCTGTCTAGGAATCACAGCTTCATTTTCACACAGCATTTGCCATTTATGATGAAATTGCAATTGTTGATTCCACCTTCCCCCCCCCCTCCCCACTATCCCCTCTACCACCCTCCCCTCCCCATGTTGGATCTAGAAGAGGTGGAGCAGTGGGTGTTAAAGGGTTAAGGGAAGTAGGAGCAGGGATAGGGAACGGATCAGGGGATAAAAATGGATTAGTGCCCCTGGGTTGTTTAGGGTATTCTCCGGAGCAAAAAACTAGGGTTTTTTCAGGGATATACTCATCCTTGGTCTCCAGTTCTTTCAGTTTCTTCAGCAGTTCCCTGAGTTGCTTGTCTCTGAGTCCCAGTTCTTTCCTTGGTTGTTGCTCTATAGCAGGCACTGATGGTGTTGACAGGTGAAGCAGAGGATTAATTGGTGGCAACTGTGGTCAAGAAGATAAATCAGGCATTGGAGGTGGAGAGGAAGGCAGCGGTGGCAGAGTGTTCGGGAGCCGTGGCAGGCGGGCAGGAGGGGGGGGTCTGCATTCCAAGGTTCCTCGCCTGTGTTCTCCGGCTTCTCTCCCTCTGGGTCCTCCGACGATTCTCGTGGTGTTTTCGGTCGCTTTTCGTTTTGCTTCTCAGTCCCATTTTTGCTTTTCATCTGACCCCCCAGGGTCAAATGACACAGTTGGCTGAGCTTGAATCAGTATAGTCCCTTCAGGTGCTGGTGGGGGTATTTTAGGTGTCTCAAATAACTGTTTAGAGGTCAAGTCCATATTTTGAGCATTCATCGGTATTGGTAGATCAGGTGTTAAGGCAGCAAACGCTGAGGCTGCTACTCTTTCACTTTTCATTTCTTTTAAGGTTTCTCTAATCAATTTCCAGAGTGTCGCTAAGCATCGTGCCTCCTTATCTCCATTGTTAATTTTATTCCATAGAGCAGTACCTATGGCTTCCCAAGTAGGTAACTCAAAAACGGTACCCATCGAGGGGATCAAGTCTCTATCCCGTGCCCATTTCAGTAATTCACGTAAGGTCCTGCCTTCGTGTGATAAACCTCTCTTAGAGAGAATACATTGGAGGAGCTTAACTACTGCCTCTTCTTCTTTAGAGAGTGTAGACCCCATCTCCTCCCCAGCCGCTCACCTTTTTCTTGGCAAGATTCTTCAATTTCGAGGTACCTCTTTTGTTCCGTAGCCGGGCACCAGCTACATAGACCGCCGGGGCAGCAGTCTCCTTTCGACTGGCTTCTCCGCTCCTGCCGCACCGTTCCTTCGGTCGGCTTTCTCGCTACCCTCTCATTCCAGCTGTCTTCATCGCTCCTGGAAGCAACAGCGAGAGGGTCCCTGTTCGGGAGCCAAATGTGGGAAAAAAATCCGCGGAGGCTTAAAGGACGACACGCAGTCACCAATATGGTTAAAGTGAAGTCGTTTATTAACAGTGGACACTCGCTTTATATAGAGCCTTTGTTTATATAACGATATCTTGCAGGTGGCTATATCTTGGACACAAATTCTGTTCTCACAGATCTTCTGCTGGCTACCTCATTATCTTGTTATTCTTCTTTTCTACTGCCAGCTCCCTTATCTTTTTCCCATAGCTCATCTTTCAGTAACCTTGCAACTGGGTCTTAAGGCCCTTAGTTTACTCTAGCTAAAGCTAAAGAGTCAGGATTGCTCACATGTCTGTTTTCTTCCAGACAGTTTCCCAACAAGCTGTCAGCCCACAGCTTGGACAGGGGCACTCTGCGCTGGGTTAGGAACTGGCTGGAGGGCCGGGCCCAGAGAGTGGTGCTGAACGGTGCTGCATCCAGTTGGCGGCCGCTCACCAGTGGTGTACCCCAGGGATCAGTCTCTCAGCCCAGTTCTATTTAATATCTTTATTGACAATTTAGATGAGGGGATTGAGTCCATCATCAGCAAATTCGCAGATGACACTAAGCTGGGGGGAAGTGTGGGTCAGCTGGAAAGCAGGAGGGCTCTGCAGAGGGACCTGGACAGACTGGAGAGTTGGGCTTGTTCCAACGGGATGAGGATCAACAAGGCCAAGTGTCGGGTCCTGCACTTTGGTCACAACAACCCCATGCAGCGCTACAGGCTGGGGACAGAGTGGCTAGAGAGCAGCCAGACAGAGAGGGACCTGGGAGTCTGGATTGACAGGAAGCTGAACATGAGCCAGCAGTGTGCCCAGGTAGCCAAGAAGGCCAATGGCATCCTGGCCTGTATCAGGAAGTGGTGGATTCTCCGTCCCTGGAGATATTTAAAAAGAGACTGGATGTGGCACTCAGTGCCATGGTCTAGTAACTGCAGCAGTAGTGGATCAGGGGTTGGACTTGATGATCTCTGAGTTCCCTTCCAACCCAGCCGATTCTATGATTCTATGATCTCTGGGGGTCTTTTTGACCCCCATCTGGTGGTTGTTGGATGAGGTCAGTGTCTGCCTCAGTTTCCCCTCTTGTTACCCTTCAGTTCTGCACATGCCCTCCTTCGCTCTTTCCTGTGCAACACTGCAGTCAGCAGTATAACCACCTTCAATTGCAATGCTATGTGGTGAGCAGCAAAATCGGCTTAGATTAGCACAACAGGATGTACATTGTAGTGTTTTCAGGGTACAGAAACTGTGGATGTCTTGTTTCTTTTTCCCCTAGGCATTGTAGTTACACAAAGAACAGTTATATTTCATTCTAACGAATTCATATGGTTGCGTATTCCACAATGTTGAAGGCAGATATATTATTAGTACTGTCAAAGTTGGGTTAGCAAAATACTTTATAAAAGTTAGATTAGCAAACACTTTATGAAAGTTGCGTTAACAAACACTTTATAGTTATTCAACATGAATTCACAAGCACACACATATATTACACTAATAATTGGCAGTGTGTGCCAGTGATTTATGAAAAGACAGAACCCCTTTTGCTGTATAAAAACTCAAGGAGAAAAGAAGATGCTGGCTCTCTCTTACCCCCCCTTCTTCTCTCTCCACTTCAGCTTCAGCTACGGGAAGGCACCAGCAGAGCAGAAAAAAAGCAGGGAACAGCAGCCAAGCAGGAACGGGGGGTCCTACACCCCACCCCCCTCCCAGGCAGAGACCAGGGCTGACAGACAGTGATAAAACTTGATTGCTCTCTTGCATTTTCTCTCCTTTTCTTAACAACTCTCTCTCCACGCACCCAGTGCTGTTTTGCTTATTGCAATTTTATTAATTACATTAAACCATTAACAGATTATTGAGTCTCGGTCGTTTTATATCAGGGATGTGGCTTGTGGCAGGCGCTGGCAGCTCCTGGGGGCTGAGCTGCGGGTGCATGCCCAGGTGCCTCATCCTGCCTGAGGAGAGGCAGCCGGGATGGCTGAGGAGCTGTCTCCTTCTCTGTCACCCTGCTGTGGGGCTGTGCCAGCCTTGGGACCAGGCTGTCTGACTGCAAGAGAAACCCAGGAGAGAGGCTCCAGTAATTCTGTGTCCCAGCCGGGACAGAGAGCTCCTGCTGACATGATGCTCTGGCACCTATTCCCTCCTGGGCTGGAAAGATGTCTGTCCCAGTCGCCCTGGGGCTCCCTACCTGCAGGCGGTGGCTCCTCTCGTGGCAGGCTGTCCCCATGGAGGGACAAGGCCTGGTGCTGGCTGCCACCCTGCAGCACTGCTGGGGGCTGCCTGTGGCCCACCTGTGGGCAGGAGGAGGACGAGGTGTGGGCTGGAGGTGTCTGCTGTGGCACAGCAGCCCCCACGGTGCCTACAAGCCCAGCCCTGGTGCCGAGGCAGCACTGTCCCAGCACTGGCCTCTCCCTCCTGGAGTCTCAGCTTGAGAATCGACAGCCCCTTGGGCTGGGAGCAGCCCTTCTTCTTCTCCATGGACATCCTGTGCCTCTTCTGCCACAGACGTTCCACAGTCACCCAGAGGAGCTGTTGTCTCCTGAGAGAGGTGCCCTCCTGGGACTGGGCCCCTCAGGGCTTGGGCTTTTCTGATCTACCCCACCATGGTTACCATAGAGACAGATTTATAGAATCACAGATTTATACAATCACAAAATCATAGAATCATGGAATCATTCGCAGAATCATAGAATCATAGAATCATGGAATGTCAGGTTGGAAGGCACCTCATCTGGTCCAACCCTTGGACATGAGATTTAAACTTTCTAAAGTGGGGGAATCTCACTAGCCAGGAGGGGCTAAAGGTACTGCCACCTGCAGCTTGCTGTCCCCTGTCCCCAAGCTCCTGGCACACCGATTGTCTTGCCCTTATCTGGCACAAGCAGAGGTCACGTTGGGTCCTTTGTGACATCACTTGGTGGCACCCTACTTCCCTGGGGGTGGTCAGCAGGGTCTTCATTGTCTGGCAGGACAGCGACGGGAGAGGAGAGGAGCTGGCGAGGAGCCCCCGAGCACAGCCCACGTCTTTCCCTGTTGGCCCCGGCAGCCTAACAGTACCAAGGTGTTTGACCCAAGCTTCCCCCTTCCCACTTCAACCCTTTTCCTTTTTCTCACAGGATGGCAGAGAGATTCCCCAGCCGCCCCATGGTGGAGGAGGGCAGGGATGAGAACATGGTGCAGCCTCTGATGGTCGGTGAGTGAAACCCTGGCAGGCAGAGGCAGCAGGAGCCATCCAGGCTGTGGGATGGGGACCTTTCCTGCCCCACTGCAAGGGGGGGGTTTCCCTTCCCCACCGTGCTGTGCTCCAGCACTGCAACCCTGCTCTCCTCTCCTCTCCTCTCCTCTCCTCTCCTCTCCTCTCCTCTCCTCTCCTCTCCTCTCCTCCTCTCTTAGATGACAGCTGGTTGCCTCTCTACAAAGAGGAAAGATTAAAGGAAGCTGTGGACTTCATCGTGGGCTTTGTCAGGAGCCCACAAAAGGTAACTGCAGACATTCCTGAGGTGGCCACACTGGGTGCTGCTGGCAGGGGCTCTGCTGCCTGCTGCCAGGCTGCTGGAGGTGTGTGTCCCCTCTCAGCCTCCCTGTTTCTCTCTCTGCCCACTGCCTGCCAGGACACAGAGCAGAAAACAAAGTTCCTGAACTGCATCTGGGTCCTGTGGAAGCGCCAAGGCCCTGGACTTGACACGGGGCGTGGAAATCTTCTGCCACGGGTACAGACTGGCAGAGAACATCAAGGTGAGGGGGAAGCTGGCAGTGCTGAGGAAGGAAGGGGCAAGGGCCCCAGCACCCTGTGAGGACAGAACTTGGGCAGGGTGCATGGTGGCACAGGGTGAGGGCAGCTGCCAGGTCCCATCTCTCTGTGCTCTGCAGGTGGTGCTGGAGGAGGAGCCCTTGTACCAACTGCAGACAGAAGTGCGGTGGCTTGCCATGCTGGCCATCGCCAAATTGAGGTACCTGCCCATCCTGAGGACCTCTGCCCCAGAGGGGGGACCTGGAGGCACTGCTCCCAGCACCAGTGTCCAACTGGACCCTCTCTCTTTGCAACACTGTGGGGACAGTGCTGGAGGGCAAAGAGAAAAGCCTCCTCCAGGCCTGCTTCTCCAGTGTCTTCTGGCTTCCTCCAAAGGAGAATATGAGGAACATGAGCCCTTGTCTCTACTTCAGGATAGGTGCTGGCTTAGTTGCAGGGAGCTCCCAGTCCCTCAGATCTGCTCCCTGGACACCCTGTGCTGGGATCTGAGCAGAGATGCAAGGCAGGGCAGGGTCTGGGCTTGACTTTCCCGCCCTCACTCCCTCCTGTGTGCCCTCCCTGTGGGCACAGTGCCACAGTCAGTGCCACAGGCTGCTGGAGGGGGTGTCTGCTCCCAGGGCACACCAGCGGCTTCTCTCTCCCCAGCTCCTGATCAACTTCTCCAACTGCGAGAGACCCTCTGTGCGTAAGAGGGCAGTGGGCAGGATTAGGGTGCTGAGCCATCTTCTGACCAAGTATTCCTCACAGAATGCAAGGACCTGGCATCCTCCAGCCAGGCCATCTCCCCCTCCCTGCACACCGCTGCAGCTCTCCCCAGCTCTCTGCTCTGGGAGACCATTCTGCTCTTCTGCCTCCCTCACCCAGGCTGCTCAAAATAAGACCTGTGTCTCCAGCAGAGACTTCCAGATCCCAAACCTCGGGCAGCTGCTGGGACAACTCATCCTCTTCCTGTCATTCGAGGAAGAAAATGAGCGGACCAGTGATGTGGCTTGGGATGCTCTTTGCTCCCTCTTCCTATTAATGCAACAAAAATGTAAGAGAAGCTGTGGTGGGCCGCATCTCTCTGCACACCAACATCACCCCACAGGTCTGCTTGTCTTCCTGGGTGTTGCCACAGAGCATTCCTGGGCTTGTTGGGGGCACCATGTCCGCAGCAGTGCCTCTCCTTTGCTCCTCATCCCCACACTCTTTCCCAGACTGCTGATGGTCCCAGGGAGCTGAGTTGTTCCTTCCAAGAGGAGGCAGCCCCACTCCTCTTCCTCACCTCCCTTGAAGAGCTTCTACCCCTGCCCTGTGGAGTCTGCAGCCATGGGAGCCCTGCCCCCTGCACCATGACTCCAGCCATGGTTTCACTGTGGGGCTGCCTCAGGGCTGGAGGCCTTGGGCTTTCCCAGCCCAGGAGCGTTCCCATGCAGACACTGCAGGCAGCTCCACCTTGACTTACACTGCTGTCCAGTACCCTCCTCCCCTGGCTGTGGGTCATCACCTCCCTCCTCAGCCATTCCTCCTTCCAAGCTCTTGTCAGGATGTGCTCAGCTTGCCTGCAAAGCCGCTGAATCTTACCCTCTCCTGTGTGACAACACTGCCCAAGGACCATGGGAAGCTCCAGGAGAACAGGGAAGCCCAGACTGCTGCCCTGTCCTGTGTGGAGAGTGCCAGAAATGTTACTGAGGTAGACCTTCCCCCTTGCTGCCACCCTTGTCCAGGGCATCAGGAGAGGATGTGTGTCAGCAATGGCACCAGAAACAGGGGAGCTAGCATGGCCTCACTGTCCCCAGAAAGAGGGTTCCTGCTGTCCCCGAGCAGAGATGATGCCAGGGCTGCCCTTCAGCATCCCAACAGCAGCAGCAGCTCCAGCCCTCCTGGCCACCAGCAAGCCCTGGGTGTCTGTAGGGCCAGCAGCACCCTTTGCCCATCACCCCAAACCTCCCTGGGGTCCTCTCTCCTCATCCTCCAATGGGCAGGGGCTGCAGCCCCTGCTGCCAGCTTTCCCGTGGGCACTGCTGCCACCATCCTTGCTAGGCAGCTCCCACCTGGGCTGCTGGCACAGCCCAGCTAGGCCACTCCATCAGGACACTATGTGTGACATATCTTTGCTCTCTTCCTTCCTCCCAAAGATATTAGCAAAGTACCTCCAGCCTTCAGAAAGGACAGATTTCCTCCTCAAAATCATCAAGGGCCTGACAGATCTCAGCATTTTCAAGAAGCAGCTGGTCAGAAGCGTGGTTCATGGGATCACGGGAGAGCCTGACCTCTGGCTGGTGGATGTAAGTGGCCTGCACCTGGATTGCCCTTCAGCTCTGTCAGCCCTTGTTCCTCCCTCCATCCCTCCCAGCCCTGGGTGGCTCGGGCACCTGAAGCCACCCACCTTAAGGCAGCAGAGAGGGCTGGGAAGGGCAACTGAGGAAATGGCTGCACTCCAGAGGCAGCACCATCCATCCATCCATCCATCCATCCATCCATCCATCCATCCATCCATCCATCCTCACCCGTGTCCTCCCCTCCAGATGCCAAAGATCATGAACTGCATCTACCAGAACCTGTGCTTCATGAGCACAGAGTCAGCCTGGCAGGGGGTGCGGTCGCTGCTTCTCAAGATGGTTGAGAAGTGCCCTGGGGAGGCAGTCACAGCTCTGTTGGACAGGGCTCCACCAGGAGACAGGTACTGGCCCCAAAAGTACCCAAAACGGTACTTGAGGGCTTGTAGCCTATGGGGAGAGGGACCCCTCCACTGCAGGGAGCACCAGCAGGGAGCAGCCCTCTCCTGCTGCCCGGGGCATCCCACCCGTGGGCCAGGGGCTGCATCCTGCAGGGCTGTCCCAGGCCATGCTGCTGTGGCTGAGGCAGCCCTGCTGACAGAGTGCTTTGGCTGGACACGTGGGAGGTGATGTTCTCCGTGCCCCAGGCCATGGAGATGGTTTTGCCCGAGCTCGTCATGCAGCTCCAGAAGAGAAAGCAGAAGATGCTCTTCCGCACTGTCATAGAGGACACTTCTTGCTTGGCTGTGAGTTCCCAGAAAGAGCCCCTGTGCCCTCGTCCTCAGCTGCAGGAGGGAAGAAGGAGCTGCACAGTGCGGGGAGCTCCACCAGCGCTCCCCATCCCTCACTGCTGGGTTTCTTTCAGCTGCTGGCCAGCATTCAATTGCCAGAGAAACTTTGCCAGAACATACAAGTTCTGGTTAGGTTAGGGTTAGGGTTTAGGGTAAGGGTGAGGGTTAGGGAAAGGGTTAGGGTTAAGTTTAGGTTTAGGTTTAAACTTAGGTTGAGGGTTAGGGTCAGGGTCAGGGGTTAGGGTTAGGATTAGGTTAGGGTTAGGGTTAGGGTTACGGTTAGGGTTAGGGTTAGATTTAGAGTTCTTGGGGGAGAGGGGGGAGGACCGTGGTATCAATTTTCCTGTCTATTTGTGTAGCATTAGAAATCTTTCCTTTCTATCATTAGCGTTTCATTTCAAGCTGTGTAGTTTAGTTTCCAAGCCGTAAGTCTCTCTCCCTTCCTCTGTCTCCTTTCTTTGTCTGGGAGGGAAGGGGGGGTTAGTAGATGAGTTAGCAGAGAGCATCTCTAATTGTGTTGAATTGCCGGCACAGCGCTAAACCCTGACAGATTTATTTGCGCTCAATATGAGGCTTAAGCTAATTAGGTGGAGTGGCAGCTGGGGTCCGTGGAAGCAGGGCCAAGGCCTCCGTGGCTCCTCTCCACTGGCACATGCTGCGTCCGACCCTCAGGGCGTCCCTGCGTCCCTGCCTGGGTGCAGCTGGCCATGGAGGCCTGGGTCAGGGATGAAGGGGTTAGGTGTTAGGATTAGGGTTAGTGTTTAGGGTTAAGGGATTAGAGTTTAGGTTTTAGGGTTTAGGATTCAGCGCTTAGGGTTAGGGGTTAGCGGTATGGGGTTAGGTGTTAGGCTTTAGGGGTTAGGGTTATGGTTTAGGGTTTAGGGTTGAGGGATAAGGTTTTAGGGATTAGGCTTTAGTGTAAGGGTTAACGTGAGGGTCAGGGTTAGGGTTAGGTTGAGGGTAAGGGCTTAGGGTTAGGGTGATGGGTTATGGTGACGGGTTGGGGTTAGAGGTTAGGGTTAGGATAAGGGTTAAGGCTGGGGTATATGGTTAGGTTTAGGATTAGGGTTTAGGGTTAGTGGTTAGGGTTAGGGTTATGGCTAGGGTTTAGGGTTCAGGATTAGGCATTAGGGGTTAGAGATCGGGTTAGGGTTAGTGTTTAGGGTTTATGGTTTAAGGTTTAGAGTTAGAGCTAGGGCTTAGGTTTCATTGTTTAGGGTTCAGGGTTAGGGCTAGAGTTAGGATTTCGGGCGAGGGTTTAGGCTTTAGAAGTTAGGGTTTAGGGTTAGGTTTAGAGTTTGGGTTAGTTACTGGGGTTAGGGGTCAGGGGTTAGAGTTGGGTTTCAGCCTGCCTTGAGCAGGGCACTCAGACAAGATGATGGTCAGCAGTGTCTTGCAGCCTGAGGCATTCTTTGATTCTGAATGATCTGTAGGATCATGCCGCAGGAGGTGCATGGGAAGCTCATCGTTGAGTAATCAAGGAGAGGGTGCTGATGAAGGAGAGGAGAGGGTGATTCTGGGAATGGAATTAGAAAGTGAGTTCCATGGGGCTGGGTTGGCTTCAGTTGAGTGGAATCATGGAATCATGGAATGGGTTGGGTTGGAACTAGATGATCTTTAAGCCTTCCAAGCCAACCCATTCCATGATTCCATGATTCTGTGACACAGTCCCAGCCAGTAGCAGGCCAGCAGCAGGGCTTTGTGAGTCAGGGCCTGGTGCTTGGACACCGCTGTCATGGGGGTCTCTGTGGTGACTGGGGGGATATAGAAGGGGTGTGGAGATCTGGGTTGTCCGTATCTGGGAGAGCACCTGCCTCAGGAGTCAGGAGCTGCCCTGGGTGACAGTGTCAGTGAAGGAAGGAAGGGCCAGAGCAGAAGTTCCCCTGGAGCCTGTGAGGAGAGGGCAGCTGTCCCCTGCAGCCCATGGAAGGGCCCGGAGGGGAAGATGTGGATCTGCAGCCCATGGACTGTTTTGCCAGGATAGAGCTAATTTTCTCTCTTGTCATTTTTCTTTCAGCTAAGTCTCTTGTAAGCAGCAGCTGCCCTGGCTGAAATAAACAGCAAGTTTTTTCCCAGTCAGTGTCTGCTTCTAGGAGTGATAACACTCAATGTTTATAGTTAGTGCTAGGGAATGTTCTGCAGAACAAGGCCGCTGCTCAGTTCTGAAGAACATCTCGTGCACCAGAAAGAGAAAAGGAGCAAGGAGGTCACACGTACAACATTCTTTAGGGAGGAGCAGAGACGAGAAAAGACCAAAATTGACCACAGAGAGTATTCCGTGCCATACACAACATCCTCAGTATAAATTTGAGGGATGCTGAGGGTCAGAGCCCTTCTGCCCTCTTCCTTCTTCCTTCCTTTGTCCTTTTGCCTTCGCCTGGGCCTGTTTGCTTCAGGATCCTGGGAGGGTTCGCTCGGTTCCTCTGGCTGTGGTCCTGCTCCGTGCCAGCCTGAATCTCTGTGTTCCTGCCTCCAGGTCCCGAGCACTGCTGAGTCCAGGAGTCCAGGCTGGACTTTCCCAGGGCCGCCCTGCAGCCTCAGTGGTGACGTGAGAGTTCTTGGGGGAGAGGGGGGAGGACCGTGGTATCAATTTTCCTGTCTATTTGTGTAGCATTAGAAATCTTTCCTTTCTATCATTAGCGTTTCATTTCAAGCTGTGTAGTTTAGTTTCCAAGCCGTAAGTCTCTCTCCCTTCCTCTGTCTCCTTTCTTTGTCTGGGAGGGAAGGGGGGGTTAGTAGATGAGTTAGCAGAGAGCATCTCTAATTGTGTTGAATTGCCGGCACAGCGCTAAACCCTGACAGATTTATTTGCGCTCAATATGAGGCTTAAGCTAATTAGGTGGAGTGGCAGCTGGGGTCCGTGGAAGCAGGGCCAAGGCCTCCGTGGCTCCTCTCCACTGGCACATGCTGCGTCCGACCCTCAGGGCGTCCCTGCGTCCCTGCCTGGGTGCAGCTGGCCATGGAGGCCTGGGTCAGGGATGAAGGGGTTAGGTGTTAGGATTAGGGTTAGTGTTTAGGGTTTAAGGATTAGAGTTTAGGTTTTAGGGTTAGGGTTTAGGATTCAGCGCTTAGGGTTAGGGGTTAGCGGTATGGGGTTAGGTGTTAGGCTTTAGGGGTTAGGGTTATGGTTTAGGGTTTAGGGTTGAGGGATAAGGTTTTAGGGATTAGGCTTTAGTGTAAGGGTTAACGTGAGGGTCAGGGTTAGGGTTAGGTTGAGGGTAAGGGCTTAGGGTTAGGGTGACGGGTTAGGGTGACGGGTTGGGGTTAGAGGTTAGGGTTAGGATAAGGGTTAAGGCTGGGGTATATGGTTAGGTTTAGGGTTAGTGGTTAGGGTTAGTGGTTAGGGTTAGGGTTTAGGGTTCAGGATTAGGCATTAGGGGTTAGAGATCGGGTTAGGGTTAGTGTTTAGGGTTTATGGTTTAAGGTTTAGAGTTAGAGCTAGGGCTTAGGTTTCATTGTTTAGGGTTCAGGGTTAGGGCTAGAGTTAGGATTTAGGGCGAGGGTTTAGGCTTTAGAAGTTAGGGTTTAGGGTTAGGTTTAGAGTTTGGGTTAGTTACTGGGGTTAGGGGTCAGGGGTTAGAGTTGGGTTTCAGCCTGCCTTGAGCAGGGCACTCAGACAAGATGATGGTCAGCAGTGTCTTGCAGCCTGAGGCATTCTTTGATTCTGAATGATCTGTAGGATCATGCCGCAGGAGGTGCATGGGAAGCTCATCGTTGAGTAATCAAGGAGAGGGTGCTGATGAAGGAGAGGAGAGGGTGATTCTGGGAATGGAATTAGAAAGTGAGTTCCATGGGGCTGGGTTGGCTTCAGTTGAGTGGAATCATGGAATCATGGAATGGGTTGGGTTGGAACTAGATGATCTTTAAGCCTTCCAAGCCAACCCATTCCATGATTCCATGATTCCATGATTCTGTGACACAGTTATACTAACTACAGGTTAGTAGACAAGTGTCCTGGTTTGGGCCAGGACAAAGGTTATTTTCTGTCTTGTAATTTTTCTTTCAGCTGAGTCTCTTCTAAGTAGTTGCACTTGCTGAAATTAACAGCAAGTTTCTGAGGCAGTGTGTGTTTCCAGGACTGATAACACTTGATGTTTGTAGTTACTGCTAGAGGCTGGTATGCAGAGCCAAGGACACTGCACAGCTCTGAGGAAAACATAAAGAGGTCCCACTTGCAGCCCTCCTTTGGGGAGGAACGGACAAGTTGGTGCCAGAATTGACCAAACAGAATATTCCATCCCATATACATCATCCTCAGTATAATCTGATGGATGACGAGGATCAAGCCAGATTTCCTGCCTCCAGCTTCCGGCTCCCTGCCTTTCCTGCCTTTCCTGCTTCCTTTCCTTCACCTGGCATCCTGGAAGGATCCCGTCCGTTCGTCTGCCTGTGGTCCTGATCCGTGCCAGCTCTTATCTGTGTGTTCCTGCCTCCAGTTCCCGACTGCTGCCGACTCCAGGAGTCCAGCCTGGACTTTCCCAGAGCTGTCCTGCAGACTCGGTGGTGATGTGAGAGCTATGGGGGGGAGGGGGGAAGGAATGTGGTATCCATTTTCTAGTATATTTGTATATATTTAGTAATTTTTCCCATCTATCATTAGTGTTTCATTAAAGTTGTGTAGTTTAGTTTCCAACCCATAAGTCTCTTTCCTTTCTTATCAGGGAGGAGAGAGAGATTAATAGAGAGCGTCTGTTACTCGGTTTAATTGCCAGGCCAGTGTTAAACCGTGACAGATTTATTGGCGCCCAACGTGGGGCCCGAGCTAATCGGCTCGAGTCCAGTTCAGATTTTGACTAATTTGCCTGAATAGTTTGAATTCCAACTCCAGTCGAAGAATGGCTTCGTCGAGTGGGAATTAGAATTAGTGGGAATTAGTGGGAATTTTCCTTTGGAAATTTCACAGAGTTGGAGATTAAACCAATCATGCCGTACCTTTGATACTTAGGGTATGCAATCTGTTTATTTGCAGCTGGAATTGCTGTTAATATGTGGTTTTTCAATCGTAAGAGCTGCTTAAGAACCATCGTTGCAATATGGTCCTCAATATTGATGTATATCATGGTGCATGGTGCAGTGGTGTTTCATATAAGGGTTAAGAACTTTGATAATAATTACATTTTCAGCCTTCTTTTGAGGAAATATACCTCTTTTGGGCTGAGTTCAATGGATTCTTGTCAAAATGGCATTATGCTTGTTATAGTTTTGAGCCTCCTGATTCTTGTAGCCATTGTTGTTCAGGTGTCTGTGAATATTTTTATGTGCTATCATATGTTGGTGAGGAATACGACAACTACAACTAGGGGAACGAGCACACCTCATAAAGAGAGCACCCCCACTCCTGCCATTTCTTGCCCCACCTCACACAAGGGCACAACTCAGATAAGGCCGGCCAGCATCGCCAGTGTTTCTGCTACAGCTGCAGCTCCTGTCTCTACCCCCACAGACACTGCTGCTCAGAAAACGAGCCCTGCTGCTGCTACTGCTGCAGACACCACAGCTTCTCCCCCTCATCCCACACAGTTACTTGTTGACCCTGTAACTAGGAGAAAAGGAAAACAATGGAAATCCGAAAAGAGCCGTAACCCTTCCACGTCTGAATGAGACGACCAGGTGACAGAGGAGATAGAGGATACTGCCTCTCCTCGTAGAGCAGCTAGAAGAGACTCTAAAGCAGAGTCAGCTGAGGAGGACTCAGACTCAGAATCTGCTCAGTCCTATTCCATGAGAGACTTGCGTACTCTGAGAAAAGACTACAGCCGTTTTTCAGGTTAACCACTTCTCTCTTGGTTACTCCAATGCTGGAATGAAGGGGCTGCTACCATAACATTAACTCAGAAGGAAGCTAGACAGTTGGGATCCCTGGCCAAAGATGCAGGTATTGATCGGGCATTTGGGGAAAAGGCTGGAACCACCAGCCTATGGAAACGACTCTTGGCAGCTGTAAGGGAGAGATATCCCTATAAAGAGGAAATAGACTGCCCACAGGTCAAAGAATCCAAACTTGAAAAAGCTATCAGGTATCTGGAGGAATTGGCTGTACGAGACGTGATCTATAATGCTGATGACATTGAAGATCCTTATCACGTATCGTGCCCTAAACCCACGATGCAAAGGTTTGTGCATGCTGCACCACCACCTTTTAACCATACACTATCAGTAATGCTATGGGTTCCTGCAGATGTGGATGCAACTGTGGGTGATGTGATTAAAACAGCACGAGAGTGTGAAGATGCTGTCACAGCCCCTCGTCGGGCCTGGGTCTCAGCTATAAAAAGAACATCTACAGTACATCGATGACATCATTGTGTGGGGTGACACAGCAAAGGAAGTCTACGAGAAAGGTGAGGAGATAATTGAAATCCTTCTAGAGGCTGGTTTTGCTATTAAAAGGAGCAAGGTCAAGAGACCTGCACAAGAGATACAGTTTCTGGGAGTGAAATGGCAAGATGGACGTCCCCACATCCCAATGGACGTGATTAACAAAATAACAGCTATGGCCCCACCAACTACCAAAAAAGAAACTCAGTCCTTCTTAGGAACTATTGGTTTCTGGAGGATGTATATTCCTTCTTATAATCAGACTGTGAAACCTCTCTACGAGGTTACCTGGAAGAAGAAAGACTTTAAATGGGGCTCAGATCAACAAGCTGCTTTTGAGAGTATCAGACAGGAGATTGTGCAGGCAATGGCCCTTGGACCAATTCGAACAGGGCCAGACATTAAAAACGTGCTTTACACCGGAGATGGAGGTGATGGTCCTACATGGAGCCTCTGGCAGAAAGCTCCAGGAGAGACTCGAGGCCGACCTCTAGGATTTTGGGGTCGAAACTACAAAGGCTCCGAAGCCAATTACACAGCCACTGAAAAAGAGATACTGGCCGCATATGAAGGAGTTAGAGCTGCTTCAGAAGTGACTGGTACTGAAGCACAGCTCCTCCTAGTGCCACGATTACCTCTACTGGGTTTTATGCACACAGGTAGAGAATCTTCCCATCATGCTGCCGATGCTACCTGGAGTAAATGGATTGCTCTACTCTCACAGAGAGCTAGGACAGGAAGACTTGATCGTCCAGGAATTGTAGAAGCAATAACACATTGGCCAGAAGGCGAACACTTTGGAATGACACCAGAAAAACTGGTAAAACGGGCTGAAGAAGCCCCACCATATGATCAACTACCAGAGAATGAGAAACAATATGCTCTTTTCACTGATGGATCCTGCCGTCTGGTAGGAGGCCATCGAAGGTGGAAAGCTGCCGTATGGAATCCTACATGACTAGTTGCAAAAACAGATGAAGGAGATGGTGAATCAAGTCAATTTGCAGAGGTCAAAGCCATCCAATTGGCTTTGGACATTGCTGAACAAGAAAAGTGGCTGAGACTTTATCTCTATACTGACTCATGGATGGTAGCAAACGCCTTATGGGGTTGGTTAAAGCAGTGGAAACAATACAACTGGCAATGTAGAGACAAACCTATCTGGGCTGCTGAACTATGGAAAGACATTGCTGCTAGGTTAGAGAAACTTGATGTAAAAGTACGTCACGTAGATGCCCGCGTACCTTCATATCGAGCTACTGAGGAACATCAAAACAACCAAAGAGCAGATGAGGCTGCTGAAGTGTTCCAAATAGATCTGGACTGGGACCATAAAGGTGAACTGTTTTTAGCCAAATGGGCCCACAACGCTTCAGGTCATCAAGGCAGGGATGGAACATCTCGATGGGCTCGTGACCGAGGGGTGGATTTATCTTTGGACGCTATTGCGCAGGTTATCCACGACTGTGACATATGTGCTGCAATTAAGCAAGCTAAAAGGTTGAAACCTCTGTGGTATGAAGGGAGATGGTCAAAATATAGGTATGGGGAGGCCTGGCAAGTCGATTACATCACACTGCCTCAAACCCGCCAGGGTAAGCGCTATGTGCTTACAATGGTGGAGGCAAGTACAGGATGGCTGGAAACATATCCTGTGCCTCATGCCACAGCCCGGAACACTATTCTGGGCCTAGAGAAACAAGTCTTGTGGAGACATGGTACACCAGAAAGAATTGAGTCAGATAATGGAACTCATTTCAAAAACAGTCTTAATAATAACTGGGCCAAAGAACATGGTATTGAGTGGATATACCATATCCCCTATCATGCACCAGCCTCAGGTAAAACTGAAAGGTACAATGGACTGTTAAAAACTACCTTAAAGGCAATGGGTGGTGGAACTTTCAAAAACTTGGGACAAGCACTTGGCAAAAGCTACCTGGTTAGTTAATACCAGGGGTTCCATCACTTGAGCTGGTCCTGCTCAGTCAGATCTTCTACACACAGTAGATGGGGACAAAGTGCCTGTGGTGCATGAAAAGAATCTGCTAGGGAAAACAGTTTGGGTTTATCCTGCATCAGGCAAAGGCAAACCCATTCATGGGTTCATTACTGTTTCATTAAACTTGTGTAGTTTAGTCTCCAACCCATAAGTCTCTCTCCCTTATTCTCTCTCCTTTCTTATGGTGGAGGAGAGAGAGATTAATAGAGAGCGTCTGCCATCGGTTTAATTGACGGGCCAGTGTTAAACTGTGACACAGGGACATGGGAACAACACGGGGTCAACATGGGATCTACATGTGATTAACATGTAATTAACACGTGATTAACAGGGGGGTTCAGGCCAATCACAGGGTTTTGTTGACATGGGATGGACATGGGGTCAACAGTCTAGGAAATTCATAGAGTGTACAGAGGATAATTTCCTGCTCCAGCCGGTGAATGAGCCCACCAGGGATGGAGCCCCGCTCGACCTCCCGTTCACAAACAGAGAGCGGCTGGTGGGAGATGTGGTGGTCAGTGGATGTCTGGGACACAGTGGTCACGAAATAATCAAGTTTTCAATCCTCAGGGATGCAAGGAGGGCTGTCAATAAAACCTCTATGTTGGACTTCCGGAAGGCAGATTTTGGCCTATTCAGAAGACTGATTCAGAGTGTACCCTGGGAAACAGCCCTTGGAAACAAAGGGGTCCAGGAAGGGTGGACGTACTTCAAGGAGAAAGTTCTGAAAGCACAGGAGCAGCTGTCCTGGTGTGCCGAAAAGGCGAGCCGGTCTGGCTGAACTGGGAGACTTTGAAAGAAATTAGGGTTAAGAAGAGAGCCTACCGATTGTGGAAAAAAGGGCTAACTACTCAGGAAGAATTTAGGAATATAGTTAGGTGTTGTAGAAAGAAAATTAGAGAGACAAAGGCACAACTTGAACTGAATCTCACCACCTCTGTGAAGGATAACAAAAAGTCCTTTTACAGATGAATTGATAGCAAAAGGAGGGGCAGGGAAAACCTCCATTCTCTACTGGACTATATATAACAATATAGTTATCCAAGATGAAGAAAAGGCTGAGGTATTTAACACCTTCTTTGCCTCAATTTTCTACAGCAAGACAGGTTATCCTGAGGACAGCTGGCTTCTTGAGCTTGTAGAAAGAGACGAGAATCTGAACAGCCCCCCTGTAATCCAGAAGGAAACAGTCAGTGACCTACTGAGCTGCTTGGATCCCCACAAATCTATGGGACCTGATGGGATCCACCCAAGGGTGATGAGGGAGCTGGCAGAACAGCTCACCAAGCCTCTCTCAATCATCTACCAACAGTCCTGGCTCACTGGGGACATCCCAGATGATTGGAAGTTGGCCAATGTCACGCCAATCCACAAAACGGTCCAGAAGGAGAACCCGGGAAACTCCAGGCCCGTCAGCCTGACCTCAGTGCCTGGCAAGGTTATGGAGCAGATCATCCTGGGGACAATCACACAGCACCTGCAGGATGGACAAGGGATTAGACCCAGCCAGCATGGGCTTAGGAAGGGCAGGTCCTGTCTGACCAACCTGATCTCCTTTTATGATCAGGTGACCCATCTGGTGGATGAGGGGAAGGCTGTGGATGTGGTCTACTTGGCCAGCAAGGCCTCTGACACCGTCTCCCACAGCATTCTCCTGAAAAAGCTGTCAGCCCACAGCTTGGACAGGGGCACTCTGTGCTGGGTTAGGAACTGGCTGGAGGGCCGAGCCCAGAGAGTGGTGCTGGATGGTGCTGATCCAGTTGGCAGCCGGTCACTAGTGTTGTCCCCCAGGGATCAGTCTCTCAGCCCAGTTCTATTTAATATCTGAGATGAGAATATCTGTGCTGAGAGATGAATGAACAAACTGCTCCAGAAGTCAGAATGGAACCTGAAAGTACCTTGAAGCATTGTTTGGCCCCACTGAGGACCATTGCTGCCAGAGCCTCCCCATGGCCTTGTTAGAGCAGATCACTGGAGGCCATGATTGCAGGGAGGCAAAGATTCTGTATAGGTGGCTCTGAAAGCAAAGATTTTTCATTATTTATTTATTAATGCAGCATTGAGGACAAACTCTGAAACCCAGGCAATGGGAAGGCAGAGCCCATCCCTCTCTTATGAGTCAGGACTCTTCCTAGGGACAGTGGAGTATGAAAACGTGTAATAAAAAAAAAATTCAGACACATCTTGACCTCCCCAAGAAGGGGAAAGAAAGTCCAGAGCCCCAGGACAAAATTCCTCCTGGTAGACCATGGTGTTTGAGGCAGCTGCCACGTCTGGGGTGACAAAGCCCTTGGTCCTGTTGGGCCTTTCAGCCTTCCAGAGCCCTTGGCCACCTCTCCTGCAGGCTGCCCTACACTGTCCATGCCTGCAGCTCCTTTAAACTGCTTTAGAAATGCTTTAAACTGAAGGACAATGAGAGAGGAACCCAAGATGGCAAACACCTTCCCACCATCACCACTACAAGTGATCTGGAATTAAACCAGGCCTGCTGACCCCAGGAGTCCAGCCATAGTAATTTTTCCTTTTTATCATTACTGTTTCATTAAAGCTGTGTAGTTTAGTTTCCAACCCATAAGTCTCTCTCCCTTATTCTCTCTCCTTTCTTTATCAGGGTAGGGAGGGGCATTAATAGAGAGCTTCTGTCATTCAGTTAATTGTCGGCCAAGTGTAACACCCTGACAGATTTATTGGCACCAAATGTGGGCCTTAAGCTAAATATCTAGAGCCCATTTGAAAATTCAACTCATTTATATGAACAGTTTGAATTTTGACTTCAGTGAAGGATACCCAGATGGCTCCGCTGAGTGGGAATCAAGCTATTTTCTCTGGAAATTTCACAGGGTTGGAAATTAAACCAGTCCTGCTGTACCTTTGGTATGCAGGGTGTGATCTGTGGCTTTTTATCTGGGATTAGTGTTGCTCTGTGGTTCATTCTTGGTAACAGCTGCTTACAAACCATAGTTGTGATATGGTCTTCAACAGTGTGGTACATGGTACAGTGTTGTTTCACACACCTAGGAGATACACATAGTATACACATTTCATACACATAAGAAATATCCCTATAAAGTGGAAATAAACTGCCCACAGGTCAAAGCAGCCACACTTGGATATGAAAGAAATATCTGCATGAGATGTGATCTATACAATGATGAGTCTGTAGATCCTTATCACATGCCATGCTCTAAGCCTGGGAGGCAAAGGTTTGTGCATGCTGCACCATCCCCATTTAACCATACGCTATCAGTAATGTTATGGGTTCCTGGAGAAATGGAACCAACTGTGGGTGATGGGATTAAAAAAGCACAAGAATATGAAGATGCTGTCATGGCTCCTCATCAGGCCTGGGTCTCAGCTGTAAAGGGAACAGCTGAAAAACTGCACCTCCCCCATCACAAAGTCCTGGTGGCCTGGAACTGTCTGGGACCATGTCACAGAATCATAAAACCATGAAATGGATTGGCTTGGAAGGGTTCAAGATCATTTTGTTCCAACCCCCTGCATGCATGGGTAGGGACACCTCCCACCCAACTGAAGCCACTCTGGACACAGAGACAAAAGCAACCTCACGTTCCTGACCCTTTCCCCAGACATGCTCACATTGCTCAAATGTAACTTTTTTCTAAAATTTTATGTATTTCAGTTAATAACTGACATCACCCTGGTGCAAGGTGCTCCAGGGCTGCAGATCCACATCTGCCCCTCTGTGCTCCTCCATGGGCTGCAGGGGACAGCTGCCCTCTCCCCACAGCCCTTCCTTCAGTCACTGACCTTGGGGTCTTGTGGAGGGCTGGGAGCAGGCTTCCACCTCCTTCTCCATGGACATCTTGGGCATTTTCTGCCACAGATATTCCATGAGCACCCAGGGCAGCTGCTGACTCCTGAAGGAGGTGCTCTCCTAGATATGGTCACCATGGAGACCCCCATGACAGTGGTGTCCAGGACCCAGACCCTGCATCACAAAGCCCTGGTGGTGGCTGTGGAGATGCCCAGGCCTGGAACTGGCTGGGACTGTGTCAAAGAACAATGGAATCATGGAATGGGTTGGGTCGGAATGGTTCAAGATCATTTAGTTCCGATCCAACCCATTCCATGATTCCATGATTCCACTCAACTGAAGCCAACCCTTCTCCTGTCCCCATGGAACTCCCTTCTTAATCCCATCCACAGCATCAGCCTCATTCAACAGTAGTGTCTCTTGGAGCTGCTCAAGGATGAGCTTCCCGTGCTCCTCCTGCTCCATGATCCTACAGATCATTCCCGCTATCATTCTCCAGATCATTCTGAATCACAGAATACCTCAGGCTGGAAGAGACCCCTGAGCATCTCCTTGTCTGAGTGCCCTGCTCAAGGCAGGATGAACCAGATGAGGTTGCTCAAGGGCGTCCCCAGCGTGTCTTCATCCACACAGGGGGTGAAAGTGCCTTTTGTCCCACCCCACAGGGGGATTATAAAGACAGGAAACAGTGTTGGCACAAGTTCTGGACACTGAGGCACTGTCACTGCTTGCCAGGAGGACTTTGGATCACTGATGGCACTGTGACCCTCATCATCTCGTGAACTTCCCACCCACCACATCACCCACCTGGGTGGGTGACATCACCAGTCTGGCTACAACAGGACAATGGTAGAGCATGGCAAAGGGCATTCTAAAGGCCAGGTGCACCCCATCCCTTTCTGTCCCCTGCCCACTCTGCTTCAGCAATCCCTTCTTTGTCCTTCACCTGCCTGGAACAGGCTCATTTCTCATTTCCATGATTTTCCTTTTCTCCCACTCCCAGGGCCAACAAGTATCTGTGTGTGCCAAGAGGGAGAGGCTGTGGTGTCTGCAGCAGGAACAGCAGCAGCGTTGGCTTTCTCAACAGCAGCAGTGTCTGTGGGGAGCAGCTGCAAAGAAAGCAAAAGTACAAGACAGAAAATTACCTTTATCCTGGCCCAAACCAGGACACACCTGGCTTAGATTTTAGCCGTACCTCTCACTAAGCAGAGGTCTGCACAAATAAAATGATATCCTCTTAACTTCAGAATGACTGACAGTGTGGTATGGTGTGACATAAAGAGATATACCATAGATACAGGAAGCACAAACTAGCAAATAGACTGGAAAACCTGCTGATGAGGTCCTTTGTCCCAGCTGCAGACCACCAAGGGAGGGATGCTCTCTGCTTGGCTGTGGGACCCGCTGGGAACAGGACTCCCCCAGAGATTTCTCTGCAGGGACCCAATGCTTCCACCAAAAGTATTTAGGAGTGAATTCTTTTCTCCATAAGAGACCTTAATGGCAAAGCTGTCTGTGCCTTAGAGCTTACTGCCTGTTTCTTGAAGAGATGCTCTCTCTGGGGATATCCAAATTCCTCTTTCTGTCTGACAAATAGGAAAGTCCTGTCCCCCTCTGCAGGATGTGTCTGTCGGGTGCTGGTCAGGCTGCAGAAGTCATTCTGTGCAGAGGCAGCACAAGTTTTGACTGGATCCCCAAAGGGAGATGGTGAGATGAGTATTTGCTGCTGTGAGTTGTGTCTGAAGGAAAGGGAGCAGATCAGAGGGCTCGGTGTGGAGCCCCGTGTGACAGCTCTAGAGCAGAGCTGCCATGAAGGCTCTTTTAGAATGAGGCTCTGAAACTTGAGTGGCATCAGAAAGCACTGGGAAGAAATACACTGTCCATGTGCTTTCCTTAGGAAAATGAACCCTCTGGCCCACAACAGGGAACTGGAGCTGAGCTCTGGCACTCCAAACTGAGCCATGCCAGACACGCAGCAAAGGACACGATCACATTGCTCGTGCCCAAGTGATTTCTGGAGCAGTCTTTCTACTTCCAAGGCCCTTTCTGCACTCTTGAAAAGCAGGCTATGTTTTTTCCTTCAGAAATATGGGGTTTTTCTATTCCATTTCAAAAAGCAGGTGTGCAGAAAATGAAAAAGGGTAAAGAGGAGCAGAACTGGTAGCAGCAAGAAATAAGGGTCAGAGACTGATGAAAACTTTAAAACCAAAATCCAAATCAATTTATTTACAAAAATTACAAAAAAGGAGAGGGTGGGGACGGCAGGGAAGGGAAAAAAAGAAAAGGGAAGGAAAGGGAGGGGAAAGTGGGAGGGAAAGGGGAGTGGAAAGGGGAGGAGAAAGAAGGAAGGTGAGTGGGGGAATGGGAGGGGAAGGGGAAAGAGGAAAGAGGGAGGGAAAAGGGGAAGGAGAAAGGGGAAGGAGAAAATGGTGAAGGAGAAAAGGGGATGGAGAAAGAGAAAGGAGGAAAGGAGAAGGGGGAAAGGGGGGAGGAGGGGGAGGAGGGGGAGGAGGGGGAGGAGGGGGAGGAGGGGGAGGAGGGGAAGAAGGAAAAAGGGAGAGGGGGGGAGGGGGGGAGAGGGGGAGGGGGGAAGGGGGAAGGGGGAAGGGGGGAAGGGGGGAAGGGGGGAAAAGGGGGGAAAAGGGGGGAAAAGGGGGGAAAAGGGGGGAAAAGGGGGGAAAAGGGGGGAAAAGGGGGGAAAGAAGGAAAAGAAAAGGGGGAAAAGGGGGAAAAGGGGGAAAAGGGGGAAAAGGGGGAAAAGGGGGAAAAGGGGGAAAAGGGAGAAGGGGGAAAGAGGGAAAAATGTGGAAAAGGGGACTGTGAAAAGGTGGATAATGGGAAAAGGGGGAAAAGTGGGAAAGGAGAGAGGGAGGGGACTACACAGGAATGGAGAGGAGAGGGGGAAGAAGGGGGAAGAAAGGGGAGAGGGAGGGAGAGGAGAGGGAGAGGGAAAAGGGAAGGGGGAGGGGAGGGAAGACAATGGGAGAGGAGGGAAAAGGGAAGGGGGAGAGGGAGAGGACTACGCATCAAAAAACCACCAGGGAAAGCCAACAGGGCTGTCATCCATCCAACAGACTCAGAACATTTATTCAGACTGACAGAAACATATTTTCATGTCTTCTGATCCATCACAAGATATGGAACAAGCTCCCAAAGATGTAGTTGAAAGTTCATCAGTGTCTGGGAAGAAAAGAGACAAGATTCCTGACGTTACTTTTACAGGAGAGAGGGGCAAAGAGGTCACTGTCAGAACATTACGGCTACGAAGCCAGAGCTGAACACTCTCCGTGATTAAAAGCAGACAGCAACAGAAGGAAATTGGCTCAGGGGCTTCCTGCTTTGAAACAGCACCAGTCACTGCAAAGCTGTGACTCTGGAGTAATCATTACAAAATAGGTGCAATTCCTCCTGGGGCATCTGGCCTCATGTCACAGAACATGTTTGATGCCATGGATGACAAACATTCAACTCCCCTGACGATTGCCTGAACACTACTGAGTGATCTTTCTCTGAAGAAAGGAGAACTTTTGTCACTGATTAGCCTCTTCTTGCCTATTCAAATAAAAAGACTGAAACAGAGGAGCTACAAACACAAGCAATGAGTAAAGGGCAGCAAAGACCAAGAACTGACAGCAGGGGGTGTGTTATGGGTCAGTGCTGAAGGCAATCACTGGACACGGGAGGAGAAGTGATGGCTGAAGTCTGTGAAACTCTGTGTAGGGCTCCTTTTATGTTTGTGATTCAGGATTAACTCCAGTGAAAGGTGACTTCAGCTTTAGCTAAGTGTACCTGTGTGGAGGAAATAGGTCAGTTTCCTTTGTGCTGGTTTTGGGTTTTTTTTCAGGCAGCTGCTTAGAGCTCTACAGAGCAGAAACTTGCCATGTTCAAGTAAGTGTAAAGCTAGCAGAAAAAACCCTGTGCTTAGCACAGGAACTAAACAGCTTTCAAGATGTTGCTTTCAAGAGTTAGGAGCAGTCATCTTTTTACTTACTCTAACATGACACATTACCATGTCCAGGTTCTTCAGAGACAAATTCATCCAGGATCCACTTGTACTAGAATCATACAGAAAACACACCATTAACATGAGTGCAATATTAAACTTCTAAAACATTCTTCAAGTCCACACAAAACCAGGCAGTAACTCCAAGGGCCAAAGAAATGAGGCCATAAACCAGCAGAGGGGAGGGAAGGGCCCTCTCTCCAGGACTAAAGGAAGAGCAGTGACCAAATTCACAGCTTCTCCAGGAGAACCCCATAAAAACCCAAATGCCTCCTACACAGTGGATCTCCCACAATGAAGTATAAAGTGAGATTTATTGCAGATTTATTTATTATAGTCATACATCCTAGATAAGAAAATTTAATTTGAAGCTTAGCTGGAACCATCCTATGGCATCATCTTTGGTTTCTGGGCACTCTTGGAAAACAACCTCAAAACCCAAACTTTTCACCCCTAGCACACCTAGATGTTGTGTTGGGATGAGGAGGAGACACACCATGGGTAATCCCTGCAAATGAGTTGTAATTTAGGCTAAAAAGCACAACCTTGCATACACATGCTCTTCAGCAGTAGCTGAGGATGGGATTTCAAAATGTTTACCTTGTCTGCAGAAGAGGAAATCCTGTTCATCAAGGATTCTGCTCCTATGGGTGAGCTGGGGATGCTTCCTACTGGACTTCTGTTCAGAATCAGACTGGTGCCAGGATGTCCCAGATGAGTTGAATGGTGAACTGGATTTGCAGCCACTTCCACGCGTGTTCTTTTCTCTTCCACGAAGCCTTCTGTTGGCTTTTCCTTTTTTTTTTTTTTCATCAGTTCTGAAACACAAAGACACAAAGAATTATCTCTGGCAGGAACAGATTAGGAATGACCAAACCCGTTTGACCTGAAGGGTTCTGGGGAGCCTGTATCATAGCAGTCAAACCTGAAAGAGTTACCAAGACTTGGGGCTGCTCAGCACTAAAGCTTCAAAGCAATCAGTGAATGGAGTTTGCTCTGGAATTCTGGGACAACTTCATGTACCTTGGATTTAACCTCTCCCAATTCCTTTTCCAAGCCCAGGTTGGCTTCCTCCAGGTTCCTGCAGCGCCTCGTAGCAACTTCCAGTGAACTTCTGCCACAGAGAGCTTTCCAATGTCACCTCTCTGACATTGCCCTGATGAAATGGTTATAAGAAAAGTTATGAAAAAAGCATGAAAAAAGTTATAAGAACATGAATTCTGTCTTTTAACTTATTTGATTATACAGTTACAACTGTCTTGAATTCAAAAAGTAGGAAAATTTTGCCTGCCACCAGCAGTCAGCACCTCCAAACTATCAGCAGCAGCTCATGGAGATTTCTGTTTTCTAATACATTAAAAAATAATATATGTTATAGATAATGTTATACTTTTTGAACAATACACCACCATACACTGAATCATGTTATTTTTTTTAACAGAACTCAAAGCAATCTGTTTGATGCAAGAGCCATAGTTTGACTGCAGATATTACTCTGGTGACTAAAGGCAGGACTTTGTATGAGATGGTTCTTTGGTCTCTTTTGGCATTCTACAAAGAATTAAACCAATACATTAAGTTAAATTAATATTGCTTACATTAAATGAATACATTAAATTAATACCAAGGTAATTTTAGAGTAACAACTTTCATAAATCTGGACAGTCCCTCCTTTCCTCCAGCCACCCACAGAACTACCATCTCCCAAAGGAACCTGGTATTTTGGCACTAGAAATGTAAAGTGATTCACAGGGGAAAACCATTGACAGCACTCCTGGAGTTCTTCCCCCTCTTCCCTCTTAAAGAAACTGAAAAATGAAGAATAAGGTGGTTATCTGACACATGCAGGTATTCACCTCACTCAATCACTCCGGGGTTCAGACGAAGAAAGAAATGGAATTTTAAAGCACTGTTCACATCACTATTCACAGACAAACAGTGTCTAATTACTCAACAGGACTAGTTCCTGTTTTCCAGAAAATAAAAATTAACTAAATGGGTATAGAACTTTTCAACCTTTAAACCCTCTGCCTGGGACTGGTGGAATTTGCAGAAAAAAACTTTAACATTCTAATCAGTCTTCTGACCAGTTAATTAGCCTAACACAGCCACAAAGAAGAAATTTAAAGATTGCTGCACATCACAAAACAGAGAAGAGAAAGCTTAGTGGCTGAAATTGACTTTTTTGAGGAACAGGCAGGTCCCAAAAGACAGAATGCAGTCATGAACAGCAAAACACTGCTCAGAGCCCTCAACGTTGCAAAAAGCGTGTCCTTTACCTCCCTTTTTTTTAGTTTTTCAGCCTCATAGTTTAAGACCAGCACACTTGGCCTTTAATTCCTTGCTCATTTTTTCCAGCGTGGAAACTTGCTTTTCAGCAGAGTTTGTGGAAAATGTCATTAAAGCATCCCTGTACAGCAGCTGATGGAAGCCAGCTGGCTTTCCCTCTGGAGCTGGGCCAATGCCTCCTATGGGGACAGAATCACAGAACCACAAAATCATTAAGGCTGGAAAAAACCTCTAGGATCCTCCAGTCCAACTGGGAAACCAACACCACTAAACCATGTCCCAAAAGTTGGAATAATGTGCTCCACTCTCCCCTGAGGTGTTACACAGGACTTCAGACCCTTCTGCCCAGCCCTGCCCCAGATGCCCAACACCAACATGCCTGCCCTATTCCCCTCAGAAATACCCTCAGAAAAAAATCTTTTCAAACACTTCTTAGCATGGCCCAACACACACATGTTTTGCAGATGCAGGGAAAGCATCAAAGGTCACCAAATTCCAAGGTTTTTTTTGCATGAGTTTTCTCTTACAAAGAGGAAGACCAAGTATGTTTAGTCACACACATCAGCCTTTTACAGACAAATCTCCTTCTTCACTTCAACGCGTATTTTGTATGGGGGAAAAAAAATGCATTTGACTGCATTGTTTGCAGGAACAACATAGCCCAGCTGGAAATAAAGCAGCAGGAAATACCCAGCATCGTGGAAAAGATTTTTCCCCATCCTTAGAAAACTGTACCTAACTTCAGACAGAAACACCACCTTCCTCTGAATGACTCCGCCATCACCATTAGTCACTTTCTGCTAATTTTCTTTACCTTATTGTATAACTTACTCTATAATTGACTCTGTAATTACTCTCCATTTACTCTATAATGTTACTTAGCAGTCTGGACTCTAATTCAAAATATTTGGCTTCACATACCTGCACCCCAGAGTTGTCAGAGGCTTCCTATAGGCTTTTTTTTTTTTTTTTTTGCTGGTCATGACACATGGAAAGTTCACCTCCAGAGAAAACCACTGTATTCTTCCAAGGATTTTTCCAGCAAAGCAGAGCAGAGTTATAGTTCAGTAGTGTGAGCAGTTTGACTTTTCTTTCTTCTTCTACAGGGTGCTGATGACTGCACCGTGGTGTTTTCATCAAAGCTGTTTCTCACTGCATCTTTTGGAAGACAGTGAAATTTTAGAGGTTCTCTTCTCTTTGTCAACAATTATTGGATCTCTCAGCTGTTTTCCTCAAAGCAATCTTTGGGGTTTTTTTTTAGGAGAACCCTGGGGATTCTTCAGAGGACTGCAGGATGCTCTTTTTAATGTGTTGCCAAAGCGCTTCAGGAGAGGGATCTATGGGATGATTTAAAAGTCCAGCTTGAAGGTTTACCTGGAGGCTGTTTCTCACTCTACCTTTTGGAAGACAGGGAAATTTTAGAGCTTCTCTTCTTTGTCAACAGTTCCGGGAGCTCTTGGGTGAGATTCCAATCTTTGGTTTTCTTTGAGGAGAACCCTGGGGATTCGCTTCGGGAGAGGGATCTATGGGATGATCTAAAAGTCCAGCTTGAAGGTTTACCTGGAAGCTGTTTCTCACTGTACCTTTTGAAGATGGTTCACTTTGAGCCTCCTCCCTGGGATGCCACCCCTCTTAGGTCTGGGCTTCAAGCAGAGGGTAAGTTTGCATGGCACAAGGCAGTGGTCTGTAGAACATTCTGCACCAGGCATCGCTCAGCTATGACGGACATCGCCAACATTTCTCTGGCACACTAAGACACAGTCAGTGAGGTGCCAGTGCTTGGATCCAGGATGCTTCCAGGTTGTTGGAAGAGAGTTTTGGGGATGGTGAGGTTCTGCTCAGCACAAAACTTCCCTGCGGGAACTTTCTGGGGGAGGCAGTGCAGGGTTGGTGTAGAATTTGACTTTTGACTTGGTCAGCTTGGAGGGTTGCAGCATAAATCCTGAGGAGAAGAACATGGGGCTTGTTGTGGAGTGGGAGGTGTAAGGAAATAACGTGATCAGTGACCCGACAGCAAATTTTTAAGTTTGGAGGCTTGGAATAGCTGTGAATAAAAGCATAATCCTCATCTATCAGCCCATCAGAGTCTTTCTGGGAAATATCAGCACTGCAATGAAGGAGAACTTTGATCAAATGAAGATTCCCACCAACTGGACTTAGATTCCTGTTCAGTGCCAAACTCTTTGCCAGGATGTCCCAGGTGAGTTGAAAGCTGAGCTGGACTTGGACCCAGAATTCTGCTCTCCAAGCTGCTTGTGACTGAAATGCTTCTTCTGATGCCCTTCTCATGGAGTGCAGTGTTGGCTTTTGGTAGTTCATCATCAGCTCTGAAAAAATTCAGACACATCCCAAGAATTATCTCTGGCAGGAACACTTTGGCAGAGTTACTCATAGTCTCTGATTATTTGTTGATTTCTGAAAAAAGGATTAGGAGTGACCCAACCCAGAATTTGACCTGAGGGGTTTTGGAGAGCTTATATATTAGCAATCAAACCAAGGACTTGGGACTTCTCAGCACGAGAGCTTCAAAGCTACCTGTGAATGCTCTGTGCTTCTTCCAAAACACAGAGAAAACCAACTCTGAGCTACCCTCCCTTTCCCATGGGGAGCTGAAACCTCAGACAAACTGATAAAATAGAAGCCAAAAAAAGACATTTTTTTTTTTTCCTTCACAGAATCAAATTCTGTGCTCTGCAGGGGCCTCTCCTTATTCAATAAGGGACATGAAATTCATCTTTTTTGCTATACATTCCCTTTGGAAACAGAATCCACGAAGAAAACCCTATTAATTCCATGATCATTGCTGTGACTCTTGGAACACTCAAGAGAAATTAAGAGAGTTCTAATGAAGGCAAAGTGTCTTAAGGAACTTTCCCCACAAATATGCCATCTCAGGCTTACAAACATAATGCTGACCAGGTGTAGAAGAGGAACCCCAGCAGGAAAACACAGGAGGAAAAAAGGAAACTCTTGTTACCACTCCAAAAAGCCTGTACCTACCTTTCCAGTTCATTTTGTAACCATCTTCTCTTTGTCACTTCCTCCAGATACAGCTTTTCATATTTTTCCTTTAGAACAACGCTCTTTCTCAGGGTGTATTTGTATTTTTCAGGGTGTTCATCTCCACTTGCTGGTCCACTTTTGTGTTTCTCCTCCCATCCTGCCTGCCTTAGGCTCTTCTTTCAGCTGGCAAGAAAGTTTGTCGAGCTGTAGACAGAAAAAAACACACACAAGAAAAGGAACTCAGCAGAAGCCAAAAGAAGAAAAAATATTGGTAAAGGGCTGGGCACCCGGACTGGATTTATCATCTGCTGACCCAGTATTAAAATCAGAGTGAAACCAGGGGCTTCCTTTTAATCAAGAACACCTATAACATCATTTCTGATAGGATTCCTCAGGTTCCCAGCCCTTCTCCTGCAGTAGGCACCAAACTGGCAGCATTTTCCCCATTTTCCCATTTCCTGGAAAAGCACTGGAAAAGCTCATAGGAAGTCAAACACAGCCAAACCTCCTGGTTTCAGCACAAAAACCACCTCTCATGCTGTAGAGGAATTTTTACAACACACTCAAGCTTCGTTATGGCACTGAGAAACACACCATCTTTTTTTTCCCTCTACACTGAGAAATTTTTAAATATTAGTTCAGAAGATGGCTTTTACTGAAGGACAAAGATGTATTCTCCTCTTTAGGTGAAAGCTGCAGTCTGTTTAAAAAAATGCGCAGGAAATGTCAGCCTTTTGTAAGGTCCCAATGGTCACCTACAGCTCTGTCCTTCTCTTCCCCCCTCCAGAAGCAAAATTTTCTGTATCTATTGAACATCAAACCTGATATCCTGTCAGTCATTAAAAGGGGAGGAAACTGGCACGGTGGGCACTTGAAAGAGGCTCTAACAGAAGGAAGAACCTTGATTTATTTGACAGGAAAAGAGACAATGAATGCTTGAGAATAGGAGGTTCCATATAAATAAAAAGATTTTTTTTTTTTTTCCCTGTGAGGGTGACAGAGCACTGGCACGGGCTGGTCCCTTCCAACCCTTAATAATTTTCTGTGATTCTATTTAACTCTGCCTCGATGTAATCACCTTCCCTGTCATCCAAAATAACTCTTTCTCTTGGAAGACAAAAACTCAAGAAACTTTTGGCCTAATCATGAGCCCCTGCCAGGGCAGGGGACTTTTCTTTCATGCTACTCAAACAGTAATAACCACCTCAAAAAGCACTTTTTTGGGTGCCCAGGAGAAGGGAAAGGCTGGGCTGAAGCCAGGGTTTGAAACAAATTCCACTGGGCTGAAACCAGGGTTGAAACAAATTCCACAACATTTTCTGCATCACCTCACAGCGTCCTGCCCAGGGAAGCAATTGGAAAGCGTTAGGAAAGAGTAAGACAGTTTTTCCAGAAGAAAAAACTTTGGGCACACTCATCTACTGCTGCAGCACCATGGAAAGCCAAATCCATTCCAAAACACAGCTCAGAAAAAAAAACAAACAAAAAAATTAACAATGTGAAAAGAAGCCTTGGGAAAGAGTAAGAGTTTTTCCAGGAGAAAAAACACCACCACCACCAAAAAGCCTCACACAAATCAGAGCTCACCTTTGTGTTCATTTTAGCAACTTCATTGGCCATTTCAGAATAAACATCCTTTATTTCTTTCTTCAACTCATGCAGGGACATTCGCTCCCCAAATTCCCTTACCATCTGTTTAATGCTTGAGAAGCTCTCAGAGCTACAAAGCACATTTGAGAAGAAAACAATGAAGCAAAGGAACAACAAGCAGCCTTTTTCACATATTGTTGTGTAAACATTACAGAAATTTTGTCTTTAACAGAAATTACTGAGACAAAAATCCAGCATTCCTATGCCACACCTGGAGGCTCCAAATTTCACCTGTGGAAAAATTCAGATTTTCCCTGCAGGGAAACCTCCTTTGGCAGCTCTCATCTCATGGAGAGCAGAGTCTTGCTAGGACTAAGATGAGGATGGAATTTCCTCACCAACTCTTCTGCACACCCAGTTCTACATTCAAATTGAATTCAGCTTGAATTGTACTCAGGGATACGAACATGCCCCACCTCTCAGACTCTTCCTCCACTTCCATGTTTATTTCCAGCTCTCTGTCCAGATGCACTTGGAGAGGGCAGCTCAGCTCTTCCTTCTCTTTCTTTCTGTCACTCTCAGACTTTCAAAACAGAAAAAGCAGATGGCACACAGGGCACAGGACATGCACCTCATCTTCTCCCCTTAGCAGCTGCTCTACACCTCCACCTCTCAGCCAACTTCCACAGAAAGCCAAGGGACCCGATTCCTGAGAATATTTCATCACATTTCCCACCCAACAAGCCAATAGCTAACAATGGAAAGAGATGCCCCCACCCAAGCAAAGGCAAAGAGGTGATTTTGATTCACATCCTCTCTCCCTCTTGCTCTTCTCTCAGCCAAACTGCTCTAAATTTCTACTTCTATTTTTTCCTTATGCAGAAAAGGAGAAAAGGGAAAGACTGCCCCTTGGAAACTGGCAGCTCTTTCCTTTTTCCCAAGCATTAATTCACTTGCCCCCTTTTCTGCAAGGTTTTTAAGCTCCCACTGCCCTCAAAAACTCCTCAAAACCCTGAGTGCTCTTGGAAAAGAGAACAACCCTCAAAACCAAGACTCTTCACCCCTACCACACCTAGATGCGGAGTGTTGTGATGAGGAGGAGTTACACCATGAGTAATCACTACAAACGAGTTGTAACTTTAAGGTTAAAAAGCACAACTTGGCTTACAGATGCTAAGGGTGGGATTTCACATTTTTTACCTGAGCTGCATAATGGGTGCAAATGTTGTTCCCCAAGGATTCTGTTCCTGTGGGTGAACTTGGGAAGCTTCCTCCTAAACTTGAACTTAGAGAAAGAGTGTTCCCAGAATGTCCCAGACACTGCCCAGCACTGACATCCAGATCTTCACTGATGGAAAGGGAAAGAACAAGCTTCCCACAAAGCTTTCTTTTGGCTTTTCCTTGGTTTTCCTCAACTCTGAAAAAAATCAGAGACGTACCAAGAGTTATCTTTGGGAGTCACTTTGGCCCAGTTACCCTCCCCCCACCCCCCCAGGTCTTTGGTTATTATTCAACTTGTGAAAGTTGAAGGGATTAGGAGTGACCACACCCTGAACAGCTGAGGGTTTTTTTAGGATTTCTCAGCAGTCACATTTCCCACAAGGAGCAGCAACCAACACTTGAGACTTCTCAGCATGAGAGCTTCAAATCTGCGAATGCTCTGTGCTTACACAGCTTTTTCCAAAAGGCAGAGAACACCTGCGCAACAACACCCTTTCCCATGGAAAGTTCAAACCATAAGCCTCAAATGGAAGCCAGAAAAAAAAAATATTCACTTTCTTCCTTCATAGAATTAAATTCTGTTCTCTGTAGGGCACATCCTTATTCAAACAGTACAGGACATAAAATTCATGGTTTGGTTTTTTTTTGCCACTCACTGAATATAAGGAGGAAATTATTAGAGACTGGCAAAAAGGCTGACTGGTAAAGTACAATTAATTAAAAAAAAACCACCAACATTAATTCCACGATTAGTGGTGTTAGTCTTGGAATGCTCAAGAGATATTAAGACAGAGGGAGGGTTAAAGGAACCTTCCTCACAAATATGCCATCTCAGGCTTACAGATGTAATGCTGACCAGATGTAGAAGAGGAACCCTAGCAGGAAAACACAGGAGGAAAAAAGGAAACTCTTGTTACCACTCCAAAAAGCATGTACCTACCTTTCCAGTTCATTTTGTAACCATCTTCTCTTTTTCACTTCCTCCAGATACAGCTTTTCATATTTTTCCTTTAGGACAATGCTCTCTCTCAGGGTGTATTTCTCACTCTCTAATTCCTGTTTCAGGTCTCCCATTCTGCTGAGCAGCAGCTTTCTCTCTGCTTCGTGGTCGTGGGCTCTGATTTCTTCCATTCTGTCCTGGGAAGCTGCCTGCTCCTGAAGCAGGTAGCACACTTTTACCCACCACAAATTAAAAAGGGAACCTTTTTTTTTTCAACCTGCCCAATGTCAGGGGCACAGATTTACTCCTTGAGGCACTTGTGCATCCTCCAGCAACCAAGGGAGAACCCAGGAGCTACCACGGGGAAGAATTCTTCTTATTTAGAAAGAATCCCTCCCTCTCAGCACTTATTTATCCAAGCTGCTAAGGAAGGAACACTGTGGGACAGAACAGGATAGAGAAAAAGCTTCCTCAAAGAAGGAATTCCCCCACTCACCCTGCCACTTTGCTCTAGGGAAAGAATAACACAGAGAACACTTTCAGAAGCCTCTCTGCTCCTGGCCAGGATTTCAGAATCCCACAATTTGGAAAAGAGCTCTGAGATCACCGAGTCCAAACATCAACCCAGAAAAAAATAAAAATATTCCAAAGGCCCCACAGCAACTGGGAAAAAGACAGCAGTTTATGAGCAGCTTACCAGGGGTGAGCCTTGCAGAAGGGTTTCAATTGTACTGTTTTGCTGCACAACTGTGGCTTGCAGTCGGGCATTTTTAGCTTCAAGGCTTAAACAGAAACACAGTTCTTATTACAAGGAACCACCAGAGCACCAATTCTTAAAGAACAGCAGGCAAAGCACAAACAGAAGCATCTTCACCACCCCAGACAGCAGCAGACACCTTGGTCCCCTGTGCCACTCTCTCACCACTGTATCCGTCCCTCCAGGTGTTTCATTGCAATAGTTCTCCCAGAAGATGCCAACAGGAGGTCTTCCAGTCTCTGGAAACAATCTCTTTTTTCTCTTTCCTTATTTTCCAGAGCAATCTTCAAGTCACAAATTGAATGCTCATGCTGAAGATGTTCTTCCAACTCCTGCAGCTGTAAAAGAACAGCAAGATTCCACAGCACTCACCTGAGTTTTTATGCTGAAGAGCTCAGGGAATGCCTCTGTCTGCACATACCCACTACCCAAAGAGCTGTCAGTACATTTCATACCTTCCCTCCTCCTAGGAAATGAACACAAACCATGTAACTTTACACAATCTTCTCCACTGTAAGAACTGACACTTACCCTCCCACTCCTTTCAGGCACTCTCTGGATCCCTTCGCTTGCTCCCCCCCTTGAAAATAGCAATTAAAAAGTTCATCCTTCTCCTAAAGGGACGTCACATCCCCCTTGTATATCTATAGATATACCTATATTCATGCAGGGTAAGTTCCAGAAGCAATCAGAATTGGCAGCATGCTGATGGATGGAGTTAAACCCAGTGGTGGTCCCCAGGGTGGTCCCCAGGGCTCTGCACCAGTTCTCTTCAACATCTTTATCAGTGGATGAGGGGATTAGGTGCAAATGACACCAAATTGGGTGAGAGGCTTGATCTGATGAGAGCCGGGAAGCTCTGCTAGAGGGACCTGGGCTGTAGGAGATTCAACAAGGGGCAGGAGAAATATTTTCCCCAAAAGAGTTGTCAGGCACTGGAACCAGCGGCTGAGTCACAATCTCTACGGAGACTTCAAAGATGTGGGGATGTGGTGCTGAGGGACAGGACTGGGCTTAGCAGGACTGGGGGAACACTTGGACCTCATTTTAAAGATCTTTTCTAACCAAAAGAGTTCTTTGTTACAAGTAAGGGAAGCACAGTGAGCAGCAAGAAGCCCAAATGCAGCATTACTGCAGACATTGTTTCTATATAAATGCAGACATTGTTTCTATAGTAATGCAGACATTGTTTCTATAGAAACGCAGTCCGTTATTTCTACTGTCCTTCAGAAATCAGATAAAACTTTCTGGGCCAAACCACATGGAATAAGTGACAGACACCTCAGTCTCTTTTGCAGAGCACTTTACCACATACAAACCTTGGACTGTGTCAAAGACAAAGATACCAAGTGTCCTGGTTTGGGCCAGGATAAAGGGGATTTTTTGTCTTGTACTTTTGCTTTCAGTTCAGTCTCTTGTAAGTAGTTACACTTGCTGAAATTAACAGCAAGTTTCTCAGACAGTGTCTGCTTCTGGGACTGATAACACTTGATTTTTATAGTTAAAGCAGAACCAACGCCACTGCTCAGCTCTGAGGAACATTTTACCCTCCAAGAGGAATAAAGAGGTCCCACCTTCAGCCCTCCTTTGGGGAGGAACAGACAAGACAGATGCCAGAACTGACCAAACAGAGGATTCCATCCCATACACCTCATACTCAGGGTAAATTTGAGGGATCACGAGGGCCAAGCCAGCTTCCTGCCCTTCCTGCTTCCCCTTGTTCACCCGTCCCTGTTTCCTTCAGCATCCTGGGAGGATTCCATCTGTTCCTCTGCCTGTGGTCCTGCTCCGTGCCAGCCTGAATCTCTGTGTTCCTGCCTCAGCTCCCGAGCACTGATGAGTCCAGGAGTCCAGCCTGGACTTTCCCAGGGCCGCCCTGCAGCCTCAGTGGTGACGTGAGAGTTATTGGGGGAGAGGGGGTGAAGGAACGTGGTATCAATTTTCCTGTCTATTTGTATATATTTTGTAATTTTTCCTCTTTATCATTACTGTTTCATTAAAGCTGTGTAGTTTAGTTCCCAACCCATCAGTCTCTCTCCCTTATTCTCTCTCCTTTCTTTATAAAGGAGGGGAGGGAGGATTAATAGTGAGCATCTGTGATTTCAGTTTAATTGCTGGGCCAGTGTTAAACCCTAACACTACGTTTGTAAAAAGCTGTGATTCCTCCACACATCATCCCCCCCCTAGCACTAGGAAGTTTATTCTAGATTCTAAACTTTCTGTACCTTGGATTTATTTTCTGCCAATTCCTTCTTCAAGCCCAGCGTGGCCTCCTCCAGGTTCCTTCTGTAGCACGTGGCGACATCAAGCGAAGCTTCTACCATGGAGAGCTTTTTCAGAGCATCAGCAAGCTCCTGTTGCAGTACTCTGATCTTGCACTAATGAATATGAGCATGAGGAAAATTATAAGACCATTAATTCTGTCTTTAATTTGTTGATTTATACAATTAGACCTTGTCTTGAACTCAAAAAGCAGGAAAAATCTGCCTGCTGTCGGTAGCCAAATGCTGAGCACCTCAACTACCAAGAGCTCCTCAGGAGGATTTTAATAAAAAAAAAAAACAACCTCAAGTACTACTCTTCTTGAGCCATACACAAGCATGTGTATGTTAGTTTGGTACTAAGAATACAAAGTGATTCACAGAGTAAAATGACTGACAGCACTGCTGGATTTCTTTCCCCTCTTTCCATCTTAAAGAAATGAAATCATTGCTCTGCCTGAGGCTGTGGAATGCTCTGCAGAAGAGCACGTTTCCTACTTGTTTTTTGCAGAAAAACTTTAACTGAGGTCCTCAAGAGTCTTCTGTGCAGTTCTTGGTCTTTCACAGAGCCACAAAGAACAAAGAAATTTAAATATTGCCACGCACCATAAAATAGAGAAGAGAAAGCTTAGGTTGGTGTCTGAAGTTGACTTTCTAAGGAACAGCCAGGTCCCTTAGAAGCCCCAAAACTCAGAAATTAACCCCAAAATACTGCTAATAGTCTTAAGCACTGCTAATACTGTATACTTCACCTGTGCTTCTACTTTGTCAACCTCACATCTAAAGACCTGTTTCCTTAAGACACTGCAGTTTTCGTATAGCTCCTTGTTTTTCTCTTCCAACAAATAAACTTTCTGCTCAGTATCAGCCTTGAGATCCTTGAAAATGTCATTAAAGAAGTCCTGAGCAACAGTCACTACACTTTCTTGGGTGAGCTGCTGCTTCCTGTCTTCCAGTTGCTGGCGGAGTAAGAGGTTTTCCCTCTGGGCCTGGGCCAATTGCTCCTACGTGGACAGAGTCATAAAACCCCAGAATCATTAAGGTTCGAAAAAACCTCCAGGATCCTCAAGTCCAACCACCCACCACCATGCCCACCAAACCATGCCCCAAATTCCAAGTAATTTGCTCCACTTGAGCTCTTACAGAAAACTCCAGGGGATGCCTGCCTTAATCCCACTGCAAAAAAATTCCTTTTTTCAAACACTTCTTAACATGGCCAAACCCACACATGTTTTGCAGAGGTAGAGAAAGCATCAGAAAGGTGGCCAAAATTCAAGGCTTTTTCTCTCAAAAAGAAAAAGCCACGTTTCATCCAACAGATCAGCATGTTACTGAAAATTCTCCCTTTTCACTTGAATATGCATTTTGCAGGGGAAAAGATGCTTTTGACTGTATTGTTTGTTTGCACAGCACAACAGGAAAAATAATGGTAAAAAAACTGAAGGAAACCAGCTGGAAACAAAGCAGCAAAAGAAAAAATATCCAACATCATGACAAGGATTTTACACCATAGGAAGACTGGATCCAGATTCACTTCAGACTCACTCTTCCTCTCCAGGACTCTCCCTTCATTATCCACTTACCGTTTTTTCACCATAGCTTTTAATACAATTTTACAGTTAAGATTCTAATTCAAAAATATTTGGCTTTCCATACCTGCACCACTGAGTTTTCAATGGCATCCTTGATAACTTCTTTTTCAGCTGCTGCTGATATCTGGGAGGTACAGCCAGAGTGCTCACCTACAGTGAAAAACAGATTTTTATAAACAGCATGACTTCATACTACTTATTTACACCTAGAGTGCATCTTTAATGGTTGTGAGAAAAGGCTGAGAACAAAATAAAACACCCTCTAAAATTTGTGAGCTGCTGGAGTGAATCATTTTATCACAATAGCAACTTCACGTGCACCTCTGTGAGTTCCTTTCTTCTGGAGCAACTTTCATTTTAATGGAAAAAAGAAAGATTCTGGATTAAGGGCCAGAAATGCACCACTCCTGTTACTCCGAGGTCCATGATCTCTCACTCACCCTGTAACGGGGTTTCAGCTTTTCCTGGTGGCAAAGGAACATTTGTAGATAACACCACTGAAGGCACAACAGAGACTGGCATAAATTATCAGTATCAAGATGCTAGGAGGAAGCAAACACTGAGCTCCTATACAAGGAACCTCCACCACTTGGAGAGCAACACCTTTTATATTATAAAACATCATTTAATAATGATAGAGAAAGAATTGCATCACTGTTTCCCAGCTCCTTTCTCTCACCAGTGACGTCTCTTGAAGCTGCCTTGGGGATTTCAGAGTCAACATGAAAAACATGGTGCTTCACAATCCAGGCAGCTGGAGCTTTTTTCTCTTCACTTTTGCCTCCCTCCTCCTGCTTTACTTCCTCTACAGGTGACTCTTCCTAAAAGAGATCAAGGAAAAGAAGATATAAAAGGGGAAGAAGCAAGCATCTTCTTTGCCTTTCAATGACTACTTGAAAAAGGTTTTCTTATGGAAAAGAAAAAAGGGAAAAATTGTTGAGCTTTGATTTACAAGGCCTTCAGCTTTTCCATGGAAATCTGGAGGAGCAGAAAGGAATTCCTCCTGTCCTCAGTCTCAGCCCTGCTCCTGCACAGCCCCTGAGAAGCCCTCCCCCACTTCAGCCCAGCTTCATTCCAATTCCAGCAAGCTCTCAGGTGCTCCTGGATCTCCCTCCTACCCTCCCCAGCCCCCCCATGGCAACCTCCCTGTCCTTCACACAAAGTACCTCAGAATCCCAGGGAGAAGAATCCTCATCTTCCTGTTCCTTTGCTTCCAGGGCTGCTGGGGCACCTACACCCCAGGGAAGAAGAGAGACTTTGCTATCACTTCCCACTGACACAAAGACACAAAACACCCTTTTTATTTCAGGGGATGGACATCTAAATCTCCAGCAGATGAACACAAGGCTCAGGCTGGGTGGCTTCCTAGGCTGCTCAGACCACTTGCAGGGCTCTCCTTTAAGCCACCCCATGAGGTCTAAATCCTGAAGGATGCACTTTTTGGGAAAATGTGGATGCAAAGAAAAAGGGGCGAGGAGCTGGAGACCAGAGAGGAAACCCAAGCACCCAGAAGACAGCAACTCCTGGTTCCAGCTGGGCTCTGACTGCTCACATGATGCCAAATCAGCCTCATGGGGAAATTCAGACAGAAAAGCACAAGATTCCCACATCTCAAGACAAGGAACTAAAAGGAGCGAAAGCTGCTGAATCAGGGGAGGTTTAGGTTACACATCAGAAAATTTTTGGCAGCCAGAGGGCAGCTGAGCAGTGGAAGAAGCTCCCCAGGGAAGTGGTGACAGCACCAAACCTGCCAGAGCTCCAGAAGTGTTTTGGATGAAGCTCTCAGGTGTGATTCTGGGGGTGCCCAAAGACACAGGGACAGGAGTTGGACCTGATGGGTCCCTTCCAACTTCTGATTCTATTTCCTAACTCAGTTCTCTCACCAGTGCTGACTTCTAAAGGTGCCTTGGGGACTTGAAGGCCACCATTGCCAACAGACTTCTTCGCATTCTCAGATGCTGCAGGGCTTTGCAGGTCACCATTGCCTCCCGTCTCCTCCTTCTTCTGCTTTTCTTTCAGGTCTGGTAACTTTTAGGAAAAGAGTTCAACGGAAAGAAGATTTTTAAAAGGGCAGAAGCAAGCATCTTCTTTGCCTTTAAATGACTCCTTGAAAAAGGCTTTTTTATTGAAAAGAAAAAAGGGAAACTTTGCTGAGCTTTCATTTACAAGGCGTTCAGCTTTTCCATGGAAATCTGGAGGAGCAGAAAGGATTTCTTCCTGTCCGCAGTCTCAGCCCTGCTTCTTCACAGCCCCTGAGAAGCCCTTCCCCACTTCAGCCCAGCTTCATTTCAGTTACAGTAAAATTCAGCTATAGTAAAATTCAGCTCTCAAAGTTTCAGAATTCTTACTTGCAAGGAACTCTCAGCATCACCAGACTCACTGCACAAACCAGCCTCTGCATTATCCCTAAATTTCAAACATCACAGCAGAAAAATGCATTATTTCTATTTAAATCAGTGCAGGAAAATGGAATCATCTTAAAACTAAAGATGCTGGCTGGCATCTCCAGCATTAGTGAGTGGGTTGAGCCGCCACACTCAAGTTCCCCATCACTGCAGAATCCCCCTGCAACAGATGTTGATCCAAATGAACAGGAAGAAATAAAATAATGTGACTGTGTACCTATGACTTTTGGCCCCAAACCACAAATCTACTGCTTTCTCTGCCACAGCTACAGGTTTTTCAGCAAAATCTGACAGCAGAAGAAAGGCCAGAGATGGCTTCTAAGAAGAAAAAAATGCTGGCTGGAACTTCTGTTTCTTTCAGTCCCAGAGAAAACTTGCCTTCAAGAGATTTATTTTTCAAGGACACTTCTCCTGTAAATGCACCATACCTTAGGGGTAAAAAGGAGTGAATCTTCAGAATCTTTCCAAGTGATATCATTCATCTCAGTCTCAGAGCTCCTTAAAAAACAAAGCAAAATCAGTGCTGTGTCTCTAAAATCACCCCTCAAGCAAATGGTAGGGGTTTGTAAAGTCTCACCTTATTGAGCCTCCTTCACAAAGGTTTTCTGTGGCTGTTCAAAGATTAAATGACATGCTGACATTAGATTTGAAATGCCAGCAATTAAACAGTACACTTTAAAAACCTCAAAGAACAACAGGTCGCAGTCTAGAGTCTGAGGTGACAACATTTCATTGATATTAAAAAATGACTTCTTTAGGATCCTTCTAGGGCTCTGTGTTCTCCTAAGCATAGACTGGATTTTAAACACTCACTGAAGGAGCTGGGTGTTTGATCACAAAGCAGTGTAATTTTTTTATTAAAAAAATCACTGAGGGTGGAAAAAAAAAAAGCATCATTTCTGTTGTAAATCAAACTATGTTCCAGAAGAGACAGTACACACAGGCACTGCATTGCTTGTTGCTAACAGTGACTTTTCTGAGACAATTTTTCCTCAAATTTCCAATTTGAGGGATCACGAGGGTCAAACCCCTTCCTGCCTTTCCTGCTTCCCCTCTCCCGGTTTGCTTCAGCATCCTGGGAGGATTCCATCCGTTCCTCTGCCTATGGTCCTGACCCATTCCAGCCTGGATCTGTGTGTTCCTGCCTCCAGCTCCCAACTGCTGCTGAGTCCAGGATTCCAGCCTGGACTTTCCGAGGGCTGCCCCGCAGCCTCGGTGGTGACGTGAGAGTTACTGGGGGAGAGGTGGGAGGAACGTGGTATCAATTTTCCTGTATCTTTGTATATATTTAGTAATTTTTTCTATTTATCATTACTGTTTCATTAAAGCTGTGTAGTTTAGTTTCCACCCCATAACTCCCTTATTCTCTCTCCTTTCTTCATCAGGGAGGGGAATTACTAGTGAGCATCTGTTATTTCAGTTTAATTGCTGGGCCAATGTTAAACCCTGCCAACAAATCACAGGTGCCCTGACAAGGCCAAAAAGTAACAAATCAGCACGTTCCCAAACCACCTCAAGAAAAGGCCACATCATTTTCCTCTTGAGCTCCTCCATAGTTAAGGATCCTACCTCCTCTGTCCACAGCAGGTGCACCCCAAAAAACTGGAGCAGCTCCTGCCTGCTCAGGAGTGATGACTATGCTGGGATCTTCTGTATCACACGCAGGAGCTTCTCCTCTGTTCTCCTGGTCTGGTTTTTCTTTTATCCCTCCAGCAGCTCCTGCCTGTTCGGGAGATCCAAGTGCATCCCCTGCAGGAGCTTCTGCTGTGTCCTCCAGTTTTGCCAGGTACTGACTTACACTGGACAGAGAAAGAGAGGAAATAAAATTGGTAAAAAGAACCACATGCTGGCACAACAGTTAACACCAATTTATTACCACCCCCCTCCCCCCCCTGCAAATATTTATAAAAATTCATAAACTCCTCAGTATTTGTTAGGGGTAATACACACAGAACTCACTCCAGCATTCCCTGCAGTCACATTCGCCCTATAAATGCACATTCCCACCTTCCAAGTAATTAACTCCTGCTCAGAACATTTTTTCAGCCTGCCTTTTAGGCACACATAACCACCTGAGATAATCTCAGTTCTAACCAAACACCAGGTGACAGAATTGCTCTGGTTACCCCCCCTTCCACCCTCCCAAAGGAAGATAAAAAGGGAATAGGGAAGAGAGACTTTAAGGTGTGAAAATAAGACTGGAAGAGGTTTACTGGAAGAGGAAGAGACCACACCATTTATTCTAATCATAAAGTTCAAAGTTTACCGTAAATGGCCATGAAGATCAGCATAATCCACAGCTATCCTCCCATCTTTGTCTTCATGGGAAATATTGGCACCGTGAGAAAGGAGAACTTTGACCAAATACATCTCCCCAACAGAAGCAGCAATCATGAGTGGGGTTCTGAAAGATTCAAAACATGCAATGCCATGGATCATTTGACACAGACACAGTCATTATTTTCATTCCTGCTTGCTCTCAGAAGTATTTTCTCCATTCCTTTACAATGAACACATTTGGATAAACACTCAAGGAGCAAACCAAAGTCTTTGCTTTCCTGGACCCCCCTCCTCCTTCCTGGACCCCCTCCTCCTTCTGGGCCCCCTCCTCCTTCCTGGACCCCCCTCCTTATCCTGGATCCCCTCCTTCTTCCTGGACCCCCTCCTATTCCTGGATACCCTCTTATTACTGGACCCCCTCTTATTCATGGATCCCCTCCTCCTTCTGGATCCCCTTCTCTTCCTGGATCCCCTCCTCCTCCTGGACCCCCTCCTTCTTCCAGCCCCCCCTCCTGCTCCTGGATAAACCCCTTACCTTTCATGCTCATCTCGAGCATGCACATCAGCTCCTGCTTTCAGGAGATCTTCTAATATCACCTCATGTTTTTCAGTGATAGCAAGAGTTAGTGGGGTACAGCCCTTCTGAAAAGTCAGAGAAATGCATCATGTAAACAACCAAAGTAAAAAAAAAATAATCTGTAAAAATTTTGATGCAACGTTCTGAAAGGACTTCTTGAAGAAATAGAAACATTTACCTTATTCTTGGCATCCAGTTTGGCACCATGCTTGATTAACTGCCTCACGAGGTTTTTATGATGAGCCAGGATGGCCAACTGGAGGGCAGTGTTGCCATCGATGTCTGCAAGATTTGTGTCAGCACCCTGCTCTAGCAGAAAAGTCACGCAGTCTTGTTCTCTGAGCTGTACTGCCTGGGAATAACACACAAAAAAAAAAAAAGACTTCCAGAATTCACATTTCACTCCATCACAGCTCGCCCAGCTTCTGACCACTGGGAAAGAAGAGCACCTGCAAAGATGATCTGACAGGTGCCTGTTCCACTCCAAATCCAACAGGCGTGTTTCCGCACAGCTCTGCGTACAGAGTCCTGCCAGACACCTCTCCTTTCATGCACAGTCGATAAGCCCCTCTTCCAAGAGCAGAACTTCTCCCACTCACCTTCATCAGGGGTGTTCTCCCAAAATTATCAACAGCATCCAACTGGCTGCCGTGCTCTACAAGGAATCTGGCAACCTCTGTGTGGCCGTTTGCACACGCCAGATGGAGAGGTGTCCTGAGAATTAAACATGTGAGCTTAACGCAAAAGAACCAAAGCTGTGGCACCACCCATCCCAGGGCAGGAGAGACCTGGGGATGCCTGAGAACCCTGCAGGGAGAGCAGGGCCAAGCGGCAGCCCAGCACCTCCAGGAGCACTGGCGCCCACCCAGCAGCTCCCAGCACTGGAAAGCTCTCGAGTTCCCCCTCCCAGCTGACAGGGCACATCTTGCTTTGCAAGCAATCAGCTCCAAGGGGATCCCACACAAACCCTGCAGGGGGGATGCTCCCGCACGCCACCCGAGGTGTCCCAGCAGTGGCCCACAGCCCCTCACCGATTCTCCCTGTCGCGGCAGTCAATGCCCCAAATCTTGATCCACGAGTGCCAGAACCTCAGCCAGGACAGGTGGCCGTGGGCAGCAGCATGGTGCAGCCTCTTCAGATCTTTCTCCTCAATCTCAGGGCCACTGGTGCTGGCAGCAGCAGCACGGGGCCACACAGGATTGTAACTGGGCAGCACAGTACTGTAGCGACGATGACTCTTCCTCCTGAAGAGCCCCATCCCGGGAGCCCTGCGGGGTGCGGGGCACAGCTCTGCGGGAGCAGCAGGAGGCAGCCGGCAGAGCCGGAGGGGTGGAGGTTAATGACAGGGGAAGGGCAAAGGCAGGGACAGGGGAGGGAAGAGACAGACGAGGACGAGGTGGATGCAAGGGGAAAGGCAGGGACGAGGCAGGAGATAGGAGCAAACCAACAGCAAGGACCAGGAGCAGCCGGAGAGACACAGCCCAGCGCAGCTCAGCACAGGAGCCACAACGGCAGAGTCGCCCCTAACGGCAGTCGCCAGGGGCAACGGTGGGCGGGGCCGAACCACCTGCCGGGAGGAGGGGGGGGGGGGGGGGGGGGGAGCAGGAAGGGGCTGAACCAATTCACAGGGCGGGGGGAGGGGGCTGAAAGGAAAGGAAAAGGCTCCTTTAATCCTTAAACCTTGCATTGGTTTAAGCCTCAGCATTCATTCATTGCCACTACAGGTGACAATGGTCCCTTAAGTATCTGAGAGAAGCTGAGAAGCTCTCCCCCACCTCTATGAGTCATACAAAGTGGAAAATTCTCCCCCTGAGGAGAGGCTTTTTTATAACCAATTAAAAGGAGGAGCTAGAGAGGGTAAAAAATCATGCTTTTTTTGTGGCTGGTGCCCAGCTGGCTGTACTGAGGATTCTCAGGGCTATGCAGTTGCGCTCTTTTTATTGGTGTGTGGTGGCTTTTGGTATCAAACCCTGTGCTGAGAGCTGCAAGCTCTTTGTCACCAGCTTATCCCATCTTTTCACAACCACTTCTTGTCTCTCACCACATGTTTAAATGGCAAACTAGCTTGTTCTGACTGCACAGAGCTCACTGCAAAAGTTCCACTGCCATTGCACAAGTACAGGTTGTTTCCTTAGACAAGTCTAACCCATAACTAGAGGGAAATGGACATCTAGAATTCTCCTGGCTTACCAGGAATTCTGTTCTCCTTGGCAGGACAACTCTGGGGAAAATGTTAACACAAATGTTAACCCCCACCATGCTACATGTGCCACACCCAGCTACACAGAAAATCATCTTACAGTTCCCTGATGAAGTCCCCCAAAATTCAGCCCCCAAATGGGGGCCTTATAAGAGACCCCAAAGCACTGAGTTCCCAACTGAGAGACCCCCAAACCAGGCTCCCCCAGCCAGGCTCCCCCAAACCAGAGACCCCCAGAACACTCCCCCACATCAGGAACTCCTAAAAAGGGGATCCTGAAATAAACCCCCAGAAGAGAGACCCCTAAACCAGGTGTTACGGTTTAACACTGGCCCAGCAATTAAACCGAGTGACAGATGTTCTCTATTAATCTCTCTCCTCCCTGATAAGGAAAGGAGAGAGAATAAGGGAGAGAGACTTGTGGGTGGGAAACTAAACTACACAACTTTAATGAAGCAGTAATGATCAATAGAAAAATATAGAGGAAAATTGATACCACGTTCCTTCCCCCCTCTTCCCCCAGTAACTCTCACGTCACCACCGAGGCTGCAGGGCGGCCCTGGGAAAGTCCAGGCTGGACTCCTGGAGTCGGCAGCAGTCGGGAACTGGAGGCAGGAACACAGAGATAAGGGCTGGCACAGATCAGGACCACAGGCAGAGGAACGCATGGGATCCTTCCAGGATGCCGGGTGAAGGAAGGGAAGCGGGAAAGGCAGGAAGGGCAGGCAGCCGGAAGCTGGAAGCATGGCTTGGCCCTCGTGATCCCTCAAATTTACCCTGAGTATGAGGTGTATGGGATGGAATCCTCTGTTTGGTCAATTCTGGCATCTGTCTTGTCCATTCCTCCCCAAAGGAGGGCTGCAGGTGGGACCTCTTTATGCCTTCTGGAGGGTAAAATGTTTTCCTCAGAGCTGAGCAGTGTCCTTGGCTCTGCATACCAGCCTCTAGCAGTAACATCAAGTGTTATCAGTCCTAGAAGCACACACTGTCTGAGAAACTTGCTGTTAATTTCAACAAGTGCAACTACTTACAAGAGACAGAAAATCACCTTTATCCTGGCCCAAACCAGGACACCAGGGATCACCAACTCCACCAGCCACCTCCTCCTCCTCATCATCATCATGCTCCTCTTCCTGTTCCTTCTCCTCCTCCTGTTCCTCCTGTTCCTGATGATGGAGTCATCACTGATGCCACCTGCTGAGGCTTTTCTTCCCTTTTTTTTTTTCCGCTTGGGCACTGAATTCCTCCTCCTCCTCTTCCCTGCAGCTCCAGTGGAGATCAGTGCCCAGCTGGAAGGATCTACTCCAGCCCCTCTTCCCCTCTTTTGGAGCATCCCCAGAGCCAGGAAATCCACTCCTGGTTTCTCCCTGCTTGGTGTGCAGCCCACAGGGACGTGGTTCTTTGTGGAGCATCCCCACAGCCACCTCCTGCCAAGACAACAGTGGAAAAGTCCTGCTCATCCCTCCAGCAAGGACCAGAAGAGTGAGCAACCCCCAGGACCTGGGTGAGACCTGGCTCAGGGCCTCCCAAAAATGCTCTCCTGGAGATGGGCTGCAAAGGCAGAGAGATGGGATGGATCCCAACATGTCCCTCCGAGGACACCCAGCTGCCACAAACCATTCTAGGATTCTCCAGCTCCAACCATTCCATCATTCCATGACTCACCACCATGGGTTGGATGCCTACAGAGATGGTGACCATGGTGACCCATGGCTGCTGCCCGGTGCTACAGACCACCAGAGACTCTGATGGCTGCCACGGACCTGGAGGGTTCTAGAACACGGGCACTGGACCTGTGCGGCAAAGAGGTCATGATGTGGCACCCAGGTCACACCTGAGACCTGGATATGGCACAATGTTGAATCAGGGGAATGAGACGTAACCTTTCCTTGTATAACCACAAGGCTTAGGGGAACAGGAAACAAGACATGCACAGTTCCTGTACCCTAAAAAAGGCTCCAATGTACATCCTATTGTGATAATCTAAGCTGGTTTTACTGCTGACTGCAGAGCGTTGCACAGGAGAGAAGGAGCTCATGTGTGGAATCGAAGGGCAACAAGAGGGGAAACTGAGGCAGACACTGACTTCATCCAACGACCACAAGATGGGGGTTAAAAAGACCCTCAGAGAAAAAGCGGGCACGTGCCTTTGAAGGCCTGCCTCTCCCAAGAACTAATAAACATAATCCAGCCTGTTCCTAGAATAGTCGTGAATATGTATTAGGATAGTCACAGATATGCATTAGAATAAATATGAATATGTATTAAAGTATGGAATATAAGCCGAAAGATTAAACTTTTAATTTTAATTTAATTTAATGTGGAGACTCCCCACGCACCCAGCGCTGTTTGCTTTGCCTTTATTTGCTGAAATAAAACTAAGTCTCATTTGCTACTACCAGAGACTCAGCCATTTATCACAATGGGCTGATTTTGCTGTGAGGTTTTTTTCAGAATCTACATGCTCTACACACTCAAAGCACAGAACTTTGATAGATTTTCTTAGTTACACCAAATCCATAGGTGTTTTTAACGAAGAAACAAGAAAATAATAGTCATGCTGTGGCCAGGTAACTTAATTTATTCCTAGATTTCCTAATAGTGAAAGGACACTTACTTTCTTTTGTGCTTCACTGGGCTCTCTTCAGGAAAATTATTTTCTCAAACCTCCCTGGCCAAGCAATCAAATGAGTACTGATAACAAAGGCAACCCTTCATAATTGCAGCCAGCAAACCAAGAAAAAGCTTTTCCCTTTTCCTTTCCAAAAAAGAGGTGTTTGTTTTTTTAAACAAAGCACAGGCCAGAGCCAACACAACAAAAAGGAACGCCTGTAATGGTGTTTGTTCCAAAGTCACCAAAACCAAACACCCACATGGAGATTTCTGCCATTTAAGAGCTGACACACCAGGGCTGCTCTGCGGGTCGGGCTCTTCTCCCGAGTAGCTGCCAGTAAGACAACAGGGGATGAACTTAAGCTCTGCCAGGGGAGGTTTAGGTTGGATATTAGGAAAAAATTCTTTACAGGGAGGGTGATCAGACATTGGAATGGGCTGTCCAGGGAGGTGGTAGATTCTCCATCCCTGGAGGTTTTAAAACAAAGCTGGATGTGGCACTCAGTGCCATGGTCTAGTAACCACAGTGGCAGTGGATCAAGGGTTGGACTTGATGAGCTCAGAGATCCTTTCCAAACCAGATGAATCTGTGACTCTGTGAAATACACTCTTGCAAGAGTGCACAACTCTTTTTAGAGAGAGGTTGCTATTTTGCAGCAGAGAAGAACATCAAGAGATCTATCAGAAGGATTTAACAAGCCACAAACAGCAACAGTCTTGTAAAATGAAGATCACAATCTGAAATTTCCATGCAGTTCAACTACCTTCCACCCAGTAAACCAATGACATTGATGACCCTTGATTTCAACACTAGATTATCCACAGGCAAGTGACTTCTCTTTTCTGGTGCACACTATTGATTCTGTACTACATTTCAGAACTTCACACCTGTGTCAAAACACCCTGGTGTTCCCACAGCTTCAGTGGCCAAACAGTTAAACTTCTTCTGCCTGAGTGCTCCCACCAGAATTATTTAATACACTCAGCAATGCAAACTCTCTAGAAGACAGCAGTGAAAGAGTAAGGTGTGAGGAAGTCTCTCTAAATTCACTTAAGAAACACGTCACTAACAGCAATGGTCTCAGGCTTAGGGAAGGCTGACAGGAGACAAGATTCTTAACTTAGCTCCCTGCCACCAGTGTCCAACCAGCCTCCAGAGTTCAGTATCTGCCACCATCTTACCCTAGAGATCAGTCACTATCCACCCACGTTAACTACACCCGGCCTGCATCTCTCCTAAGGAAGGAACTCTGTTCTTGCTAACTAAGCCAGGCTAATGCATGTGTAGCAGGAAGAACCTGCACCAGTCAGCAACAGCCCAGCTCCAGTCCTAGCAGCACAGAGACTACAGCCCCACCTCCTGAGCACCCAACCCATCCATTCTACTCCAACTGCTGCTCCCAGAGCCCGCTGGGCACTGAGCACAGAGCTTTGAAGGCACTGAAGCTCCATGCCCTGAATCCAGGTGTTCTTCCAGATACAAGGACATCAAGTTCTTTATACACCCACATGAGGCTTTGTTATCTGAAAAACTGCAGGAAAATACCTTACAAAAATTTCCTGCATCCTCCACAAATACTACACGTCACTTTTCCTACGCTCTGTATCTGTACTTCATGAATTCTATAAAGTTTGCAAACAAAGCAAACAACGTATGGCTGCAGTGTGATACAATCACAAAACATCAGCTTTAGCTCTTTTTAGTAATTTAAGCTGACTGATCATTCAACACTAAATGAAACTACAGTCCTCAAGGAGCTTTCAGAAAGACCCATTTTCCTTCCTATTTAATCCCCTGTCCTTGATTCTGAACTCTTACATTTGTTTAAAAGCTCAGTCTCTTCAAACGCCAACATTTTTGAGATTGGCAACCATGATTTATGACATGCACACCAAACGTCAATTAAGAACTTACATTTAGCAAAAGAGACAATCTGTGAGAAACAAAACATTCTAAAAAAAAGGAGAGCTGGAGAGCAAGTGGAACTGGCTAGGCACAGCTTAAGTTAAGCCAGTTGTGTCTGCAAGGAAAAAAAGGAGCACTGCTCTTGGCCCATATTGCTGTCTTTCCTAAACGGGCAGGAACTGCTTCAGCTCCATCTTATGCAACTTCTTCAGTCCAGTGACATCTGCAAGCAAACCTCTGATCAAAGCCAGGCCAAGAGCACTATTTCAAAACTGGATTGTAATGACTACACCTGAATCATCTGGACCTTGAATGGAATCAACAGCTAAATACACCACGTGTAAATATCTATTTATGAAAGAGAGTTACTCCAATCGGGTATTTTATTGAAAAATTACAATTAAAACTAGAATTTATTTTGGACGTCTATTAACTAAAAATCAAGGAAGACACTTCTCTTCCCCATCAACAAAGAGCACTGGAATTTCCTCCGCTGGTTAACAATTTCTGACCAAATTCACCCTACAAAACTTTACAAATCATTATCAATTGATAGCAGGGAGGAAGAACTTCTTCTCAATTTGGGTAACAAAGGCAAGACAAGGGAAAGAGATCAAATATCTGTAGGAATAGAAATGCCAGTCCTGGTAGTATAGAAATATACAGACATGGAAAGGAACAGAAACACCAACACACAGTGCTGCCATGCAGTCACTTTCCATCTTTACATTTACTCAAGTCTGAGCCACAACCAGAGAAAATTTACAATCATTTAGGTGCCCACATCCAGTGCTCCAAAAATCTTCTGGAATATTTCACTATTATCCTGAAGCCCAAAAAGGCCTAATAAAACTGTTTAGAGACAGAGTTTTAAGCCTTTAAACAGCAAAGGTATTTATTTGTGGATCCGGGGAACTCCCAGCTCTTGCTGGACAAAGAGTTCCGAGGGTTAAGGGAAAGGGTTGGGGTGTTTATACAGGAAAAGGGGAGGTTACAACATCGTTACATTCTCAATTAGGGTTAGGGTTCTTGCTGACTTCATTATATTGTTACAAGGCGATATCAGACCCTATCCATAACTTTCTTCTTATCTGTTTGTGGTGACATCTTTTATGTCCTTCTTGTGCAGATGTTCACATTCTTTGGTGCCCAGCTGGCGCCTCAATGGCCTTGGCAGTGTCTTGTTTTAAGAACAAGACCTACACTTTTAATTATCTTTGAGACAGAAGTTAATCCCGTTCTGGCCTTGTGTTTGGTTACATTGTTCTAGTGGAAAATGCCACCTCTCAGCTGCTTTGTTCACTTCCTTCTCAGTTTAACCCTGAATTTTACTGGTTATGAATACAAATTCATTTTCTACATAAAGTAAATTCACCCAAACAGCTTGGCCTGATCTCCTCTCCTTACAGGAGTTAATCCTGTCAGGATCTTTCTCTTTTTCAATCCAACCAGAATATCCAACACAGCAAGAGCAAAACCTAGAAACTCAGCAATACCAACCTCCCACTCTAATGTCAACACAGGACCTCTTGCCAGTACCAAATTAAAAGAAAAGTAGAACAGCCCAAAACAATCCAACTTCCATTTAAATCAAAGATCAGTGGCTCTACACTTTTAGAGAAATTCTCAGACACATTCAGCATGCGGTATTTCTAACACATTAATTTTCAGGCTTTTAAGAAGAAGTGCAGTTTCATGGCCAGGGCTGTTTCAGTAGCAATTGAACTTGTCAATAGCAATTTCAGCTTCCTCTCTGACAGAGAAACTGAAGCAGGCTTTGTCTCTGGCAACACTGAAATGATGGCACTGCTGAAAGCAAAGGCAGAGCTCTGGCTTTGCATCCCCCCTTGCCTTTGGTGCCACCTCAGAAAGGCCACGCTGCAGGAAGCAGCTGGTTTATCACAGCTTAGTGTTGATGTCACATCCAGACAGGGCTTTAGACACCTGAGGGAAAAGGGCCTGCACAAGTGATCTAAAGAAAAAACTACCAAAAATGGTGGGGAAACAGCATTTAAGTACGTGACAAAAAAAAAAAGAAAAATCGAATTAATGAACTATTTTCATATTTGCAGCCTTTAAACGCCTTCAGTAATTCCATCCCTTCCTTCATCTGTAAGAAATGATGCTACTTCAGTTTGTTCAGGTCTCCATTCCAAGCTGTCTACATCTAAACAATTTACATTTTTTTATACGAACCCAAACTTGGATTCTAGCACATACTTCAGTTCACTATTCCATTTTGGCTGCTTTATTGCTTGTTTTTCTTACCTTCTAGTTCCTGTCACTTTCCTAATTCCATCAGTCCCCATGGCCATGAGATGCTTCCTTCCCCTCTCCTCGTCCACAAAGGAATCTCTTCATCATCACCTTCCTTTTGTAGATCAACACTTCATAATCCAGTCCCAGCTCCATACAGGGGCTAGAAAAATGTCAAGCACTGTTTTCCAGAGGTTCCTCTTGGTGACCTTGAAACAAGGGGTGCTCTCTGTCCACAGCCCATGTTGGATGCCTCTCTATTCACGGGAGCCCTACAAAGATACACAAACAAGTATGAGCAAAGTAGAATGCATTCTCTCAGCATCCTCATTATGCTGGACATGCTCATTACTTTAAAAATTACGACTGAAACAATTTTCAGAAAGATTTTTATGGCGTAGACTGTTATATTGTGAGATTGCAAGAGTTGTGGAGAGTAATCATGGTGATCAGTGTTAACTTCATTTGAGTAAGAACTGTTCTGAACAGAACAGTACCAACTCTCTCCTGGGTCTAGCCTATCATTTCAAAGTACTGCTGGGTAACTGGCAGTCTCCCTTCTGAAAGTTCAGCCTGGAGTTTAACTCACCTACCCCAGCAGTGTCGTCTCCTTTGGGTCTGGTGTAAGAAGTGGGAGTTGGACCCCTCCATCCCTGGGTCCTCTCCTCTTCTGGGTAAACACACACTCGTCTTTTTCAAAAAGTACACTCTCCAGGACAGTGAGCAGGGACAGGTCTAGAAGAAGAGAACATTGTTTAAAACCACAAATATATTAGGCAGACCCATGGAGAAATGACACAAGCAATGGCTTACATTCCCTCCCCTGCTGAAACCACTCATGTCTACCTGGCAATACTGACAGCAGTCACAAGCTTGTAAAAGCTGCCTTCAAACTGAGCTAAGAAATTGAATTTCATTTTCTTCACAGATTTGGGGAAATCTGTGCACTACTCTGCCTTACTGACAGCACTCCCTTTCTTTAATACATCTCGTGCAGTTTCTGATGCTGTCACAGTGTTGTCCCCAAAGTGGGTCCATTACCTGGTGTGCCACAAGCACAGGCAGAGTCCAGATCTTTGACTTAACACCCAGTTCTGCACAGAAAGGGGAGCAGGGTGCTATTCCACAAAGCAAGCTGCATTTCCTGAATCACAAGTGAGACTTTTAGACCTAAAATGGTGAGAAAGAACTGGCCACCTCTAGGATGTTGTGGAGTCCACAGCCATGCTGCACACTCCTCAGGGTGAGCTGGGGGGGCACCCATCACACCCACATGGGGGATTGTGGGAAAAAATCCGCAGAGGCTTAAAGGACGACACGCAGTCACCAATATGGTTAAAGTGAAGTAATTTATTAACAGTGGACACTCGCTTTATATAGAGCCTTTGTTTATATAACGATATCTTGCAGGTGGCTATATCTTGGACACAAACTCTGTTCTCACAGAACTTCTGCTGGCTTCCTCATTATCGTGTTACTTCTTCTTTTCTACTGCCAGTTCCCTTATCTTTTTCCCATAGCTCATCTTTCAGTAACCTTGCAACTGGGTCTCAAGGCCCTTAGCTTACTCTAGCTAAAACTAAAGAGTCAGGATTGCTCACATGTCTGTTTTCTTCCAGACAGTTTCCCAACAGGGGATGAGCTGGGCTTCAGCAGGATTGGTCGGTGTCCCCCCTTGCAGCCTCCACCCTGTGATGAGTTGGGCTCTCTGGAAATATTTTGGGAGTCCACACTCCAGGGTAATTCAGATCACCTGGAATGATTTGGGGGTCACCCATCATGTCCCCTGGACCCCAGGATGGTTTGTGGGTTGCCAATTGCAGCCCAACACCACCAGGATATTTTTGATGTCCCCAGTCAGAGTCCCCAACCCCCAGGATCAGTTGGGGTTTCCAGGGCTGGAGTTGAGTCTCCTCCACTGCAGCCCGCCAAACCCTAAACTCTGGCACAGCACAACCTTGCAACCCCATAGCCCCAGCACCTGAAACCCTAGCATCCCATTGCCCCAGCGTATTGGAGCCCAAAGATACCAAAAAATGGAATACAGACTCCCTGGAGACCTCTGCCAGGGCCTTCAGGTGGCCCCTAATCTCAGTGATCACAGCTTTGGAGTGGGAGCTGAACAGAGCCACCAGCACACCACCAGCATCCATCTTCCCATCATCTGTCACAGCCTGAAAAAGTGCCTGGCTTCAACTGCTCAGGGATGAAAGGCTGAGGCACTCAAGAGATACTGCTCCCATTCAGTCCCAGAGTGCCCCAGGAGAGCCCTGACACCCCCAAATCAGCCCTGGGACATGAACACCACAGCCCAGATGTCCCCAGGGCTCAGGAGGGCTGTGGGGAGCAGGCAGGACATTTGGGGTGTCCCCAGTGCTGGCAGACAGCAGAGATGGAGACCCCAGGGGGAAGCCCAGGGTGATGGGGCCTGGCCCAGCTGCTCATCACTGATCTTCTGGGGCTCTGACCCTCCCTCTCTGTCGTTTGCCCATCACAAGTTTCGGCTTTCACTGGCTGTCTCCCTCTCAACACTTCCCAATTCCTCCCTGCCTCTTCTCAGAGCCATTGCTGTTTCTCTCTCTCTCTTTCTCCACATCTGTCTCTCCCTCTCCTCTTCTGGCCTTATTGTCCCTCTCTCTCCTGCAGCCTCCCCCCTTTCCTGCCTCTCCCTCCCCTCTCCTTTCCTCTCCCCTCGCCCTTTCCCCTCTCTCCTGCTCCCTCTCCCACCCCTCTGTCACTCCCCTCTCCTGGGGCTTTTTCTGTCTCTCAGGCCCCTGGCCTGCCCCTGGCCCGCTCTCTGTCCACCCCCACTCTCTCCTCCTTCCCGCCCTTCTCCTCTCCCTTCCTCCCTCCCTCCCTCTTTGCCCCCTTCCCCACCATCTCTTTCCCGCTCCTCACCACTCTTTTTCCTGCCTTCTCTCCCTGCCCAGATCCCCTTCCTCCTGCTCCCCCTCCTACCTGGGCCGGGCCCAGGGCAGCCCCGGGGTCGGGCGGGCTCAGGCAGCAGGAAAGGAGGAGTGCCCCGTGGCATGCTGGGAGCTGTAGTCCCGGGGCATGCTGGGAGCTGTAGTCCCGGGGCATGCAGGGGGCTGCCCGGCGGCCATCTTGGTTCCCGGCCCATGCTGGCAGCTGCCATTTCCCCAGACTCCCCATCCCGCACCGGGAAAAAACTCCAGGAGGGCGGCGTGGATAAGCCAGCAGCTCTTAAAAGCCCTCAAACTGAAGGAGGAAGCATGCAGAGGGGGGAAGCAAGGGCAAATACCCTGGGGGGAGTAGAGAGGTGGTTGGAGCAGCTGGGGAGCAGAGCAGGAGAGCCACATCCATTCCAGTATGAATTGAATCTAAAGCAGGGCATGGGACAACCAGAGAGCTCCCACTGGGGGAGAAGAAGAGGTTTGTGACCTCACCCTGTGAGGGGCTGGGTCACGAATAGGACGAAGCGTCAGCGTGCGTGTGAGAAGGCACCTCAGAAGATGGGACAGAAGAAAAGCAAGCCTTCTGATCCCATGGGTGGGGAACCGCAAGTTAGGCTTCCCCAGATACCCCTGGACAGTCCTTTGGGGTTAATGGTTAAATATTGGAATAATTACCCTTCTAGGCAGGGTAAAAGCCAAATTAAAATGATACATTATTGTGTGGAAGTATGGGGAGGTAAACAAATTAGAGAAGATCATTTATATTGGCCCGTTTTTGGGTCATTTGAAGATTGGATTTGCCAGGCATTAAATACATATGTGAAATCAAAAGAACCATTCAGCCTGGAAGAAAGTGAATATGCTAGTTTATGGATTGGGTCAGAAACAAGAATTAATTTGTACCCTTTAAAAGAATGGAGAAAGAAAGAAAAGAAAAATCCTAAATCAGAAGAAACTCCTCTTGCACCTCCACCATATATTCCGCCACCTCCACTTCCAGAACCCCAGCCCCCAGTATCACCAGTTCAGGTAGCCCCCCGTGCTCCCCCTGATGAGGACTCAGACTCAGATTCCTCAGCGGTGGATCAGAGACGGGTTACAAGAAGCCAAACAAGGGCGAGACAAAGTAAAGATGTGGGTGGTTTATATCCACTACAAGAAATTGCAATGGGAGGACCGCAGGCTGGTATGGGATATGTGGTTGTTCCTTTGAACTCAGGAGATGCAAGAGAATTTAAAAAGGAAATGGGAAATTTATTGGAGGATCCTTTAGGAGTGGCAGAACGTGTAGATCAATTCTTAGGACCTAATGTGTTTACCTGGGATGAGTTGCAGTCAATTTTAGGAATATTGTTTACTGTAGAGGAACGGGGAATGATCAGGAGGGCAGGAATGAGAATTCAGGATGAGCAACATCAGCATGGTCCTGCAGCCGATATTAAGTGGCCCCTTCAAAAACCAGACTGGAATAACCAGGATCCAGTACATAGGGGACATATGCAGGACTTGAGAACTATAATTATTCAAGGTATTAGGGAATCAGTCCCACGAGGGCAAAATATTAATAAAGCATTTAAGGAACACCAAAAGAAAGATGAAACTCCTACTGAGTGGTTAGAAAGGTTAAGAAAGAACTTACAGCTTGTACTCAGGGCTGGACCCAAGTACTCCAGTAGGAGAGGCTTTGTTAAAGCTCAGTTTGTGGCTAAATCTTGGATGGACAGTAGGAAAAAGCTGGAGAAATTGTTGACTGGATGAATTGTTGAGGGAGACTCAGAAAGTGTATGTGCGAAGAGATGAGGAGACAGAGAAGCAAACAGTGGAAATGATGGTTGCTGCTGTCTGAGAAAGTCAGAGACCGGCAGGTCAAAGACTAATGGGTCAGGAACTGGCTGAGCATACAGGACGGTATCAGAGGCCTGGTAGAGTTCCAGGGCCACCTGAAAGGACTAAGAATGTAGTAGTTTGCTATTATTGCAAAAAGAAGGGTCATATGAAGAGGGATTGTAGACAAAGGAAGATGGATGAGAGAATGTTTAAGGAAGATTAGGGGTGTCAGGGGCTTTACTTGCTGGGGACCAGAGAAATAAAGGAGCCCTTGATATAAAATAAGAGTAGGTCTCCAGCAACAGGAGGTAGAATTTTTAGTGGGCTCGGGGGCAGAAATGTCAATGGTCCGGATTCTACCTCCTGGGTGCAGAATATCCCATGCTGCCCCAGCCCATCCAGGTAAGCAAGTCTGACTAATGCTGGAGATGCCAGCAGGTTTACATTTGGGGACATTACTCTTACTGGGAAGTGTGCACAAATGTTACATTTTGGTAAATGTCCTTGCAGGACCTAAAGTCTGCATTGACTCTGGGGATGGTAACAGTTCCTTGCGTTGTGCACATCTGCAAGTAATTGTTCTGAAACTGCCATCTTAAAGAGAGCTGAATAATACCAAGTATTAGAAAGCTTGAAACCAGATTTTTAGAAGGGTTACGCATGTAAACACATGTAAATGTCCATTCTTGGAGACTTTTAATAATGGACTGCAAGTCTGAGCACCCGGATAAAACATCAAAGAATGGGTGGCTCACTCCAACTTAATTTACTCTGAAAATCTTTGAATGTTTTGCACAGTAGTGCTCTGGTTTAGATCAAAACCATATATGAAATGATTAAGCAACAACTACATGATTACCAAAAAGCATTGGTCTGGCAGCTAATGCACAAAATATCATAGAATTGACATAGTTCCTGCAGAGTGTATCTGGGTGAAATACTCCCTGAGGTGGGAATGTGAGGACTGTTTGTGTAGTTAGAGGTATAGGATAGAGCCAGCACCTGGGGGCTATCAGAAGGATAGGCTGACTATATTTATTGTTCAAGATGGGAACCAAGTCTTTGTGAAGGTCTTGTAAAAGAAAGCTCAGTCAAGATTCCCTTCTGTCTTAGGAAGGAAAAGTCTTTCCCAGGTAGTCAGTGGATGGCAGGGAAGGTGCTTCTTTCAGTTCTTTCCCGTTTTTTTTTTTTTTAATCTCCTGATTTTTAATCCCCTGAAGAGAAGAGAGGCAGTGGGCAAGAGGTGGCAGCTGCAGTTCCTGAAGGTAGGTCTTTTTCTTGTTCATTGGATCTGGTTTTTTTTTGCTGGTTTGTTTGTATTGTTGTTGTTTGGTTAGGCATTTTTGTTTGGTTGCAGGGTTTTTGTTTGTATTTTTTGTGGGGTTTTTTTTGTTTGTTTTTTTCCTGGTATGGCTTAGAAAAAGAAGTTGTTTTTGAAATGTATTCATCCGTGCTGTCCTATGTTGACTTTTCTGCCTAAAGTTTGATTCTGTTATGACCTGTAGAGCTTGGGGATCGAAAGAAACAGAAGTTATAGTTTCATTTAGTGTTTCGAGGTAAGGGATTAGAGTTTAGGTTTGAGGGTTAGGGTTTAGGATAAGGTTTTACGATTCAGCCCATAGGGTTTAGGGTTAGGGGTTAGAGGTGAGGGGTTAGGTATTAGGCTTAAGGGGCTAGGGGAAAGCCTTAGGGTTATGGTTAGGGGTTTAGGGTTGAGGGATAAGGGATAAGGGTTTAGAGATTAGGCTTTAGTATAAGGGTTAACGTGAGGGTCATGGTTAGAGCTAGGTAAAAGTTATGTGTAAAGGTAAGGGTAAAGGTTGGGGTTAGGGGTAAGGGTTAGGATAAGGGTTAGGACTAGGGAATATGGTTTGGTTTTAGGGTTAGGGTTTAAAGTTCAGGATTAGGCGTTAGGGGTTAGAGTTCAGGTTAGGGTTAGTGCTTAGGGATTAAAGTTTTCAATTAGGGTTACGGTTTATTGTTTAGGGCTAGGGTTAGGATTTAGGGCTTGGGCTTTGGCTTTAGAGGTTAGGGTTTAGGGTAAGGGTTTGGGTTAGTTATTGGGATTAGGGGTTACAGTTGGGTTTCAGCCTGCCTTGAGCAGGGCACTCAGACAAGATGATGGTCAGCAGTGTCTTGCAGCCTGAGGCATTCTTTGATTCTGAATGATCTGTAGGATCATGCCGCAGGAGGTGCATGGGAAGCTCATCGTTGAGTAATCAAGGAGAGGGTGCTGATGAAGGAGAGGAGAGGGTGATTCTGTGAATGGAATTAGAAAGTGAGTTCCATGGGGCTGGGTTGGCTTCAGTTGAGTGGAATCATGGAATCATGGAATGGGTTGGGTTGGAACTAGATGATCTTTAAGCCTTCCAAGCCAACCCATTCCATGATGCCATGATTCTGTGACACAGTCCCAGCCAGTAGCAGGCCAGCAGCAGGGCTTTGTGAGTCAGGGCCTGGTGCTTGGACACCATTGTCATGGGGGTCTCTGTGGTGACTGGGAGGGATATAGAAGGGGTGTGGAGATCTGGGTTGTCCGTATCTGGGAGAGCACCTGCCTCAGGAGTCAGGAGCTGCCCTGGGTGACAGTGTCAGTGAAGGAAGGAAGGGCCAGAGCAGAAGTTCCCCTGGAGCCTGTGAGGAGAGGGCAGCTGTCCCCTGCAGCCCATGGAAGGGCCCGGAGGGGAAGATGTGGATCTGCAGCCCATGGACTGTTTTGCCAGGATAGAGCTAATTTTCTCTCTTGTCATTTTTCTTTCAGCTAAGTCTCTTGTAAGCAGCAGCTGCCCTGGCTGAAATAAACAGCAAGTTTTTTCCCAGTCAGCGTCTGCTTCTAGGAGTGATAACACTCAACGTTTATAGTTAGTGCTAGGGAATGTTCTGCAGAACAAGGCCGCTGCTCAGTTCTGAAGAACATCTCGTGCACCAGAAAGAGAAAAGGAGCAAGGAGGTAACACCTACAACCCTCCTTAAGGGAGGAGCAGAGACGAGAAATGACCAAAATTGACCAAAGAGAGTATTCCGTGCCGTACACAACATCCTCAGTATAAATTTGAGGGATGCTGAGGGTCAGAGCCCTTCTGCCCTCTTCCTTCTTCCTTCCTTTGTCCTTTTGCCTTCGCCTGAGCCTGTTTGCTTCAGCATCCTGAGAGGATTCGCTCAGTTCCTTTGGCTGTGGTCCTGCTCCGTGCCAGCCTGAATCTCTGTGTTCCTGCCTCCAGGTCCCGAGCACTGCTGAATCCAGGAGTCCAGGCTGGACTTTCCCAGGGCCGCCCTGCAGCCTCGGTGGTGACGTGAGAGTTCTTGGGGGAGAGGGGGTGAAGGAACGTGGTATCAATTTTCCTGTCTATTTGTGTAGCGTTAGAAATCTTTCCTTTCTATCATTAGCGTTTCATTTCAAGCTGTGTAGTTTAGTTTCCAAGCCGTAAGTCTCTCTCCCTTCCTCTGTCTCCTTTCTTTGTCTGGGAGGGAAGGGGGGTTAGTAGATGAGTTAGCAGAGAGCATCTCTAATTGTGTTGAATTGCCGGCACAGCGCTAAACCCTGACAGATTTATTTGCGCTCAATATGAGGCTTAAGCTAATTAGGTGGAGTGGCAGCTGGGGTCCGTGGAAGCAGGGCCAAGGCCTCCGTGGCTCCTCTCCACTGGCACATGCTGCGTCCGACCCTCAGGGCGTCCCTGCGTCCCTGCCTGGGTGCAGCTGGCCATGGATGCCTGGGTCAGGGATGAAGGGGTTAGGTTTTAGGATTAGGGTTAGTGTTTAGGGTTAAGGGATTAGAGTTTAGGTTTTAGGGTTAGGGTTTAGGATTCAGCGCTTAGGGTTTAGGGTTAGGGGTTAGCGGTATGGGGTTAGGTGTTAGGCTTTAGGGGTTAGGGTTATGGTTTAGGGTTTAGGGTTGAGAGATAAGGTTTTAGGGATTAGGCTTTAGTGTAAGGGTTAACGTGAGGGTCAGGGTTAGGGTTAGGTTGAGGGTAAGGGCTTAGGGTTAGGGTGACGGGTTAGGGTATAGGTTGGGGTTAGAGGTTAGGGTTAGGATAAGGGTTAAGGCTGGGGTATATGGTTAGGTTTAGGATTAGGGTTTAGGGTTAGTGGTTAGGGTTAGGGTTATGGCTAGGGTTTAGGGTTCAGGATTAGGCATTAGGGGTTAGAGATCGGGTTAGGGTTAGTGTTTAGGGTTTATGGTTTAAGGTTTAGAGTTAGAGCTAGGGCTTAGGTTTCATTGTTTAGGGTTCAGGGTTAGGGCTAGAGTTAGGATTTAGGGCGAGGGTTTAGGCTTTAGAAGTTAGGGTTTAGGGTTAGGTTTAGAGTTTGGGTTAGTTATTGGGGTTAGGGGTCAGGGGTTAGAGTTGGGTTTCAGCCTGCCTTGAGCAGGGCACTCAGACAAGATGATGGTCAGCAGTGTCTTGCAGCCTGAGGCATTCTTTGATTCTGAATGATCTGTAGGATCATGCCGCAGGAGGTGCATGGGAAGCTCATCGTTGAGTAATCAAGGAGAGGGTGCTGATGAAGGAGAGGAGAGGGTGATTCTGTGAATGGAATTAGAAAGTGAGTTCCATGGGGCTGGGTTGGCTTCAGTTGAGTGGAATCATGGAATCATGGAATGGGTTGGGTTGGAACTAGATGATCTTTAAGCCTTCTAAGCCAACCCATTCCATGATTCCATGATTCTGTGACACAGTCCCAGCCAGTAGCAGGCCAGCAGCAGGGCTTTGTGAGTCAGGGCCTGGTGCTTGGACACCGTTGTCATGGGGGTCTCTGTGGTGACTGGGGGGATATAGAAGGGGTGTGGAGATCTGGGTTGTCCGTACCTGGGAGAGCACCTGCCTCAGGAGTCAGGAGCTGCCCTGGGTGACAGTGTCAGTGAACGAAGGAAGGGCCAGAGCAGAAGTTCCCCTGGAGCCTGTGAGGAGAGGGCAGCTGTCCCCTGCAGCCCATGGAAGGGCCCGGAGGGGAAGATGTGGATCTGCAGCCCATGGACTGTTTTGCCAGGATAGAGCTAATTTTCTCTCTTGTCATTTTTCTTTCAGCTAAGTCTCTTGTAAGCAGCAGCTGCCCTGGCTGAAATAAACAGTTATACTAACTACAGGTTAGTAGACAAGTGTCCTGGTTTTGGCCAGGACAAAGGTTATTTTCTGTCTTGTACTTTTTCTTTCAGCTGAGTCTCTTCTAAGTAGTTGCACTTGCTGAAGTTAACAGCAAGTTTCTGAGGCAGTGTGTGTTTCCAGGACTGATAACACTTGATGTTTATAGTTACTGCTAGAGACTGGTATGCAGAGCCAAGGACACTGCACAGCTCTGAGGAAAACATAAAGAGGTCCCACTTGCAGCCCTCCTTTGGGGAGGAACGGACAAGTTGGTGCCAGAATTGACCAAACAGAATATTCCATCCCATATACATCATCCTCAGTATAATCTGATGGATCACGAGGATCAAGCCAGATTTCCTGCCTCCAGCTTCCGGCTCCCTGCCTTTCCTGCCTTTCCTGCTTCCTTTCCTTCACCTGGCATCCTGGAAGGATCCCGTCCGTTCGTCTGCCTGTGGTCCTGATCCGTGCCAGCTCTTATCTGTGTGTTCCTGCCTCCAGTTCCCGACTGCTGCCGACTCCAGGAGTCCAGCCTGGACTTTCCCAGAGCTGTCCTGCAGACTCGGTGGTGATGTGAGAGCTATGGGGGGGAGGGGGGAAGGAATGTGGTATCCATTTTCTAGTATATTTGTATATATTTAGTAATTTTTCCCATTTATCATTAGTGTTTCATTAAAGTTGTGTAGTTTAGTTTCCAACCCATAAGTCTCTTTCCTTTCTTATCAGGGAGGAGAGAGAGATTAATAGAGAGCGTCTGTTACTCGGTTTAATTGCCAGGCCAGTGTTAAACCGTGACAGATTTATTGGCGCCCAACGTGGGGCCCGAGCTAATCGGCTCGAGTCCAGTTCAGATTTTGACTAATTTGCCTGAATAGTTTGAATTCCAACTCCAGTCGAAGAATGGCTTCGTCGAGTGGGAATTAGAATTAGTGGGAATTAGTGGGAATTTTCCTTTGGAAATTTCACAGAGTTGGAGATTAAACCAATCATGCCGTACCTTTGATACTTAGGGTATGCAATCTGTTTATTTGCAGCTGGAATTGCTGTTAATATGTGGTTTTTCAATCGTAAGAGCTGCTTAAGAACCATCGTTGCAATATGGTCCTCAATATTGATGTATATCATGGTGCATGGTGCAGTGGTGTTTCATATAAGGGTTAAGAACTTTGATAATAATTACATTTTCAGCCTTCTTTTGAGGAAATATACCTCTTTTGGGCTGAGTTCAATGGATTCTTGTCAAAATGGCATTATGCTTGTTATAGTTTTGAGCCTCCTGATTCTTGTAGCCATTGTTGTTCAGGTGTCTGTGAATATTTTTATGTGCTATCATATGTTGGTGAGGAATACGACAACTACAACTAGGGGAACGAGCACACCTCATAAAGAGAGCACCCCCACTCCTGCCATTTCTTGCCCCACCTCACACAAGGGCACAACTCAGATAAGGCCGGCCAGCATCGCCAGTGTTTCTGCTACAGCTGCAGCTCCTGTCTCTACCCCCACAGACACTGCTGCTCAGAAAACGAGCCCTGCTGCTGCTACTGCTGCAGACACCACAGCTTCTCCCCCTCATCCCACACAGTTACTTGTTGACCCTGTAACTAGGAGAAAAGGAAAACAATGGAAATCCGAAAAGAGCCGTAACCCTTCCACGTCTGAATGAGACGACCAGGTGACAGAGGAGATAGAGGATACTGCCTCTCCTCGTAGAGCAGCTAGAGGATACTGCCTCTCCTCGTAGAGCAGCTAGAAGAGACTCTAAAGCAGAGTCAGCTGAGGAGGACTCAGACTCAGAATCTGCTCAGTCCTATTCCATGAGAGACTTGCGTACTCTGAGAAAAGACTACAGCCGTTTTTCAGGTTAACCACTTCTCTCTTGGTTACTCCAATGCTGGAATGAAGGGGCTGCTACCATAACATTAACTCAGAAGGAAGCTAGACAGTTGGGATCCCTGGCCAAAGATGCAGGTATTGATCGGGCATTTGGGGAAAAGGCTGGAACCACCAGCCTATGGAAACGACTCTTGGCAGCTGTAAGGGAGAGATATCCCTATAAAGAGGAAATAGACTGCCCACAGGTCAAAGAATCCAAACTTGAAAAAGCTATCAGGTATCTGGAGGAATTGGCTGTACGAGACGTGATCTATAATGCTGATGACATTGAAGATCCTTATCACGTATCGTGCCCTAAACCCATGATGCAAAGGTTTGTGCATGCTGCACCACCACCTTTTAACCATACACTATCAGTAATGCTATGGGTTCCTGCAGATGTGGATGCAACTGTGGGTGATGTGATTAAAACAGCACGAGAGTGTGAAGATGCTGTCACAGCCCCTCGTCGGGCCTGGGTCTCAGCTATAAAAAGAACATCTACAGTACATCGATGACATCATTGTGTGGGGTGACACAGCAAAGGAAGTCTACGAGAAAGGTGAGGAGATAATTGAAATCCTTCTAGAGGCTGGTTTTGCTATTAAAAGGAGCAAGGTCAAGAGACCTGCACAAGAGATACAGTTTCTGGGAGTGAAATGGCAAGATGGACGTCCCCACATCCCAATGGACGTGATTAACAAAATAACAGCTATGGCCCCACCAACTACCAAAAAAGAAACTCAGTCCTTCTTAGGAACTATTGGTTTCTGGAGGATGTATATTCCTTCTTATAATCAGACTGTGAAACCTCTCTACGAGGTTACCTGGAAGAAGAAAGACTTTAAATGGGGCTCAGATCAACAAGCTGCTTTTGAGAGTATCAGACAGGAGATTGTGCAGGCAATGGCCCTTGGACCAATTCGAACAGGGCCAGACATTAAAAACGTGCTTTACACCGGAGATGGAGGTGATGGTCCTACATGGAGCCTCTGGCAGAAAGCTCCAGGAGAGACTCGAGGCCGACCTCTAGGATTTTGGGGTCGAAACTACAAAGGCTCCGAAGCCAATTACACAGCCACTGAAAAAGAGATACTGGCCGCATATGAAGGAGTTAGAGCTGCTTCAGAAGTGACTGGTACTGAAGCACAGCTCCTCCTAGTGCCACGATTACCTCTACTGGGTTTTATGCACACAGGTAGAGAATCTTCCCATCATGCTGCCGATGCTACCTGGAGTAAATGGATTGCTCTACTCTCACAGAGAGCTAGGACAGGAAGACTTGATCGTCCAGGAATTGTAGAAGCAATAACACATTGGCCAGAAGGCGAACACTTTGGAATGACACCAGAAAAACTGGTAAAACGGGCTGAAGAAGCCCCACCATATGATCAACTACCAGAGAATGAGAAACAATATGCTCTTTTCACTGATGGATCCTGCCGTCTGGTAGGAGGCCATCGAAGGTGGAAAGCTGCCGTATGGAATCCTACATGACTAGTTGCAAAAACAGATGAAGGAGATGGTGAATCAAGTCAATTTGCAGAGGTCAAAGCCATCCAATTGGCTTTGGACATTGCTGAACAAGAAAAGTGGCTGAGACTTTATCTCTATACTGACTCATGGATGGTAGCAAACGCCTTATGGGGTTGGTTAAAGCAGTGGAAACAATACAACTGGCAATGTAGAGACAAACCTATCTGGGCTGCTGAACTATGGAAAGACATTGCTGCTAGGTTAGAGAAACTTGATGTAAAAGTACGTCACGTAGATGCCCGCGTACCTTCATATCGAGCTACTGAGGAACATCAAAACAACCAAAGAGCAGATGAGGCTGCTGAAGTGTTCCAAATAGATCTGGACTGGGACCATAAAGGTGAACTGTTTTTAGCCAAATGGGCCCACAACGCTTCAGGTCATCAAGGCAGGGATGGAACATCTCGATGGGCTCGTGACCGAGGGGTGGATTTATCTTTGGACGCTATTGCGCAGGTTATCCACGACTGTGACATATGTGCTGCAATTAAGCAAGCTAAAAGGTTGAAACCTCTGTGGTATGAAGGGAGATGGTCAAAATATAGGTATGGGGAGGCCTGGCAAGTCGATTACATCACACTGCCTCAAACCCGCCAGGGTAAGCGCTATGTGCTTACAATGGTGGAGGCAAGTACAGGATGGCTGGAAACATATCCTGTGCCTCATGCCACAGCCCGGAACACTATTCTGGGCCTAGAGAAACAAGTCTTGTGGAGACATGGTACACCAGAAAGAACTGAGTCAGATAATGGAACTCATTTCAAAAACAGTCTTAATAATAACTGGGCCAAAGAACATGGTATTGAGTGGATATACCATATCCCCTATCATGCACCAGCCTCAGGTAAAACTGAAAGGTACAATGGACTGTTAAAAACTACCTTAAAGGCAATGGGTGGTGGAACTTTCAAAAACTTGGGACAAGCACTTGGCAAAAGCTACCTGGTTAGTTAATACCAGGGGTTCCATCACTTGAGCTGGTCCTGCTCAGTCAGATCTTCTACACACAGTAGATGGGGACAAAGTGCCTGTGGTGCATGAAAAGAATCTGCTAGGGAAAACAGTTTGGGTTTATCCTGCATCAGGCAAAGGCAAACCCATTCATGGGTTCATTACTGTTTCATTAAACTTGTGTAGTTTAGTCTCCAACCCATAAGTCTCTCTCCCTTATTCTCTCTCCTTTCTTATGGTGGAGGAGAGAGAGATTAATAGAGAGCGTCTGCCATCGGTTTAATTGACGGGCCAGTGTTAAACTGTGATACAGGGACATGGGAACAACACGGGGTCAACATGGGATCTACATGTGATTAACATGTAATTAACACGTGATTAACAGGGGGGTTCAGGCCAATCACAGGGTTTTGTTGACATGGGATGGACATGGGGTCAACAGTCTAGGAAATTCATAGAGTGTACAGAGGATAATTTCCTGCTCCAGCCGGTGAATGAGCCCACCAGGGATGGAGCCCCGCTAGACCTCCCGTTCACAAACAGAGAGCGGCTGGTGGGAGATGTGGTGGTCAGTGGATGTCTGGGACACAGTGGTCACGAAATAATCAAGTTTTCAATCCTCAGGGATGCAAGGAGGGCTGTCAATAAAACCTCTATGTTGGACTTCCGGAAGGCAGATTTTGGCCTATTCAGAAGACTGATTCAGAGTGTACCCTGGGAAACAGCCCTTGGAAACAAAGGGGTCCAGGAAGGGTGGACGTACTTCAAGGAGAAAGTTCTGAAAGCACAGGAGCAGCTGTCCTGGTGTGCCGAAAAGGCGAGCCGGTCTGGCTGAACTGGGAGACTTTGAAAGAAATTAGGGTTAAGAAGAGAGCCTACCGATTATGGAAAAAAGGGCTAACTACTCAGGAAGAATTTAGGAATATAGTTAGGTGTTGTAGAAAGAAAATTAGACAAAGGCACAACTTGAACTGAATCTCACCACCTCTGTGAAGGATAACAAAAAGTCCTTTTACAGATGAATCGATAGCAAAAGGAGGGGCAGAGAAAACCTCCATTCTCTACTGGACTATATATAACAATATAGTTATCCAAGATGAAGAAAAGGCTGAGGTATTTAACACCTTCTTTGCCTCAATTTTCTACAGCAAGACAGGTTATCCTGAGGACAGCTGGCTTCTTGAGCTTGTAGAAAGAGACGAGAATCTGAACAGCCCCCCTGTAATCCAGAAGGAAACAGTCAGTGACCTACTGAGCTGCTTGGATCCCCACAAATCTATGGGACCTGATGGGATCCACCCAAGGGTGATGAGGGAGCTGGCAGAACAGCTCACCAAGCCTCTCTCTATCATCTACCAACAGTCCTGGCTCACTGGGGACATCCCAGATGATTGGAAGTTGGCCAATGTCACGCCAATCCACAAAACGGGCCAGAAGGAGAACCCGGGAAACTCCAGGCCCGTCAGCCTGACCTCAGTGCCTGGCAAGGTTATGGAGCAGATCATCCTGGGGACAATCACACAGCACCTGCAGGATGGACAAGGGATTAGACCCAGCCAGCATGGGCTTAGGAAGGGCAGGTCCTGTCTGACCAACCTGATCTCCTTTTATGATCAGGTGACCCATCTGGTGGATGAGGGGAAGGCTGTGGATGTGGTCTACTTGGCCAGCAAGGCCTCTGACACCGTCTCCCACAGCATTCTCCTGAAAAAGCTGTCAGCCCACAGCTTGGACAGGGGCACTCTGTGCTGGGTTAGGAACTGGCTGGAGGGCCGAGCCCAGAGAGTGGTGCTGGATGGTGCTGATCCAGTTGGCAGCCGGTCACTAGTGTTGTCCCCCAGGGATCAGTCTCTCAGCCCAGTTCTATTTAATATCTGAGATGAGAATATCTGTGCTGAGAGATGAATGAACAAACTGCTCCAGAAGTCAGAATGGAACCTGAAAGTACCTTGAAGCATTGTTTGGCCCCACTGAGGACCATTGCTGCCAGAGCCTCCCCATGGCCTTGTTAGAGCAGATCACTGGAGGCCATGATTGCAGGGAGGCAAAGATTCTGTATAGGTGGCTCTGAAAGCAAAGATTTTTCATTATTTATTTATTAATGCAGCATTGAGGACAAACTCTGAAACCCAGGCAATGGGAAGGCAGAGCCCATCCCTCTCTTATGAGTCAGGACTCTTCCTAGGGACAGTGGAGTATGAAAACGTGTAATAAAAAAAAAATTCAGACACATCTTGACCTCCCCAAGAAGGGGAAAGAAAGTCCAGAGCCCCAGGACAAAATTCCTCCTGGTAGACCATGGTGTTTGAGGCAGCTGCCACGTCTGGGGTGACAAAGCCCTTGGTCCTGTTGGGCCTTTCAGCCTTCCAGAGCCCTTGGCCACCTCTCCTGCAGGCTGCCCTACACTGTCCATGCCTGCAGCTCCTTTAAACTGCTTTAGAAATGCTTTAAACTGAAGGACAATGAGAGAGGAACCCAAGATGGCAAACACCTTCCCACCATCACCACTACAAGTGATCTGGAATTAAACCAGGCCTGCTGACCCCAGGAGTCCAGCCATAGTAATTTTTCCTTTTTATCATTACTGTTTCATTAAAGCTGTGTAGTTTAGTTTCCAACCCATAAGTCTCTCTCCCTTATTCTCTCTCCTTTCTTTATCAGGGTAGGGAGGGGCATTAATAGAGAGCTTCTGTCATTCAGTTAATTGTCGGCCAAGTGTAACACCCTGACAGATTTATTGGCACCAAATGTGGGCCTTAAGCTAAATATCTAGAGCCCATTTGAAAATTCAACTCATTTATATGAACAGTTTGAATTTTGACTTCAGTGAAGGATACCCAGATGGCTCCGCTGAGTGGGAATCAAGCTATTTTCTCTGGAAATTTCACAGGGTTGGAAATTAAACCAGTCCTGCTGTACCTTTGGTATGCAGGGTGTGATCTGTGGCTTTTTATCTGGGATTAGTGTTGCTCTGTGGTTCATTCTTGGTAACAGCTGCTTACAAACCATAGTTGTGATATGGTCTTCAACAGTGTGGTACATGGTACAGTGTTGTTTCACACACCTAGGAGATACACATAGTATACACATTTCATACACATAAGAAATATCCCTATAAAGTGGAAATAAACTGCCCACAGGTCAAAGCAGCCACACTTGGATTTGAAAGAAATATCTGCATGAGATGTGATCTATACAATGATGAGTCTGTAGATCCTTATCACATGCCATGCTCTAGGCCTGGGAGGCAAAGGTTTGTGCATGCTGCACCATCCCCATTTAACCATACACTATCAGTAATGTTATGGGTTCCTGGAGAAATGGAACCAACTGTGGGTGATGGGATTAAAAAAGCACGAGAATATGAAGATGCTGTCATGGCTCCTCATCAGGCCTGGGTCTCAGCTGTAAAGGGAACAGCTGAAAAACTGCACCTCCCCCATCACAAAGTCCTGGTGGCCTGGAACTGTCTGGGACCATGTCACAGAATCATAAAACCATGAAATGGATTGGCTTGGAAGGGTTCAAGATCATTTTGTTCCAACCCCCTGCATGCATGGGTAGGGACACCTCCCACCCAACTGAAGCCAACTCACTAGAAATCTGGACACAGAGACAAAAGCAACCTCACGTTCCTGACCCTTTCCCCAGACATGCTCACATTGCTCAAATGTAACTTTTTTCTAAAATTTTATGTATTTCAGTTAATAACTGACATCACCCTGGTGCAAGGTGCTCCAGGGCTGCAGATCCACATCTGCCCCTCTGTGCTCCTCCATGGGCTGCAGGGGACAGCTGCCCTCTCCCCACAGCCCTTCCTTCAGTCACTGACCTTGGGGTCTTGTGGAGGGCTGGGAGCAGGCTTCCACCTCCTTCTCCATGGACATCTTGGGCATTTTCTGCCACAGATATTCCATGAGCACCCAGGGCAGCTGCTGACTCCTGAAGGAGGTGCTCTCCTAGATATGGTCACCATGGAGACCCCCATGACAATGGTGTCCAGGACCCAGACCCTGCATCACAAAGCCCTGGTGGTGGCTGTGGAGATGCCCAGGCCTGGAACTGGCTGGGACTGTGTCAAAGAACAATGGAATCATGGAATGGGTTGGGTCGGAATGGTTCAAGATCATTTAGTTCCGATCCAACCCATTCCATGATTCCATGATTCCACTCAACTGAAGCCAACCCTTCTCCTGTCCCCATGGAACTCACTTCTTAATCCCATCCACAGCATCAGCCTCATTCAACAGTAGTGTCTCTTGGAGCTGCTCAAGGATGAGCTTCCCGTGCTCCTCCTGCTCCATGATCCTACAGATCATTCCCGCTATCATTCTCCAGATCATTCTGAATCACAGAATACCTCAGGCTGGAAGAGACCCCTGAGCATCTCCGTGTCTGAGTGCCCTGCTCAAGGCAGGATGAACCAGATGAGGTTGCTCAAGGGCGTCCCCAGCGTGTCTTCATCCACACAGGGGGTGAAAGTGCCTTTTGTCCCACCCCACAGGGGGATTATAAAGACAGGAAACAGTGTTGGCACAAGTTCTGGACACTGAGGCACTGTCACTGCTTGCCAGGAGGACTTTGGATCACTGATGGCACTGTGACCCTCATCATCTCGTGAACTTCCCACCCACCACATCACCCACCTGGGTGGGTGACATCACCAGTCTGGCTACAACAGGACAATGGTAGAGCATGGCAAAGGGCATTCTAAAGGCCAGGTGCACCCCATGCCTTTCTGTCCCCTGCCCACTCTGCTTCAGCAATCCCTTCTTTGTCCTTCACCTGCCTGGAACAGGCTCATTTCTCATTTCCATGGTTTTCCTTTTCTCCCACTCCCAGGGCCAACAAGTATCTGTGTGTGCCAAGAGGGAGAGGCTGTGGTGTCTGCAGCAGGAACAGCAGCAGCGTTGGCTTTCTCAACAGCAGCAGTGTCTGTGGGGAGCAGCTGCAAAGAAAGCAAAAGTACAAGACAGAAAATTACCTTTATCCTGGCCCAAACCAGGACACACCTGGCTTAGATTTTAGCCGTACCTCTCACTAAGCAGAGGTCTGCACAAATAAAATGAGATCCTCTTAACTTCAGAATGACTGACAGTGTGGTATGGTGTGACATAAAGAGATATACCATAGATACAGGAAGCACAAACTAGCAAATAGACTGGAAAACCTGCTGATGAGGTCCTTTGTTCCAGCTGCAGACCACCAAGGGAGGGATGCTCTCTGCTTGGCTGTGGGACCCGCTGGGAACAGGACTCCCCCAGAGATTTCTCTGCAGGGACCCAATGCTTCCACCAAAAGTATTTAGGAGTGAATTCTTTTCTCCATAAGAGACCTTAATGGCAAAGCTGTCTGTGCCTTAGAGCTTACTGCCTGTTTCTTGAAGAGATGCTCTCTCTGGGGATATCCAAATTCCTCTTTCTGTCTGACAAATAGGAAAGTCCTGTCCCCCTCTGCAGGATGTGTCTGTCGGGTGCTGGTCAGGCTGCAGAAGTCATTCTGTGCAGAGGCAGCACAAGTTTTGACTGGATCCCCAAAGGGAGATGGTGAGATGAGTATTTGCTGCTGTGAGTTGTGTCTGAAGAAAAGGGAGCAGATCAGAGGGCTCGGTGTGGAGCCACGTGTGACAGCTCTAGAGCAGAGCTGCCATGAAGCCTCTTTTAGAATGAGGCTCTGAAACTTGAGTGGCATCAGAAAGCACTGGGAAGAAATACACTGTCCATGTGCTTTCCTTAGGAAAATGAACCCTCTGGCCCACAACAGGGAACTGGAGCTGAGCTCTGGCACTCCAAACTGAGCCATGCCAGACACGCAGCAAAGGACACGATCACATTGCTCGTGCCCAAGTGATTTCTGGAGCAGTCTTTCTACTTCCAAGGCCCTTTCTGCACTCTTGAAAAGCAGGCTGTTTTTTCCTTCAGAAATATGGGGTTTTTCTATTCCATTTCAAAAAGCAGGTGTGCAGAAAATGAAAAAGGGTAAAGAGGAGCAGAACTGGTAGCAGCAAGAAATAAGGGTCAGAGACTGATGAAAACTTTAAAACCAAAATCCAAATCAATTTATTTACAAAAATTACAAAAAAGGAGAGGGTGGGGACGGCAGGGAAAGGAAAAAAAGAAAAGGGAAGGAAAGGGAGGGGAAAGCGGGAGGGAAAGGGGAGTGGAAAGGGGAGGAGAAAGAAGGAAGGTGAGTGGGGGAATGGGAGGGGAAGGGGAAAGAGGAAAGAGGGAGGGAAAAGGGGAAGGAGAAAGGGGAAGGAGAAAATGGTGAAGGAGAAAAGGGGATGGAGAAAGAGAAAGAAGGAAAGGAGAAGGGGGAAAGGGGGGAAGAAAAGAAGCGGGGAAGAGGGGGAAGAGGGGGAAGAGAGGGAAGAGGGGGAGGAGGGGAAGAAGGAAAAAGGGAGAGGGGGGGAGGGAGGGAGAGGGGGAGGGGGGAAGGAAGAAAGGGGGGAAGGGGGAAAGGGGGAAGGGGGGAAGGGGGGAAGGGGGGAAGGGGGGAGGGGGGAAGGGGGGAAGGGGGGAAAGGTGGAAGGGGGAAGGGGGAAGGGGGAAGGGGGAAGGGAGGAAGGGGGGAAGGGGGGAAGGGGGGAAGGGGGGAAGGGGGGAAGGGGGGAAAGGTGGAAGGGGGAAGGGGGAAGGGGGAAGGGGGAAGGGGGAAAGGAGGAAGGGGGGAAGGGGGGAAGGGGGGAAGGGGGGAAGGGGGGAAAGGGAGAAAGGGGAAAAGGAGAGAAGGGGAAAGTTGGGGGGGGAGGGGAGGGCAGGGTAAGGCATGGAAGGGAATGGGCAGGAAGGGGTGGGGGGAGGGAAAGGAGAATGGGTGGGGGGGAATGGAAGGGGGGGAATGGGAGGGGGGTAATGGGAGGGGAAGGGGAAAGAGGAAAGAGGAAGGGAAAAGGGGAAGGTGGAAAGGGGAAGCAGAAAGGAGACGGAGAAAGGGGAAGGAGAAAGAGAAAGGTGGAAAGGGGGAAAGAGGGAAAGAAGGAAAGAGGGAAAAGGGGGGGAAAGGAGGAAAAGGGGGGAAAAAAGGGGAAAAAGGGGAAAAAGGGGGAAAAGGGGGAAAAGGGGGAAAAGGGGGAAAAGGGGGAAAAGGGGGAAAAGGGGGGAAAGGGGGGAAAGGGGGGAAAGGGGGGAAAGGGGGAAAAGGGGGAAAAGGGGGGAAAGGGGGGAAAGGGGGGAAAAGGGGGGAAAAGGGGGGAAAAGGGGGGAAAAGGGGAAAAAGGGGAAAAGGGGAAAAGGGGAAAAGGGGGGAAAAGGGGGGAAAAGGGGGAAACGGGGGGAAAAGGAGGGAAAAGGAGGGAAAAGGGGGGAAAAGGGGGGAAAAGGGGGGAAAAGGGGGGAAAAGGGGGGAAAGAAGGAAAAGGGGGGAAAGGGGGAAAAGGGGGAAAAGGGGGGAAAGGGGGGAAAGGGAGAAGGGGGAAAGAGGAAAAATGTGGAAAAGGGGACTGCGAAAAGGTGGATAATGGGAAAAGGGGGAAAAGTGGGAAAGGAGAGAGGGAGGGGACTACACAGGAATGGAGAGGAGAGGGGGAAGAAGGGGGAAGAAAGGGGAGAGGGAGGGAGAGGAGAGGGAGAGGAGAGGGAGAGGGAAAAGGGAAGGGGGAGGGGAGGGAAGACAATGGGAGAGGAGGGAAAAGGGAAGGGGGAGAGGGAGAGGACTACGCATCAAAAAACCACCAGGGAAAGCCAACAGGGCTGTCATCCATCCAACAGACTCAGAACATTTATTCAGACTGACAGAAACATATTTTCATGTCTTCTGATCCATCACAAGATATGGAACAAGCTCCCAAAGATGTAGTTGAAAGTTCATCAGTGTCTGGGAAGAAAAGAGACAAGATTCCTGACGTTACTTTTACAGGAGAGAGGGGCAAAGAGGTCACTGTCAGAACATTACGGCTACGAAGCCAGAGCTGAACACTCTCCGTGATTAAAAGCAGACAGCAACAGAAGGAAATTGGCTCAGGGGCTTCCTGCTTTGAAACAGCACCAGTCACTGCAAAGCTGTGACTCTGGAGTAATCATTACAAAATAGGTGCAATTCCTCCTGGGGCATCTGGCCTCATGTCACAGAACATGTTTGATGCCATGGATGACAAACATTCAACTCCCCTGACAGTTGCCTGAACACTACTGAGTGATCTTTCTCTGAAGAAAGGAGAACTTTTGTCACTGATTAGCCTCTTCTTGCCTATTCAAATAAAAAGACTGAAACAGAGGAGCTACAAACACAAGCAATGAGTAAAGGGCAGCAAAGACCAAGAACTGACAGCAGGGGGTGTGTTATGGGTCAGTGCTGAAGGCAATCACTGGACACGGGAGGAGAAGTGATGGCTGAAGTCTGTGAAACTCTGTGTAGGGCTCCTTTTATGTTTGTGATTCAGGATTAACTCCAGTGAAAGGTGACTTCAGCTTTAGCTAAGTGTACCTGTGTGGAGGAAATAGGTCAGTTTCCTTTGTGCTGGTTTTGGGTTTTTTTTCAGGCAGCTGCTTAGAGCTCTACAGAGCAGAAACTTGCCATGTTCAAGTAAGTGTAAAGCTAGCAGAAAAAACCCTGTGCTTAGCACAGGAACTAAACAGCTTTCAAGATGTTGCTTTCAAGAGTTAGGAGCAGTCATCTTTTTACTTACTCTAACATGACACATTACCATGTCCAGGTTCTTCAGAGACAAATTCATCCAGGATCCACTTGTACTAGAATCATACAGAAAACACACCATTAACATGAGTGCAATATTAAACTTCTAAAACATTCTTCAAGTCCACACAAAACCAGGCAGTAACTCCAAGGGCCAAAGAAATGAGGCCATAAACCAGCAGAGGGGAGGGAAGGGCCCTCTCTCCAGGACTAAAGGAAGAGCAGTGACCAAATTCACAGCTTCTCCAGGAGAACCCCATAAAAACCCAAATGCCTCCTACACAGTGGATCTCCCACAATGAAGTATAAAGTGAGATTTATTGCAGATTTATTTATTATAGTCATACATCCTAGATAAGAAAATTTAATTTGAAGCTTAGCTGGAACCATCCTATGGCATCATCTTTGGTTTCTGGGCACTCTTGGAAAACAACCTCAAAACCCAAACTTTTCACCCCTAGCACACCTAGATGTTGTGTTGGGATGAGGAGGAGACACACCATGGGTAATCCCTGCAAATGAGTTGTAATTTAGGCTAAAAAGCACAACCTTGCATACACATGCTCTTCAGCAGTAGCTGAGGATGGGATTTCAAAATGTTTACCTTGTCTGCAGAAGAGGAAATCCTGTTCATCAAGGATTCTGCTCCTATGGGTGAGCTGGGGATGCTTCCTACTGGACTTCTGTTCAGAATCAGACTGGTGCCAGGATGTCCCAGATGAGTTGAATGGTGAACTGGATTTGCAGCCACTTCCACGCGTGTTCTTTTCTCTTCCACGAAGCCTTCTGTTGGCTTTTCCTTTTTTTTTTTTTCATCAGTTCTGAAACACAAAGACACAAAGAATTATCTCTGGCAGGAACAGATTAGGAATGACCAAACCCGTTTGACCTGAAGGGTTCTGGGGAGCCTGTATCATAGCAGTCAAACCTGAAAGAGTTACCAAGACTTGGGGCTGCTCAGCACTAAAGCTTCAAAGCAATCAGTGAATGGAGTTTGCTCTGGAATTCTGGGACAACTTCATGTACCTTGGATTTAACCTCTCCCAATTCCTTTTCCAAGCCCAGGTTGGCTTCCTCCAGGTTCCTGCAGCGCCTCGTAGCAACTTCCAGTGAACTTCTGCCACAGAGAGCTTTCCAATGTCAGCTCTCTGACATTGCCCTGATGAAATGGTTATAAGAAAAGTTATGAAAAAAGCATGAAAAAAGTTATAAGAACATGAATTCTGTCTTTTAACTTATTTGATTATACAGTTACAACTGTCTTGAATTCAAAAAGTAGGAAAATTTTGCCTTCCACCAGCAGTCAGCACCTCCAAACTATCAGCAGCAGCTCATGGAGATTTCTGTTTTCTAATACATTAAAAAATAATATATGTTATAGATAATGTTATACTTTTTGAACAATACACCACCATACACTGAATCATGTTATTTTTTTTAACAAAACTCAAAGCAATCTGTTTGATGCAAGAGCCATAGTTTGACTGCAGATATTACTCTGGTGACTAAAGGCAGGACTTTGTATGAGATGGTTCTTTGGTCTCTTTCAACATTCTACAAAGAATTAAACCAATACATTAAGTTAAATTAATATTGCTTACATTAAATGAATACATTAAATTAATACCAAGGTAATTTTAGAGTAACAACTTTCATAAATCTGGACAGTCCCTCCTTTCCTCCAGCCACCCACAGAACTACCATCTCCCAAAGGAACCTGGTATTTTGGCACTAGAAATACAAAGTGATTCACAGGGGAAAACCATTGACAGCACTCCTGGAGTTCTTCCCCCTCTTCCCTCTTAAAGAAACTGAAAAATGAAGAATAAGGTGGTTATCTGACACATGCAGGTATTCACCTCACTCAATCACTCCGGGGTTCAGACGAAGAAAGAAATGGAATTTTAAAGCACTGTTCACATCACTATTCACAGACAGTGTCTAATTACTCAACAGGACTAGTTCCTGTTTTCCAGAAAATAAAAATTAACAAAATGGGTATAGAACTTTTCAACCTTTAAACCCTCTGCCTGGGACTGGTGGAATTTGCAGAAAAAAACTTTAACATTCTAATCAGTCTTCTGACCAGTTAATTAGCCTAACACAGCCACAAAGAAGAAATTTAAAGATTGCTGCACATCACAAAACAGAGAAGAGAAAGCTTAGTGGCTGAAATTGACTTTTTTGAGGAACAGGCAGGTCCCAAAAGACAGAATGCAGTCATGAACAGCAAAACACTGCTCAGAGCCCTCAACGTTGCAAAAAGTGTGTCCTTTACCTCCCTTTTTTTTAGTTTTTCAGCCTCATAGTTTAAGACCAGCACACTTGGCCTTTAATTCCTTGCTCATTTTTTCCAACGTGGAAACTTGCTTTTCAGCAGAGTTTGTGGAAAATGTCATTAAAGCATCCCTGTACAGCAGCTGATGGAAGCCAGCTGGCTTTCCCTCTGGAGCTGGGCCAATGCCTCCTATGGGGACAGAATCACAGAACCACAAAATCATTAAGGCTGGAAAAAACCTCTAGGATCCTCCAGTCCAACTGGGAAACCAACACCACTAAACCATGTCCCAAAAGTTGGAATAATGTGCTCCACTCTCCCCTGAGGTGTTACACAGGACTTCAGACCCTTCTGCCCAGCCCTGCCCCAGATGCCCAACACCAACATGCCTGCCCTATTCCCCTCAGAAATACCCTCAGAAACAAATCTTTTCAAACACTTCTTAGCATGGCCCAACACACACATGTTTTGCAGATGCAGGGAAAGCATCAAAGGTCACCAAATTCCAAGGTTTTTTTTGCATGAGTTTTCTCTTACAAAGAGGAAGACCAAGTATGTTTAGTCACACACATCAGCCTTTTACAGACAAATCTCCTTCTTCACTTCAACGCGTATTTTGTATGGGGGAAAAAAAAATGCATTTGACTGCATTGTTTGCAGGAACAACATAGCCCAGCTGGAAATAAAGCAGCAGGAAATACCCAGCATCGTGGAAAAGATTTTTCCCCATCCTTAGAAAACTGTACCTAACTTCAGACAGAAACACCACCTTCCTCTGAATGACTCCGCCATCACCATTAGTCACTTTCTGCTAATTTTCTTTACCTTATTTTATAACTTACTCTATAATTGACTCTGTAATTACTCTCCATTTACTCTATAATGTTACTTAGCAGTCTGGACTCTAATTCAAAATATTTGGCTTCACATACCTGCACCCCAGAGTTGTCAGAGGCTTCCTATAGGCTTTTTTTTTTTTTTTTTTGCTGGTCATGACACATGGAAAGTTCACCTCCAGAGAAAACCACTGTATTCTTCCAAGGATTTTTCCAGCAAAGCAGAGCAGAGTTATAGTTCAGTAGTGTGAGCAGTTTGACTTTTCTTTCTTCTTCTACAGGGTGCTGATGACTGCACCGTGGTGTTTTCATCAAAGCTGTTTCTCACTGCATCTTTTGGAAGACAGTGAAATTTTAGAGGTTCTCTTCTCTTTGTCAACAATTATTGGATCTCTCAGCTGTTTTCCTCAAAGCAATCTTTGGGGTTTTTTTTTAGGAGAACCCTGGGGATTCTTCAGAGGACTGCAGGATGCTCTTTTTAATGTGTTGCCAAAGCGCTTCAGGAGAGGGATCTATGGGATGATTTAAAAGTCCAGCCTGAAGGTTTACCTGGAGGCTGTTTCTCACTCTACCTTTTGGAAGACAGGGAAATTTTAGAGCTTCTCTTCTTTGTCAACAGTTCCGGGAGCTCTTGGGTGAGATTCCAATCTTTGGTTTTCTTTGAGGAGAACCCTGGGGATTCGCTTCGGGAGAGGGATCTATGGGATGATCTAAAAGTCCAGCTTGAAGGTTTACCTGGAAGCAGTTTCTCACTGTACCTTTTGAAGATGGTTCACTTTGAGCCTCCTCCCTGGGATGCCACCCCTCTTAGGTCTGGGCTTCAAGCAGAGGGTAAGTTTGCATGGCACAAGGCAGTGGTCTGTAGAACATTCTGCACCAGGCATCGCTCAGCTATGACGGACATCGCCAACATTTCTCTGGCACACTAAGACACAGTCAGTGAGGTGCCAGTGCTTGGATCCAGGATGCTTCCAGGTTGTTGGAAGAGAGTTTTGGGGATGGTGAGGTTCTGCTCAGCACAAAACTTCCCTGCAGGAACTTTCTGGGGGAGGCAGTGCAGGGTTGGTGTAGAATTTGACTTTTGACTTGGTCAGCTTGGAGGGTTGCAGCATAAATCCTGAGGAGAAGAACATGGGGCTTGTTGTGGAGTGGGAGGTGTAAGGAAATAACGTGATCAGTGACCCGACAGCAAATTTTTAAGTTTGGAGGCTTGGAATAGCTGTGAATAAAAGCATAATCCTCATCTATCAGCCCATCAGAGTCTTTCTGGGAAATATCAGCACTGCAATGAAGGAGAACTTTGATCAAATGAAGATTCCCACCAACTGGACTTAGATTCCTGTTCAGTGCCAAACTCTTTGCCAGGATGTCCCAGGTGAGTTGAAAGCTGAGCTGGACTTGGACCCAGAATTCTGCTCTCCAAGCTGCTTGTGACTGAAATGCTTCTTCTGATGCCCTTCTCATGGAGTGCAGTGTTGGCTTTTGGTAGTTCATCATCAGCTCTGAAAAAATTCAGACACATCCCAAGAATTATCTCTGGCAGGAACACTTTGGCAGAGTTACTCATAGTCTCTGATTATTTGTTGAGTTCTGAAAAAAGGATTAGGAGTGACCCAACCCAGAATTTGACCTGAGGGGTTTTGGAGAGCTTATATATTAGCAATCAAACCAAGGACTTGGGACTTCTCAGCACGAGAGCTTCAAAGCTACCTGTGAATGCTCTGTGCTTCTTCCAAAACACAGAGAAAACCAACTCTGAGCTACCCTCCCTTTCCCATGGGGAGCTGAAACCTCAGACAAACTGATAAAATAGAAGCCAAAAAAAGACATTTTTTTTTTTTTCCTTCACAGAATCAAATTCTGTGCTCTGCAGGGCCTCTCCTTATTCAATAAGGGACATGAAATTCATCTTTTTTGCTATACATTCCCTTTGGAAACAGAATCCACGAAGAAAACCCTATTAATTCCATGATCATTGCTGTGACTCTTGGAACACTCAAGAGAAATTAAGAGAGTTCTAATGAAGGCAAAGTGTCTTAAGGAACTTTCCCCACAAATATGCCATCTCAGGCTTACAAACATAATGCTGACCAGGTGTAGAAGAGGAACCCCAGCAGGAAAACACAGGAGGAAAAAAGGAAACTCTTATTACCACTCCAAAAAGCCTGTACCTACCTTTCCAGTTCATTTTGTAACCATCTTCTCTTTGTCACTTCCTCCAGATACAGCTTTTCATATTTTTCCTTTAGAACAACGCTCTTTCTCAGGGTGTATTTGTATTTTTCAGGGTGTTCATCTCCACTTGCTGGTCCACTTTTGTGTTTCTCCTCCCATCCTGCCTGCCTTAGGCTCTTCTTTCAGCTGGCAAGAAAGTTTGTCGAGCTGTAGACAGAAAAAAACACACACAAGAAAAGGAACTCAGCAGAAGCCAAAAGAAGAAAAAATATTGGTAAAGGGCTGGGCACCCGGACTGGATTTATCATCTGCTGACCCAGTATTAAAATCAGAGTGAAACCAGGGGCTTCCTTTTAATCAAGAACACCTATAACATCATTTCTGATAGGATTCCTCAGGTTCCCAGCCCTTCTCCTGCAGTAGGCACCAAACTGGCAGCATTTTCCCCATTTTCCCATTTCCTGGAAAAGCACTGGAAAAGCTCATAGGAAGTCAAACACAGCCAAACCTCCTGGTTTCAGCACAAAAACCACCTCTCATGCTGTAGAGGAATTTTTACAACACACTCAAGCTTCGTTATGGCACTGAGAAACACACCATCTTTTTTTTCCCTCTACACTGAGAAATTTTTAAATATTAGTTCAGAAGATGGCTTTTACTGAAGGACAAAGATGTATTCTCCTCTTTAGGTGAAAGCTGCAGTCTGTTTTAAAAAATGCGCAGGAAATATCAGCCTTTTGTAAGGTCCCAATGGTCACCTACAGCTCTGTCCTTCTCTTCCCCCCTCCAGAAGCAAAATTTTCTGTATCTATTGAACATCAAACCTGATATCCTGTCAGTCATTAAAAGGGGAGGAAACTGGCGTGGTGGGCACTTGAAAGAGGCTCTAACAGAAGGAAGAACCTTGATTTATTTGACAGGAAAAGAGACAATGAATGCTTGAGAATAGGAGGTTCCATATAAATAAAAAGATTTTTTTTTTTTTTCCCTGTGAGGGTGACAGAGCACTGGCACAGGCTGGTCCCGTCCAACCCTTAATAATTTTCTGTGATTCTATTTAACTCTGCCTCGATGTAATCACCTTCCCTGTCATCCAAAATAACTCTTTCTCTTGGAAGACAAAAACTCAAGAAACTTTTGGCCTAATCATGAGCCCCTGCCAGGGCAGGGGACTTTTCTTTCATGCTACTCAAACAGTAATAACCACCTCAAAAAGCACTTTTTTGGGTGCCCAGGAGAAGGGAAAGGCTGGGCTGAAGCCAGGGTTTGAAACAAATTCCACTGGGCTGAAACCAGGGTTGAAACAAATTCCACAACATTTTCTGCATCACCTCACAGCGTCCTGCCCAGGGAAGCAATTGGAAAGCGTTAGGAAAGAGTAAGACAGTTTTTCCAGAAGAAAAAACTTTGGGCACACTCATCTACTGCTGCAGCACCATGGAAAGCCAAATCCATTCCAAAACACAGCTCAGAAAAAAAAACAAACAAAAAAATTAACAATGTGAAAAGAAGCCTTGGGAAAGAGTAAGAGTTTTTCCAGGAGAAAAAACACCACCACCACCAAAAAGCCTCACACAAATCAGAGCTCACCTTTGTGTTCATTTTAGCAACTTCATTGGCCATTTCAGAATAAACATCCTTTATTTCTTTCTTCAACTCATGCAGGGACATTCGCTCCCCAAATTCCCTTACCATCTGTTTAATGCTTGAGAAGCTCTCAGAGCTACAAAGCACATTTGAGAAGAAAACAATGAAGCAAAGGAACAACAAGCAGCCTTTTTCACATATTGTTGTGTAAACATTACAGAAATTTTGTCTTTAACAGAAATTACTGAGACAAAAATCCAGCATTCCTATGCCACACCTGGAGGCTCCAAATTTCACCTGTGGAAAAATTCAGATTTTCCCTGCAGGGAAACCTCCTTTGGCAGCTCTCATCTCATGGAGAGCAGAGTCTTGCTAGGACTAAGATGAGGATGGAATTTCCTCACCAACTCTTCTGCACACCCAGTTCTACATTCAAATTGAATTCAGCTTGAATTGTACTCAGGGATACGAACATGCCCCACCTCTCAGACTCTTCCTCCACTTCCATGTTTATTTCCAGCTCTCTGTCCAGATGCACTTGGAGAGGGCAGCTCAGCTCTTCCTTCTCTTTCTTTCTGTCACTCTCAGACTTTCAAAACAGAAAAAGCAGATGGCACACAGGGCACAGGACATGCACCTCATCTTCTCCCCTTAGCAGCTGCTCTACACCTCCACCTCTCAGCCAACTTCCACAGAAAGCCAAGGGACCCGATTCCTGAGAATATTTCATCACATTTCCCACCCAACAAGCCAATAGCTAACAATGGAAAGAGATGCCCCCACCCAAGCAAAGGCAAAGAGGTGATTTTGATTCACATCCTCTCTCCCTCTTGCTCTTCTCTCAGCCAAACTGCTCTAAATTTCTACTTCTATTTTTTCCTTATGCAGAAAAGGAGAAAAGGGAAAGACTGCCCCTTGGAAACTGGCAGCTCTTTCCTTTTTCCCAAGCATTAATTCACTTGCCCCCTTTTCTGCAAGGTTTTTAAGCTCCCACTGCCCTCAAAAACTCCTCAAAACCCTGAGTGCTCTTGGAAAAGAGAACAACCCTCAAAACCAAGACTCTTCACCCCTACCACACCTAGATGCGGAGTGTTGTGATGAGGAGGAGTTACACCATGAGTAATCACTACAAACGAGTTGTAACTTTAAGGTTAAAAAGCACAACTTGGCTTACAGATGCTAAGGGTGGGATTTCACATTTTTTACCTGAGCTGCATAATGGGTGCAAATGTTGTTCCCCAAGGATTCTGTTCCTGTGGGTGAACTTGGGAAGCTTCCTCCTAAACTTGAACTTAGAGAAAGAGTGTTCCCAGAATGTCCCAGACACTGCCCAGCACTGACATCCAGATCTTCACTGATGGAAAGGGAAAGAACAAGCTTCCCACAAAGCTTTCTTTTGGCTTTTCCTTGGTTTTCCTCAACTCTGAAAAAAATCAGAGACGTACCAAGAGTTATCTTTGGGAGTCACTTTGGCCCAGTTACCCTCCCCCCACCCTCCCAGGTCTTTGGTTATTATTCAACTTGTGAAAGTTGAAGGGATTAGGAGTGACCACACCCTGAACAGCTGAGGTTTTTTTTAGGATTTCTCAGCAGTCACATTTCCCACAAGGAGCAGCAACCAACACTTGAGACTTCTCAGCATGAGAGCTTCAAATCTGCGAATGCTCTGTGCTTACACAGTTTTTTCCAAAAGGCAGAGAACACCTGCGCAACAACACCCTTTCCCATGGAAAGTTCAAACCATAAGCCTCAAATGGAAGCCAGAAAAAAAAAATATTCACTTTCTTCCTTCATAGAATTAAATTCTGTTCTCTGTAGGGCACATCCTTATTCAAACAGTACAGGACATAAAATTCATGGTTTGGTTTTTTTTTGCCACTCACTGAATATAAGGAGGAAATTATTAGAGACTGGCAAAAAGGCTGACTGGTAAAGTACAATTAATTAAAAAAAAACCACCAACATTAATTCCACGATTAGTGGTGTTAGTCTTGGAATGCTCAAGAGATATTAAGACAGAGGGAGGGTTAAAGGAACCTTCCTCACAAATATGCCATCTCAGGCTTACAGATGTAATGCTGACCAGATGTAGAAGAGGAACCCTAGCAGGAAAACACAGGAGGAAAAAAGGAAACTCTTGTTACCACTCCAAAAAGCATGTACCTACCTTTCCAGTTCATTTTGTAACCATCTTCTCTTTTTCACTTCCTCCAGATACAGCTTTTCATATTTTTCCTTTAGGACAATGCTCTCTCTCAGGGTGTATTTCTCACTCTCTAATTCCTGTTTCAGGTCTCCCATTCTGCTGAGCAGCAGCTTTCTCTCTGCTTCGTGGTCGTGGGCTCTGATTTCTTCCATTCTGTCCTGGGAAGCTGCCTGCTCCTGAAGCAGGTAGCACACTTTTACCCACCACAAATTAAAAAGGGAACCTTTTTTTTTTCAACCTGCCCAATGTCGGGGGCACAGATTTACTCCTTGAGGCACTTGTGCATCCTCCAGCAACCAAGGGAGAACCCAGGAGCTACCACGGGGAAGAATTCTTCTTATTTAGAAAGAATCCCTCCCTCTCAGCACTTATTTATCCAAGCTGCTAAGGAAGGAACACTGTGGGACAGAACAGGATAGAGAAAAAGCTTCCTCAAAGAAGGAATTCCCCCACTCACCCTGCCACTTTGCTCTAGGGAAAGAATAACACAGAGAACACTTTCAGAAGCCCCTCTGCTCCTGGCCAGGATTTCAGAATCCCACAATTTGGAGAAGAGCTCAAACATCAACCCAGAAAAAAATAAAAATATTCCAAAGGCCCCACAGCAATTGGGAAAAAGACAGCAGTTTATGAGCAGCTTACCAGGGGTGAGCCTTGCAGAAGGGTTTCAATTGTACTGTTTTGCTGCACAACTGTGGCTTGCAGTCGGGCATTTTTAGCTTCAAGGCTTAAACAGAAACACAGTTCTTATTACAAGGAACCACCAGAGCACCAATTCTTAAAGAACAGCAGGCAAAGCACAAACAGAAGCATCTTCACCACCCCAGACAGCAGCAGACACCTTGGTCCCCTGTGCCACTCTCTCACCACTGTATCCGTCCCTCCAGGTGTTTCATTGCAATAGTTCTCCCAGAAGATGCCAACAGGAGGTCTTCCAGTCTCTGGAAACAATCTCTTTTTTCTCTTTCCTTATTTTCCAGAGCAATCTTCAAGTCACAAATTGAATGCTCATGCTGAAGATGTTCTTCCAACTCCTGCAGCTGTAAAAGAACAGCAAGATTCCACAGCACTCACCTGAGTTTTTATGCTGAAGAGCTCAGGGAATGCCTCTGTCTGCACATACCAACTACCCAAAGAGCTGTCAGTACATTTCATACCTTCCCTCCTCCTAGGAAATGAACACAAACCATGTAACTTTACACAATCTTCTCCACTGTAAGAACTGACACTTACCCTCCCACTCCTTTCAGGCACTCTCTGGATCCCTTCGCTTGCTCCCCCCCTTGAAAATAGCAATTAAAAAGTTCATCCTTCTCCTAAAGGGACGTCACATCCCCCTTGTATATCTATGGATATACCTATATTCATGCAGGGTAAGTTCCAGAAGCAATCAGAATTGGCAGCATGCTGATGGATGGAGTTAAACCCAGTGGTGGTCCCCAGGGTGGTCCCCAGGGCTCTGCACCAGTTCTCTTCAACATCTTTATCAGTGGATGAGGGGATTAGGTGCAAATGACACCAAATTGGGTGGGAGGCTTGATCTGATGAGGGCCGGGAAGCTCTGCTAGAGGGACCTGGGCTGTAGGAGATTCAACAAGGGGCAGGAGAAATATTTTCCCCAAAAGAGTTGTCAGGCACTGGAACCAGCGGCTGAGTCACAATCTCTACGGAGACTTCAAAGATGTGGGGATGTGGTGCTGAGGGACAGGACTGGGCTTAGCAGGACTGGGGGAACACTTGGACCTCATTTTAAAGATCTTTTCTAACCAAAAGAGTTCTTTGTTACAAGTAAGGGAAGCTCAGTGAGCAGCAAGAAGCCCAAATGCAGCATTACTGCAGACATTATTTCTATATAAATGCAGACATTGTTTCTATAGTAATGCAGACATTGTTTCTATAGAAACGCAGTCCGTTATTTCTACTGTCCTTCAGAAATCAGATAAAACTTTCTGGGCCAAACCACATGGAATAAGTGACAGACACCTCAGTCTCTTTTGCAGAGCACTTTACCACATACAAACCTTGGACTGTGTCAAAGACAAAGATACCAAGTGTCCTGGTTTGGGCCAGGATAAAGGGGATTTTTTGTCTTGTACTTTTGCTTTCAGTTCAGTCTCTTGTAAGTAGTTACACTTGCTGAAATTAACAGCAAGTTTCTCAGACAGTGTCTGCTTCTGGGACTGATAACACTTGATTTTTATAGTTAAAGCAGAACCAACGCCACTGCTCAGCTCTGAGGAACGTTTTACCCTCCAAGAGGAATAAAGAGGTCCCACCTTCAGCCCTCCTTTGGGGAGGAACAGACAAGATAGATGCCAGAACTGACCAAACAGAGGATTCCATCCCATACACCTCATACTCAGGGTAAATTTGAGGGATCACGAGGGCCAAGCCAGCTTCCTGCCCTTCCTGCCTTTCCTGCTTCCCCTTGTTCACCCGTCCCTGTTTCCTTCAGCATCCTGGGAGGATTCCATCTGTTCCTCTGCCTGTGGTCCTGCTCCGTGCCAGCCTGAATCTCTGTGTTCCTGCCTCCAGCTCCCAAGCACTGCTGAGTCCAGGAGTCCAGGCTGGACTTTCCCAGGGCCGCCCTGCAGCCTCGGTGGTGACGTGAGAGTTATTGGGGCAGAGGGGGTGAAGGAACGTGGTATCAATTTTCCTGTCTATTTGTATATATTTTGTAATTTTTCCTCTTTATCATTACTGTTTCATTAAAGCTGTGTAGTTTAGTTCCCAACCCATCAGTCTCTCTCCCTTATTCTCTCTCCTTTCTTTATAAAGGAGGGGAGGGAGGATTAATAGTGAGCATCTGTGATTTCAGTTTAATTGCTGGGCCAGTGTTAAACCCTGACACTACGTTTGTAAAAAGCTGTGATTCCTCCACACATCATCCCCCCCCTAGCACTAGGAAGTTTATTCTAGATTCTAAACTTTCTGTACCTTGGATTTATTTTCTGCCAATTCCTTCTTCAAGCCCAGCGTGGCCTCCTCCAGGTTCCTTCTGTAGCACGTGGCGACATCAAGCGAAGCTTCTACCATGGAGAGCTTTTTCAGAGCATCAGCAAGCTCCTGTTGCAGTACTCTGATCTTGCACTAATGAATATGAGCATGAGGAAAATTATAAGACCATTAATTCTGTCTTTAATTTGTTGATTTATACAATTAGACCTTGTCTTGAACTCAAAAAGCAGGAAAAATCTGCCTGCTGTCGGTAGCCAAATGCTGAGCACCTCAACTACCAAGAGCTCCTCAGGAGGATTTGAATAAAAAAAAAAAACAACCTCAAGTACTACTCTTCTTGAGCCATACACAAGCATGTGTATGTTAGTTTGGTACTAAGAATACAAAGTGATTCACAGAGTAAAATGACTGACAGCACTGCTGGATTTCTTTCCCCTCTTTCCATCTTAAAGAAATGAAATCATTGCTCTGCCTGAGGCTGTGGAATGCTCTGCAGAAGAGCACGTTTCCTACTTGTTTTTTGCAGAAAAACTTTAACTGAGGTCCTCAAGAGTCTTCTGTGCAGTTCTTGGTCTTTCACAGAGCCACAAAGAACAAAGAAATTTAAATATTGCCACGCACCATAAAATAGAGAAGAGAAAGCTTAGGTTGGTGTCTGAAGTTGACTTTCTAAGGAACAGCCAGGTCCCTTAGAAGCCCCAAAACTCAGAAATTAACCCCAAAATACTGCTAATAGTCTTAAGCACTGCTAATACTGTATACTTCACCTGTGCTTCTACTTTGTCAACCTCACATCTAAAGACCTGTTTCCTTAAGACATTGCAGTTTTCGTATAGCTCCTTGTTTTTCTCTTCCAACAAATAAACTTTCTGCTCAGTATCAGCCTTGAGATTCTTGAAAATGTCATTAAAGAAGTCCTGAGCAACAGTCACTACACTTTCTTGGGTGAGCTGCTGCTTCCTGTCTTCCAGTTGCTGGCGGAGTAAGAGGTTTTCCCTCTGGGCCTGGGCCAATTGTTCCTACGTGGACAGAGTCATAAAACCCCAGAATCATTAAGGTTTGAAAAAACCTCCAGGATCCTCAAGTCCAACCACCCACCACCATGCCCACCAAACCATGCCCCAAATTCCAAGTAATTTGCTCCACTTGAGCTCTTACAGAAAACTCCAGAGGATGCCAGCCTTAATCCCACTGCAAAAAAATTCCTTTTTTCAAACACTTCTTAACATGGCCAAACCCACACATGTTTTGCAGAGGTAGAGAAAGCATCAGAAAGGTGGCCAAAATTCAAGGCTTTTTCTCTCAAAAAGAAAAAGCCACGTTTCATCCAACAGATCAGCATGTTACTGAAAATTCTCCCTTTTCACTTGAATATGCATTTTGCAGGGGAAAAGATGCTTTTGACTGTATTGTTTGTTTGCACAGCACAACAGGAAAAATAATGGTAAAAAAACTGAAGGAAACCAGCTGGAAACAAAGCAGCAAAAGAAAAAATATCCAACATCATGACAAGGATTTTACACCATAGGAAGACTGGATCCAGATTCACTTCAGACTCACTCTTCCTCTCCAGGACTCTCCCTTCATTATCCACTTACCGTTTTTTCACCATAGCTTTTAATACAATTTTACAGTTAAGATTCTAATTCAAAAATATTTGGCTTTCCATACCTGCACCACTGAGTTTTCAATGGCATCCTTGATAACTTCTTTTTCAGCTGCTGCTGCTATCTGGGAGGTACAGCCAGAGTGCTCACCTACAGTGAAAAACAGATTTTTATAAACAGCATGACTTCATACTACTTATTTACACCTAGAGTGCATCTTTAATGGTTGTGAGAAAAGGCTGAGAACAAAATAAAACACCCTCTAAAATTTGTGAGCTGCTGGAGTGAATCATTTTATCACAATAGCAACTTCACGTGCACCTCTGTGAGTTCCTTTCTTCTGGAGCAACTTTCATTTTAATGGAAAAAAGAAAGATTCTGGATTAAGGGCCAGAAATGCACCACTCCTGTTACTCCGAGGTCCATGATCTCTCACTCACCCTGTAACGGGGTTTCAGCTTTTCCTGGTGGCAAAGGAACATTTGTAGATAACACCACTGAAGGCACAACAGAGACTGGCATAAATTATCAGTATCAAGATGCTAGGAGGAAGCAAACACTGAGCTCCTATACAAGGAACCTCCACCACTTGGAGAGCAACACCTTTTATATTATAAAACATCATTTAATAATGATAGAGAAAGAATTGCATCACTGTTTCCCAGCTCCTTTCTCTCACCAGTGACGTCTCTTGAAGCTGCCTTGGGGATTTCAGAGTCAACATGAAAAACATGGTGCTTCACAATCCAGGCAGCTGGAGCTTTTTTCTCTTCACTTTTGCCTCCCTCCTCCTGCTTTACTTCCTCTACAGGTGACTCTTCCTAAAAGAAATCAAGGAAAAGAAGATATAAAAGGGGAAGAAGCAAGCATCTTCTTTGCCTTTCAATGACTACTTGAAAAAGGTTTTCTTATGGAAAAGAAAAAAGGGAAAAATTGTTGAGCTTTGATTTACAAGGCCTTCAGCTTTTCCATGGAAATCTGGAGGAGCAGAAAGGAATTCCTCCTGTCCTCAGTCTCAGCCCTGCTCCTGCACAGCCCCTGAGAAGCCCTCCCCCACTTCAGCCCAGCTTCATTCCAATTCCAGCAAGCTCTCAGGTGCTCCTGGATCTCCCTCCTACCCTCCCCAGCCCCCCCATGGCAACCTCCCTGTCCTTCACACAAAGTACCTCAGAATCCCAGGGAGAAGAATCCTCATCTTCCTGTTCCTTTGCTTCCAGGGCTGCTGGGGCACCTACACCCCAGGGAAGAAGAGAGACTTTGCTATCACTTCCCACTGACACAAAGACACAAAACACCCTTTTTATTTCAGGGGATGGACATCTAAATCTCCAGCAGATGAACACAAGGCTCAGGCTGGGTGGCTTCCTAGGCTGCTCAGACCACTTGCAGGGCTCTCCTTTAAGCCACCCCATGAGGTCTAAATCCTGAAGGATGCACTTTTTGGGAAAATGTGGATGCAAAGAAAAAGGGGCGAGGAGCTGGAGACCAGAGAGGAAACCCAAGCACCCAGAAGACAGCAACTCCTGGTTCCAGCTGGGCTCTGACTGCTCACATGATGCCAAATCAGCCTCATGGGGAAATTCAGACAGAAAAGCACAAGATTCCCACATCTCAAGACAAGGAACTAAAAGGAGCGAAAGCTGCTGAATCAGGGGAGGTTTAGGTTACACATCAGAAAATTTTTGGCAGCCAGAGGGCAGCTGAGCAGTGGAAGAAGCTCCCCAGGGAAGTGGTGACAGCACCAAACCTGCCAGAGCTCCAGAAGTGTTTTGGATGAAGCTCTCAGGTGTGATTCTGGGGGTGCCCAAAGACAAAGGGACAGGAGTTGGACCTGATGGGTCCCTTCCAACTTCTGATTCTATTTCCTAACTCAGTTCTCTCACCAGTGCTGACTTCTAAAGGTGCCTTGGGGACTTGAAGGCCACCATTGCCAACAGACTTCTTCGCATTCTCAGATGCTGCAGGGCTTTGCAGGTCACCATTGCCTCCCGTCTCCTCCTTCTTCTGCTTTTCTTTCAGGTCTGGTAACTTTTAGGAAAAGAGTTCAACGGAAAGAAGATTTTTAAAAGGGCAGAAGCAAGCATCTTCTTTGCCTTTAAATGACTCCTTGAAAAAGGCTTTTTTATTGAAAAGAAAAAAGGGAAACTTTGCTGAGCTTTCATTTACAAGGCGTTCAGCTTTTCCATGGAAATCTGGAGGAGCAGAAAGGATTTCTTGCTGTCCGCAGTCTCAGCCCTGCTTCTTCACAGCCCCTGAGAAGCCCTTCCCCACTTCAGCCCAGCTTCATTTCAGTTACAGTAAAATTCAGCTATAGTAAAATTCAGCTCTCAAAGTTTCAGAATTCTTACTTGCAAGGAACTCTCAGCATCACCAGACTCACTGCACAAATCAGCCTCTGCATTATCCCTAAATTTCAAACATCACAGCAGAAAAATGCATTATTTCTATTTAAATCAGTGCAGGAAAATGGAATCATCTTAAAACTAAAGATGCTGGCTGGCATCTCCAGCATTAGTGAGTGGGTTGAGCCGCCACACTCAAGTTCCCCATCACTGCAGAATCCCCCTGCAACAGATGCTGATCCAAATGAACAGGAAGAAATAAAATAATGTGACTGTGTACCTATGACTTTTGGCCCCAAACCACAAATCTACTGCTTTCTCTGCCACAGCTACAGGTTTTTCAGCAAAATCTGACAGCAGAAGAAAGGCCAGAGATGGCTTCTAAGAAGAAAAAAATGCTGGCTGGAACTTCTGTTTCTTTCAGTCCCAGAGAAAACTTGCCTTCAAGAGATTTATTTTTCAAGGACACTTCTCCTGTAAATGCACCATACCTTAGGGGTAAAAAGGAGTGAATCTTCAGAATCTTTCCAAGTGATATCATTCATCTCAGTCTCAGAGCTCCTTAAAAAACAAAGCAAAATCAGTGCTGTGTCTCTAAAATCACCCCTCAAGCAAATGGTAGGGGTTTGTAAAGTCTCACCTTATTGAGCCTCCTTCACAAAGGTTTTCTGTGGCTGTTCAAAGATTAAATGACATGCTGACATTAGATTTGAAATGCCAGCAATTAAACAGTACACTTTAAAAACCTCAAAGAACAACAGGTCGCTGTCTAGAGTCTGAGGTGACAACATTTCATTTATATTAAAAAATGACTTCTTTAGGATCCTTCTAGGGCTCTGTGTTCTCCTAAGCATAGACTGGATTTTAAACACTCTCTGAAGGAGCTGGGTGTTTGATCACAAAGCAGTGTAATTTTTTTATTAAAAAAATCACTGAGGGTGGAAAAAAAAAAAGCATCATTTCTGTTGTAAATCAAACTATGTTCCAGAAGAGACAGTACACACAGGCACTGCATTGCTTGTTGCTAACAGTGACTTTTCTGAGACAATTTTTCCTCAAATTTCCAATTTGAGGGATCACGAGGGTCAAACCCCTTCCTGCCTTTCCTGCTTCCCCTCTCCCGGTTTGCTTCAGCATCCTGGGAGGATTCCATCCGTTCCTCTGCCTATGGTCCTGACCCATTCCAGCCTGGATCTGTGTGTTCCTGCCTCCAGCTCCCAACTGCTGCTGAGTCCAGGATTCCAGCCTGGACTTTCCGAGGGCTGCCCCGCAGCCTCGGTGGTGACGGGAGAGTTACTGGGGGAGAGGTGGGAGGAACGTGGTATCAATTTTCCTGTATCTTTGTATATATTTAGTAATTTTTTCTATTTATCATTACTGTTTCATTAAAGCTGTGTAGTTTAGTTTCCACCCCATAACTCCCTTATTCTCTCTCCTTTCTTCATCAGGGAGGGGAATTACTAGTGAGCTTCTGTTATTTCAGTTTAATTGCTGGGCCAATGTTAAACCCTGCCAACAAATCACAGGTGCCCTGACAAGGCCAAAAAGTAACAAATCAGCACGTTCCCAAACCACCTCAAGAAAAGGCCACATCATTTTCCTCTTGAGCTCCTCCATAGTTAAGGATCCTACCTCCTCTGTCCACAGCAGGTGCACCCCAAAAAACTGGAGCAGCTCCTGCCTGCTCAGGAGTGATGACTATGCTGGGATCTTCTGTATCACACGCAGGAGCTTCTCCTCTGTTCTCCTGGTCTGGTTTTTCTTTTATCCCTCCAGCAGCTCCTGCCTGTTCGGGAGATCCAAGTGCATCCCCTGCAGGAGCTTCTGCTGTGTCCTCCAGTTTTGCCAGGTACTGACTTACACTGGACAGAGAAAGAGAGGAAATAAAATTGGTAAAAAGAACCACATGCTGGCACAACAGTTAACACCAATTTATTACCACCCCCCTCCCCCCCTGCAAATATTTATAAAAATTCATAAACTCCTCAGTATTTGTTAGGGGTAATACACACAGAACTCACTCCAGCATTCCCTGCAGTCACATTCGCCCTATAAATGCACATTCCCACCTTCCAAGTAATTAACTCCTGCTCAGAACATTTTTTCAGCCTGCCTTTTAGGCACACATAACCACCTGAGATAATCTCAGTTCTAACCAAACACCAGGTGACAGAATTGCTCTGGTTACCCCCCCTTCCACCCTCCCAAAGGAAGATAAAAAGGGAATAGGGAAGAGAGACTTTAAGGTGTGAAAATAAGACTGGAAGAGGTTTACTGGAAGAGGAAGAGACCACACCATTTATTCTAATCATAAAGTTCAAAGTTTACCGTAAATGGCCATGAAGATCAGCATAATCCACAGCTATCCTCCCATCTTTGTCTTCATGGGAAATATTGGCACCGTGAGAAAGGAGAACTTTGACCAAATACATCTCCCCAACAGAAGCAGCAATCATGAGTGGGGTTCTGAAAGATTCAAAACATGCAATGCCATGGATCATTTGACACAGACACAGTCATTATTTTCATTCCTGCTTGCTCTCAGAAGTATTTTCTCCATTCCTTTACAATGAACACATTTGGATAAACACTCAAGGAGCAAACCAAAGTCTTTGCTTTCCTGGACCCCCCTCCTCCTTCCTGGACCCCCTCCTCCTTCTGGGCCCCCTCCTCCTTCCTGGACCCCCCTCCTTATCCTGGATCCCCTCCTTCTTCCTGGACCCCCTCCTATTCCTGGATACCCTCTTATTACTGGACCCCCTCTTATTCATGGATCCCCTCCTCCTTCTGGATCCCCTTCTCTTCCTGGATCCCCTCCTCCTCCTGGACCCCCTCCTTCTTCCAGCCCCCCCTCCTTCTCCTGGATAAACCCCTTACCTTTCATGCTCATCTCGAGCATGCACATCAGCTCCTGCTTTCAGGAGATCTTCTAATATCACCTCATGTTTTTCAGTGATAGCAAGAGTTAGTGGGGTACAGCCCTTCTGAAAAGTCAGAGAAATGCATCATGTAAATAATCAAAGTAAAAAAAAAATAATCTGTAAAAATTTTGATGCAACGTTCTGAAAGGACTTCTTGAAGAAATAGAAACATTTACCTTATTCTTGGCATCCAGTTTGGCACCATGCTTGATTAACTGCCTCACGAGGTTTTTATGATGAGCCAGGATGGCCAACTGGAGGGCAGTGTTGCCATCGATGTCTGCAAGATTTGTGTCAGCACCCTGCTCTAGCAGAAAAGTCACGCAGTCTTGTTCTCTGAGCTGTACTGCCTGGGAATAACACACACAAAAAAAAAAAAAAAAAAAAAAGACTTCCAGAATTCACATTTCACTCCATCACAGCTCGCCCAGCTTCTGACCACTGGGAAAGAAGAGCACCTGCAAAGATGATCTGACAGGTGCCTGTTCCACTCCAAATCCAACAGGCGTGTTTCCGCACAGCTCTGCGTACAGAGTCCTGCCAGACACCTCTCCTTTCATGCACAGTCGATAAGCCCCTCTTCCAAGAGCAGAACTTCTCCCACTCACCTTCATCAGGGGTGTTCTCCCAAAATTATCAACAGCATCCAACTGGCTGCCGTGCTCTACAAGGAATCTGGCAACCTCTGTGTGGCCGTTTGCACACGCCAGATGGAGAGGTGTCCTGAGAATTAAACATGTGAGCTTAACGCAAAAGAACCAAAGCTGTGGCACCACCCATCCCAGGGCAGGAGAGACCTGGGGATGCCTGAGAACCCTGCAGGGAGAGCAGGGCCAAGCAGCAGCCCAGCACCTCCAGGAGCACTGGCGCCCACCCAGCAGCTCCCAGCACTGGAAAGCTCTCGAGTTCCCCCTCCCAGCTGACAGGGCACATCTTGCTTTGCAAGCAATCAGCTCCAAGGGGATCCCACACAAACCCTGCAGGGAGGATGCTCCCGCACGCCACCCGAGGTGTCCCAGCAGTGGCCCACAGCCCCTCACCGATTCTCCCTGTCGCGGCAGTCAATGCCCCAAATCTTGATCCACGAGTGCCAGAACCTCAGCCAGGACAGGTGGCCGTGGGCAGCAGCATGGTGCAGCCTCTTCAGATCTTTCTCCTCAATCTCAGGGCCGCTGGTGCTGGCAGCAGCAGCACGGGGCCACACAGGATTGTAACTGGGCAGCACAGTACTGTAGCGACGATGACTCTTCCTCCTGAAGAGCCCCATCCCGGGAGCCCTGCGGGGTGCGGGGCACAGCTCTGCGGGAGCAGCAGGAGGCAGCCGGCAGAGCCGGAGGGGTGGAGGTTAATGACAGGGGAAGGGCAAAGGCAGGGACAGGGGAGGGAAGAGACAGACGAGGACGAGGTGGATGCAAGGGGAAAGGCAGGGACGAGGCAGGAGATAGGAGCAAACCAACAGCAAGGACCAGGAGCAGCCGGAGAGACACAGCCCAGCGCAGCTCAGCACAGGAGCCACAACGGCAGAGTCGCCCCTAACGGCAGTCGCCAGGGGCAACGGTGGGCGGGGCCGAACCACCTGCCGGGGGGAGGGGGGGGGGGGGGGGCTGAACCAATTCACAGGGCGGGGGGAGGGGGCTGAAAGGAAAGGAAAAGGCTCCTTTAATCCTTAAACCTTGCATTGGTTTAAGCCTCAGCATTCATTCATTGCCACTACAGGTGACAATGGTCCCTTAAGTATCTGAGAGAAGCTGAGAAGCTCTCCCCCACCTCTATGAGTCATACAAAGTGGAAAATTCTCCCCCTGAGGGGAAGCTTTTTTATAACCAATTAAAAGGAGGAGCTAGAGAGGGTAAAAAATCATGCTTTTTTTGTGGCTGGTGCCCAGCTGGCTGTACTGAGGATTCTCAGGGCTATGCAGTTGCGCTCTTTTTATTGGTGTGTGGTGGCTTTTGGTATCAAACCCTGTGCTGAGAGCTGCAAGCTCTTTGTCACCAGCTTATCCCATCTTTTCACAACCACTTCTTGTCTCTCACCACATGTTTAAATGGCAAACTAGCTTGTTCTGACTGCACAGAGCTCACTGCAAAAGTTCCACTGCCATTGCACAAGTACAGGTTGTTTCCTTAGACAAGTCTAACCCATAACTAGAGGGAAATGGACATCTAGAATTCTCCTGGCTTACCAGGAATTCTGTTCTCCTTGGCAGGACAACTCTGGGGAAAACGTTAACACAAATGTTAACCCCCACCATGCTACATGTGCCACACCCAGCTACACAGAAAATCATCTTACAGTTCCCTGATGAAGTCCCCCAAAATTCAGCCCCCAAATGGGGGCCTTATAAGAGACCCCAAAGCACTGAGTTCCCAACTGAGAGACCCCCAAACCAGGCTCCCCCAACCAGGCTCCCCCAAACCAGAGACCCCCAGAACACTCCCCCACATCAGGAACTCCTAAAAAGGGGATCCTGAAATAAACCCCCAGAAGAGAGACCCCTAAACCAGGTGTTACGGTTTAACACTGGCCCAGCAATTAAACCGAGTGACAGATGTTCTCTATTAATCTCTCTCCTCCCTGATAAGGAAAGGAGAGAGAATAAGGGAGAGAGACTTGTGGGTGGGAAACTAAACTACACAACTTTAATGAAACAGTAATGATCAATAGAAAAATATAGAGGAAAATTGATACCACGTTCCTTCCCCCCCCTCTTCCCCCAATAACTCTCACGTCACCACCGAGGCTGCAGGGCGGCCCTGGGAAAGTCCAGGCTGGACTCCTGGAGTCGGCAGCAGTCGGGAACTGGAGGCAGGAACACAGAGATAAGGGCTGGCACAGATCAGGACCACAGGCAGAGGAACGCATGGGATCCTTCCAGGATGCCGGGTGAAGGAAGGGAAGCAGGAAAGGCAGGAAGGGCAGGCAGCCGGAAGCTGGAAGCATGGCTTGGCCCTCGTGATCCCTCAAATTTACCCTGAGTATGAGGTGTATGGGATGGAATCCTCTGTTTGGTCAATTCTGGCATCTGTCTTGTCCATTCCTCCCCAAAGGAGGGCTGCAGGTGGGACCTCTTTATGCCTTCTGGAGGGTAAAATGTTTTCCTCAGAGCTGAGCAGTGTCCTTGGCTCTGCATACCAGCCTCTAGCAGTAACATCAAGTGTTATCAGTCCTAGAAGCACACACTGTCTGAGAAACTTGCTGTTAATTTCAACAAGTGCAACTACTTACAAGAGACAGAAAATCACCTTTATCCTGGCCCAAACCAGGACACCAGGGATCACCAAGTCCACCAGCCACCTCCTCCTCCTCATCATCATCATGCTCCTCTTCCTGTTCCTTCTCCTCCTCCTGTTCCTCCTGTTCCTGATGATGGAGTCATCACTGATGCCACCTGCTGAGGCTTTTCTTCCCTTTTTTTTTTTTCCGCTTGGGCACTGAATTCCTCCTCCTCCTCTTCCCTGCAGCTCCAGTGGAGATCAGTGCCCAGCTGGAAGGATCTACTCCAGCCCCTCTTCCCCTCTTTTGGAGCATCCCCAGAGCCAGGAAATCCACTCCTGGTTTCTCCCTGCTTGGTGTGCAGCCCACAGGGACGTGGTTCTTTGTGGAGCATCCCCACAGCCACCTCCTGCCAAGACAACAGTGGAAAAGTCCTGCTCATCCCTCCAGCAAGGACCAGAAGAGTGAGCAACCCCCAGGACCTGGGTGAGACCTGGCTCAGGGCCTCCCAAAAATGCTCTCCTGGAGATGGGCTGCAAAGGCAGAGAGATGGGATGGATCCCAACATGTCCCTCCGAGGACACCCAGCTGCCACAAACCATTCTAGGATTCTCCAGCTCCAACCATTCCATCATTCCATGACTCACCACCATGGGTTGGATGCCTACAGAGATGGTGACCATGGTGACCCATGGCTGCTGCCCGGTGCTACAGACCACCAGAGACTCTGATGGCTGCCACGGACCTGGAGGGTTCTAGAACACGGGCACTGGGCCTGTGCGGCAAAGAGGTCATGATGTGGCACCCAGGTCACACCTGAGACCTGGATATGGCACAATGTTGAATCAGGGGAATGAGACGTAACCTTTCCTTGTATAACCACAAGGCTTAGGGGAACAGGAAACAAGACATGCACAGTTCCTGTACCCTAAAAAAGGCTCCAATGTACATCCTATTGTGATAATCTAAGCTGGTTTTACTGCTGACTGCAGAGCGTTGCACAGGAGAGAAGGAGCTCATGTGTGGAATCGAAGGGCAACAAGAGGGGAAACTGAGGCAGACACTGACTTCATCCAACGACCACAAGATGGGGGTTAAAAAGACCCTCAGAGAAAAAGCGGGCACGTGCCTTTGAAGGCCTGCCTCTCCCAAGAACTAATAAACATAATCCAGCCTGTTCCTAGAATAGTCATGAATATGTATTAGGATAGTCACAGATATGCATTAGAATAAATATGAATATGTATTAAAGTATGGAATATAAGCCGAAAGATTAAACTTTTAATTTTAATTTAATTTAATGTGGAGACTCCCCACGCACCCAGCGCTGTTTGCTTTGCCTTTATTTGCTGAAATAAAACTAAGTCTCATTTGCTACTACCAGAGACTCAGCCATTTATCACAATGGGCTGATTTTGCTGTGAGGTTTTTTTCAGAATCTACATGCTCTACACACTCAAAGCACAGAACTTTGATAGATTTTCTTAGTTACACCAAATCCATAGGCGTTTTTAACGAAGAAACAAGAAAATAATAGTCATGCTGTGGCCAGGTAACTTAATTTATTCCTAGATTTCCTAATAGTGAAAGGACACTTACTTTCTTTTGTGCTTCACTGGGCTCTCTTCAGGAAAATTATTTTCTCAAACCTCCCTGGCCAAGCAATCAAATGAGTACTGATAACAAAGGCAACCCTTCATAATTGCAGCCAGCAAACCAAGAAAAAGCTTTTCCCTTTTCCTTTCCAAAAAAGAGGTGTTTGTTTTTTTAAACAAAGCACAGGCCAGAGCCAACACAACAAAAAGGAACGCCTGTAATGGTGTTTGTTCCAAAGTCACCAAAACCAAACACCCACATGGAGATTTCTGCCATTTAAGAGCTGACACACCGGGGCTGCTCTGCGGGTCGGGCTCTTCTCCCGAGTAGCTGCCAGTAAGACAACAGGGGATGAACTTAAGCTCTGCCAGGGGAGGTTTAGGTTGGATATTAGGAAAAAATTCTTTACAGGGAGGGTGATCAGACATTGGAATGGGCTGTCCAGGGAGGTGGTAGATTCTCCATCCCTGAAGGTTTTAAAACAAAGCTGGATGTGGCACTCAGTGCCATGGTCTAGTAACCACAGTGGCAGTGGATCAAGGGTTGGACTTGATGAGCTCAGAGATCCTTTCCAAACCAGATGAATCTGTGACTCTGTGAAATACACTCTTGCAAGAGTGCACAACTCTTTTTAGAGAGAGGTTGCTATTTTGCAGCAGAGAAGAACATCAAGAGATCTATCAGAAGGATTTAACAAGCCACAAACAGCAACAGTCTTGTAAAATGAAGATCACAATCTGAAATTTCCATGCAGTTCAACTACCTTCCACCCAGTAAACCAATGACATTGATGACCCTTGATTTCAACACTAGATTATCCACAGGCAAGTGACTTCTCTTTTCTGGTGCACACTACTGATTCTGTACTACATTTCAGAACTTCACACCTGTGTCAAAACACCCTGGTGTTCCCACAGCTTCAGTGGCCAAACAGTTAAACTTCTTCTGCCTGAGTGCTCCCACCAGAATTATTTAATACACTCAGCAATGCAAACTCTCTAGAAGACAGCAGTGAAAGAGTAAGGTGTGAGGAAGTCTCTCTAAATTCACTTAAGAAACACGTCACTAACAGCAATGGTCTCAGGCTTAGGGAAGGCTGACAGGAGACAAGATTCTTAACTTAGCTCCCTGCCACCAGTGTCCAACCAGCCTCCAGAGTTCAGTATCTGCCACCATCTTACCCTAGAGATCAGTCACTATCCACCCACGTTAACTACACCCGGCCTGCATCTCTCCTAAGGAAGGAACTCTGTTCTTGCTAACTAAGCCAGGCTAATGCATGTGTAGCAGGAAGAACCTGCACCAGTCAGCAACAGCCCAGCTCCAGTCCTAGCAGCACAGAGACTACAGCCCCACCTCCTGAGCACCCAACCCATCCATTCTACTCCAACTGCTGCTCCCAGAGCCCGCTGGGCACTGAGCACAGAGCTTTGAAGGCACTGAAGCTCCATGCCCTGAATCCAGGTGTTCTTCCAGATACAAGGACATCAAGTTCTTTATACACCCACATGAGGCTTTGTTATCTGAAAAACTGCAGGAAAATACCTTACAAAAATTTCCTGCATCCTCCACAAATACTACACGTCACTTTTCCTACGCTCTGTATCTGTACTTCATGAATTCTATAAAGTTTGCAAACAAAGCAAACAACGTATGGCTGCAGTGTGATACAATCACAAAACATCAGCTTTAGCTCTTTTTAGTAATTTAAGCTGACTGATCATTCAACACTAAATGAAACTACAGTCCTCAAGGAGCTTTCAGAAAGACCCATTTTCCTTCCTATTTAATCCCCTGTCCTTGATTCTGAACTCTTACATTTGTTTAAAAGCTCAGTCTCTTCAAACGCCAACATTTTTGAGATTGGCAACCATGATTTATGACATGCACACCAAACGTCAATTAAGAACTTACATTTAGCAAAAGAGACAATCTGTGAGAAACAAAACATTCTAAAAAAAAGGAGAGCTGGAGAGCAAGTGGAACTGGCTAGGCACAGCTTAAGTTAAGCCAGTTGTGTCTGCAAGGAAAAAAAGGAGCACTGCTCTTGGCCCATATTGCTGTCTTTCCTAAACGGGCAGGAACTGCTTCAGCTCCATCTTATGCAACTTCTTCAGTCCAGTGACATCTGCAAGCAAACCTCTGATCAAAGCCAGGCCAAGAGCACTATTTCAAAACTGGATTGTAATGACTACACCTGAATCATCTGGACCTTGAATGGAATCAAAAGCTAAATACACCACGTGTAAATATCTATTTATGAAAGAGAGTTACTCCAATCGGGTATTTTATTGAAAAATTACAATTAAAACTAGAATTTATTTTGGACGTCTATTAACTAAAAATCAAGGAAGACACTTCTCTTCCCCATCAACAAAGAGCACTGGAATTTCCTCCGCTGGTTAACAATTTCTGACCAAATTCACCCTACAAAACTTTACAAATCATTATCAATAGATAGCAGGGAGGAAGAACTTCTTCTCAATTTGGGTAACAAAGGCAAGACAAGGGAAAGAGATCAAATATCTGTAGGAATAGAAATGCCAGTCCTGGTAGTATAGAAATATACAGACATGGAAAGGAACAGAAACACCAACACACAGTGCTGCCATGCAGTCACTTTCCATCTTTACATTTACTCAAGTCTGAGCCACAACCAGAGAAAATTTACAATCATTTAGGTGCCCACATCCAGTGCTCCAAAAATCTTCTGGAATATTTCACTATTATCCTGAAGCCCAAAAAGGCCTAATAAAACTGTTTAGAGACAGAGTTTTAAGCCTTTAAACAGCAAAGGTATTTATTTGTGGATCCGGGGAACTCCCAGCTCTCGCTGGACAAAGAGTTCCGAGGGTTAAGGGAAAGGGTTGGGGTGTTTATACAGGAAAAGGGGAGGTTACAACATCGTTACATTCTCAATTAGGGTTAGGGTTCTTGCTGACTTCATTATATTGTTACAAGGCGATATCAGACCCTATCCATAACTTTCTTCTTATCTGTTTGTGGTGACATCTTTTATGTCCTTCTTGTGCAGATGTTCACATTCTTTGGTGCCCAGCTGGCGCCTAAATGGCCTTGGCAGTGTCTTGTTTTAAGAACAAGACCTACACTTTTAATTATCTTTGAGACAGAAGTTAATCCCGTTCTGGCCTTGTGTTTGGTTACATTGTTCTAGTGGAAAATGCCACCTCTCAGCTGCTTTGTTCACTTCCTTCTCAGTTTAACCCTGAATTTTACTGGTTATGAATACAAATTCATTTTCTGCATAAAGTAAATTCACCCAAACAGCTTGGCCTGATCTCCTCTTCTTACAGGAGTTAATCCTGTCAGGATCTTTCTCTTTTTCAATCCAACCAGAATATCCAACACAGCAAGAGCAAAACCTAGAAACTCAGCAATACCAACCTCCCACTCTAATGTCAACACAGGACCTCTTGCCAGTACCAAATTAAAAGAAAAGTAGAACAGCCCAAAACAATCCAACTTCCATTTAAATCAAAGATCAGTGGCTCTACACTTTTAGAGAAATTCTCAGACACATTCAGCATGCGGTATTTCTAACACATTAATTTTCAGGCTTTTAAGAAGAAGTGCAGTTTCATGGCCAGGGCTGTTTCAGTAGCAATTGAACTTGTCAATAGCAATTTCAGCTTCCTCTCTGACAGAGAAACTGAAGCAGGCTTTGTCTCTGGCAACACTGAAATGATGGCACTGCTGAAAGCAAAGGCAGAGCTCTGGCTTTGCATCCCCCCTTGCCTTTGGTGCCACCTCAGAAAGGCCACGCTGCAGGAAGCAGCTGGTTTATCACAGCTTAGTGTTGATGTCACATCCAGACAGGGCTTTAGACACCTGAGGGAAAAGGGCCTGCACAAGTGATCTAAAGAAAAAACTACCAAAAATGGTGGGGAAACAGCATTTAAGTACGTGACAAAAAAAAAAAGAAAAATCGAATTAATGAACTATTTTCATATTTGCAGCCTTTAAACGCCTTCAGTAATTCCATCCCTTCCTTCATCTGTAAGAAATGATGCTACTTCAGTTTGTTCAGGTCTCCATTCCAAGCTGTCTACATCTAAACAATTTACATTTTTTTATATGACCCCAAACTTGGATTCTAGCACATACTTCAGTTCACTATTCCATTTTGGCTGCTTTATTGCTTGTTTTTCTTACCTTCTAGTTCCTGTCACTTTCCTAATTCCATCAGTCCCCATGGCCATGAGATGCTTCCTTCCCCTCTCCTCGTCCACAAAGGAATCTCTTCATCATCACCTTCCTTTTGTAGATCAACACTTCATAATCCAGTCCCAGCTCCATACAGGGGCTAGAAAAATGTCAAGCACTGTTTTCCAGAGGTTCCTCTTGGTGACCTTGAAACAAGGGGTGCTCTCTGTCCACAGCCCATGTTGGATGCCTCTCTATTCACGGGAGCCCTACAAAGATACACAAACAAGTATGAGCAAAGTAGAATGCATTCTCTCAGCATCCTCATTATGCTGGACATGCTCATTACTTTAAAAATTACGACTGAAACAATTTTCAGAAAGATTTTTATGGCGTAGACTGTTATATTGTGAGATTGCAAGAGTTGTGGAGAGTAATCATGGTGATCAGTGTTAACTTCATTTGAGTAAGAACTGTTCTGAACAGAACAGTACCAACTCTCTCCTGGGTCTAGCCTATCATTTCAAAGTACTGCTGGGTAACTGGCAGTCTCCCTTCTGAAAGTTCAGCCTGGAGTTTAACTCACCTACCCCAGCAGTGTCGTCTCCTTTGGGTCTGGTGTAAGAAGTGGGAGTTGGACCCCTCCATCCCTGGGTCCTCTCCTCTTCTGGGTAAACACACACTCGTCTTTTTCAAAAAGTACACTCTCCAGGACAGTGAGCAGGGACAGGTCTAGAAGAAGAGAACATTGTTTAAAACCACAAATATATTAGGCAGACCCATGGAGAAATGACACAAGCAATGGCTTACATTCCCTCCCCTGCTGAAACCACTCATGTCTACCTGGCAATACTGACAGCAGTCACAAGCTTGTAAAAGCTGCCTTCAAACTGAGCTAAGAAATTGAATTTCATTTTCTTCACAGATTTGGGGAAATCTGTGCACTACTCTGCCTTACTGACAGCACTCCCTTTCTTTAATACATCTCGTGCAGTTTCTGATGCTGTCACAGTGTTGTCCCCAAAGTGGGTCCATTACCTGGTGTGCCACAAGCACAGGCAGAGTCCAGATCTTTGACTTAACACCCAGTTCTGCACAGAAAGGGGAGCAGGGTGCTATTCCACAAAGCAAGCTGCATTTCCTGAATCACAAGTGAGACTTTTAGACCTAAAATGGTGAGAAAGAACTGGCCACCTCTAGGATGTTGTGGAGTCCACAGCCATGCTGCACACTCCTCAGGGTGAGCTGGGGGGGCACCCATCACACCCACATGGGGGATTGTGGGAAAAAATCCGCAGAGGCTTAAAGGACGACACGCAGTCACCAATATGGTTAAAGTGAAGTAATTTATTAACAGTGGACACTCGCTTTATATAGAGCCTTTGTTTATATAACGATATCTTGCAGGTGGCTATATCTTGGACACAAACTCTGTTCTCACAGAACTTCTGCTGGCTTCCTCATTATCGTGTTACTTCTTCTTTTCTACTGCCAGTTCCCTTATCTTTTTCCCATAGCTCATCTTTCAGTAACCTTGCAACTGGGTCTCAAGGCCCTTAGCTTACTCTAGCTAAAACTAAAGAGTCAGGATTGCTCACATGTCTGTTTTCTTCCAGACAGTTTCCCAACAGGGGATGAGCTGGGCTTCAGCAGGATTGGTTGGTGTCCCCCCTTGCAGCCTCCACCCTGTGATGAGTTGGGCTCTCTGGAAATATTTTGGGAGTCCACACTCCAGGGTAATTCAGATCACCTGGAATGATTTGGGGGTCACCCATCATGTCCCCTGGACCCCAGGATGGTTTGTGGGTTGCCAATTGCAGCCCAACACCACCAGGATATTTTTGATGTCCCCAGTCAGAGTCCCCAACCCCCAGGATCAGTTGGGGTTTCCAGGGCTGGAGTTGAGTCTCCTCCACTGCAGCCTGCCAAACCCTAAACTCTGGCACAGCACAACCTTGCAACCCCATAGCCCCAGCACCTGAAACCCTAGCATCCCATTGCCCCAGCGTATTGGAGCCCAAAGATACCAAAAAATGGAATACAGACTCCCTGGAGACCTCTGCCAGGGCCTTCAGGTGGCCCCTAATCTCAGTGATCACAGCTTTGGAGTGGGAGCTGAACAGAGCCACCAGCACACCACCAGCATCCATCTTCCCATCATCTGTCACAGCCTGAAAAAGTGCCTGGCTTCAACTGCTCAGGGATGAAAGGCTGAGGCACTCAAGAGATACTGCTCCCATTCAGTCCCAGAGTGCCCCAGGAGAGCCCTGACACCCCCAAATCAGCCCTGGGACATGAACACCACAGCCCAGATGTCCCCAGGGCTCAGGAGGGCTGTGGGGAGCAGGCAGGACATTTGGGGTGTCCCCAGTGCTGGCAGACAGCAGAGATGGAGACCCCAGGGGGAAGCCCAGGGTGATGGGGCCTGGCCCAGCTGCTCATCACTGATCTTCTGGGGCTCTGACCAGCTCCCTGCCCCCAGCTCTTCATCCCTCCCTCTCTGTCGTTTGCCCATCACAAGTTTCGGCTTTCACTGGCTGTCTCCCTCTCAACACTTCCCAATTCCTCCCTGCCTCTTCTCAGAGCCATTGCTGTTTCTCTCTCTCTCTTTCTCCACATCTGTCTCTCCCTCTCCTCTTCTGGCCTTATTGTCCCTCTCTCTCCTGCAGCCTCCCCCCTTTCCTGCCTCTCCCTCCCCTCTCCTTTCCTCTCCCCTCGCCCTTTCCCCTCTCTCCTGCTCCCTCTCCCACCCCTCTGTCACTCCCCTCTCCTGGGGCTTTTTCTGTCTCTCAGGCCCCTGGCCTGCCCCTGGCCCGCTCTCTGTCCACCCCCACTCTCTCCTCCTTCCCGCCCTTCTCCTCTCCCTCCCTCCCTCCCTCCCTCTTTGCCCCCTTCCCCACCATCTCTTTCCCGCTCCTCACCACTCTTTTTCCTGCCTTCTCTCCCTGCCCAGATCCCCTTCCTCCTGCTCCCCCTCCCACCTGGGCCGGGCCCAGGGCAGCCCAGGGGTCGGGCGGGCTCAGGCAGCAGGAAAGGAGGAGTGCCCCGTGGCATGCTGGGAGCTGTAGTCCCGGGGCATGCTGGGAGCTGTAGTCCCGGGGCATGCAGGGGGCTGCCCGGCGGCCATCTTGGTTCCCGGCCCATGCTGGCAGCTGCCATTTCCCCAGACTCCCCATCCCGCACTGGGAAAAAGTCCAGGAGGGCGGCGTGGATAAGCCAGCAGCTCTTAAAAGCCCTCAAACTGAAGGGGGAAGCATGCAGAGGGGGGAAGCAAGGGCAAATACCCTGGGGGGAGTAGAGAGGTGGTTGGAGCAGCTGGGGAGCAGAGCAGGAGAGCCACATCCATTCCAGTATGAATTGAATCTAAAGCAGGGCATGGGACAACCAGAGAGCTCCCACTGGGGGAGAAGAAGAGGTTTGTGACCATCTAAAGAACCTGCAGGTGCACAAGTTTATGCGGCCTCACGGGGTCCACGCACCGGTTCTGAGGAGCTGGCAGACGCAGTTGCTGAGCCTCTGTCCATCCTATTGGGGAGGTGATGGTGGTCTGGTGAGGTTCCCACTAATAGGAAAAAAGGTACCTGTCATAGTTGGAGCGGAGGAACTAAGGAAGTTTGAGTTGGAGAAGAAGGAGGGTCTGTGATCCTGAGGGGCCTGACAGGGGTCACTATTCCCTCCCCTCTCCTGCCCGCACTCTATGGAAAGTCAGGCAGCCCATCAGCCCATCCCCCTTTCCTCCTGCTCCTTGCTGGGCTGCTGTTCCCCTCTGCTCCTTTCCCACCAGCTGCCACCTGCTCCTCAGAATCCACATCCATCGGGTGCTGGGAAGAGCCGTGGAGCTCCCTCCTGAGTCGGCCCTGCCACAGGGAGCCCTCAGGCACCCATTCCTGCCAGCATGGAGATGGGGTTGCGTGTCAGCTCAGGGAGCTGTTCCCGGGGGGGAGGAGATCAGCCCTGGCTGAGCCTTCCTGCAGTCCCTGGCTCTGAGGAGGAGTGGAGTGTCACGGGAAGAAGCGGGGTTGCTGCCTGTCATTGTGGAGCAGGAGATTTAGAGGTAAGAATACCTGTGTTGGTTGGTGGTTGGAGGTGGACTGCGCTGGAATATTTTTCCCTCTTCTGTCCCTGTTTTCACAAGGAAAAGGCAGCCAGTAGCTTTGTCACGCATGCCTGTAATGTTTCAGCTGTCCCAAAATCCTGTAATTCTGAGAGGAAAATCTCCAGTAGGATAACGTGCTCACTTTGTTGCACCATTGCCTGTTACAAGGCACAAAAATTCTTTCTTTTGTTACTGGAAGAAAGACATTGTTTAATATTAAACCTAGTTTATTCTAAATCTGGTATCCCCACGCAGTCCTATTTGTTGGTAATTTGGGGGTCGAGTTTCTGTCAGCTGCCTGTTCAGTGCATTTCTGTGTCTGATTCAGCTGCGAAAATCACCACCAATGAAAAAAATCTCTTCAGTGAGTTTACTCTTGATGTATTTCCAGCTCCTATCAAGCAGTGAAGTGAAATGTCTCAGTGGCCCATTTGGTAATTGTTTTACTTTTTTTGCTGAACATCAACATTGTCACTGATGCCTGTCCCTCATTTCTATCATTTCTGACAGAAAACATTGTCTAATAGCTTTTCAGTTGTCCCAGCCCCTCCACTCTTGCTTCCTCATGCCCTGCAGTCTGCCAGCTTTAATAATCTGTATCTAATGACACAGCCTTGGATCCCCTCTGTATCTTCAGCACAGGCTGGGAGGGGTCCTGGTGGGCACTGTCATGAATTGTATATAATGTTTGTTCATTTAACCTTAAGCAAGGTATATTTCTTTGTAATTTTACTCATATAGGTAAGATAGAAGCAGTGAAAAATTTTATGTTTGTACTTTACAAAACAAACCGCAAAATGTACCTGGGAAATAGAATGCTACGTGACTAAGTACGTGTAGCCACTTTTCAAGAAACCTATCTATAGGGTGATAAAAGAAGAACTCAGACCCTTAGCAACAACACGCACACGCGCAGAACAGAACGTGGCACCCGAATACGAGGGACTATAAAATGGAAGGAACCTAAGTCCGCAGCGCGCTGTCTTGGTAGAGCGGAGACTCCCGAGCGCCCAGCGCTGTTTTACTTTCTGTCGCTTGCTAATAAATTCTAATTGGTTCTTTGATTGGCGTGTCCTGGTCAGTTTTTTTTAGGACCCAATTTATAACAAATTTGGTGCCGTGACTCAGATAAAGGTGACTCAGTGCAGACCCTTTACGGGGGGGGCGTCCCGCTTTAAAGCAGCCCCTGTATCGGGACGCTCATTGAGACCTTTACCCGACAAACCCCTAAATTTCGGCAGCAAGTAAAGAAAGAGCCGGCAAACCCCGTAAACTTTGCGCACGAAGGTCCGAACGAAGATGCAGGGACGCGTGAGTATAGGCCGGTTATCCGTTCGGTTGGGATAGGGATGAGGATGAGGTGTTCTAAGACGTCCAAGTGAGGATGAAGCGAGTGCGGAGTCCTTAGTAGTGCAGTTCCCACACCCTGTGAGGGGCTGGGTCACGAATAGGACGAAGCGTCAGCGTGCGTGTGAGAAGGCACCTCAGAAGATGGGACAGAAGAAAAGCAAGCCTTCTGATCCCATGGGTGGGGAACCGCAAGTTAGGCTTCCCCAGATACCCCTGGACAGTCCTTTGGGGTTAATGGTTAAATATTGGAATAATTACCCTTCTAGGCAGGGTAAAAGCCAAATTAAAATGATACATTATTGTGTGGAAGTATGGGGAGGTAAACAAATTAGAGAAGATCATTTATATTGGCCCGTTTTTGGGTCATTTGAAGATTGGATTTGCCAGGCATTAAATACATATGTGAAATCAAAAGAACCATTCAGCCTGGAAGAAAGTGAATATGCTAGTTTATGGATTGGGTCAGAAACAAGAATTAATTTGTACCCTTTAAAGAATGGAGAAAGAAAGAAAAGAAAAATCCTAAATCAGAAGAAACTCCTCTTGCACCTCCACCATATATTCCGCCACCTCCACTTCCAGAACCCCAGCCCCCAGTATCACCAGTTCAGGTAGCCCCCCGTGCTCCCCCTGATGAGGACTCAGACTCAGATTCCTCAGCGGTGGATCAGAGACGGGTTACAAGAAGCCAAACAAGGGCGAGACAAAGTAAAGATGTGGGTGGTTTATATCCACTACAAGAAATTGCAATGGGAGGACCGCAGGCTGGTATGGGATATGTGGTTGTTCCTTTGAACTCAGGAGATGCAAGAGAATTTAAAAAGGAAATGGGAAATTTATTGGAGGATCCTTTAGGAGTGGCAGAACGTGTAGATCAATTCTTAGGACCTAATGTGTTTACCTGGGATGAGTTGCAGTCAATTTTAGGAATATTGTTTACTGTAGAGGAACGGGGAATGATCAGGAGGGCAGGAATGAGAATTCAGGATGAGCAACATCAGCATGGTCCTGCAGCCGATATTAAGTGGCCCCTTCAAAAACCAGACTGGAATAACCAGGATCCAGTACATAGGGGACATATGCAGGACTTGAGAACTATAATTATTCAAGGTATTAGGGAATCAGTCCCACGAGGGCAAAATATTAATAAAGCATTTAAGGAACACCAAAAGAAAGATGAAACTCCTACTGAGTGGTTAGAAAGGTTAAGAAAGAACTTACAGCTTGTACTCAGGGCTGGACCCAAGTACTCCAGTAGGAGAGGCTTTGTTAAAGCTCAGTTTGTGGCTAAATCTTGGATGGATAGTAGGAAAAAGCTGGAGAAATTGTTGACTGGATGAATTGTTGAGGGAGACTCAGAAAGTGTATGTGCGAAGAGATGAGGAGACAGAGAAGCAAACAGTGGAAATGATGGTTGCTGCTGTCCGAGAAAGTCAGAGACCGGCAGGTCAAAGACTAATGGGTCAGGAACTGGCTGAGCATACAGGACGGTATCAGAGGCCTGGTAGAGTTCCAGGGCCACCTGAAAGGACTAAGAATGTAGTAGTTTGCTATTATTGCAAAAAGAAGGGTCATATGAAGAGGGATTGTAGACAAAGGAAGATGGATGAGAGAATGTTTAAGGAAGATTAGGGGTGTCAGGGGCTTTACTTGCTGGGGACCAGAGAAATAAAGGAGCCCTTGATATAAAATAAGAGTAGGTCTCCAGCAACAGGAGGTAGAATTTTTAGTGGGCTCGGGGGCAGAAATGTCAATGGTCCGGATTCTACCTCCTGGGTGCAGAATATCCCATGCTGCCCCAGCCCATCCAGGTAAGCAAGTCTGACTAATGCTGGAGATGCCAGCAGGTTTACATTTGGGGACATAACTCTTACTGGGAAGTGTGCACAAATGTTACATTTTGGTAAGTGTCCTTGCAGGACCTAAAGTCTGCATTGACTCTGGGGATGGTAACAGTTCCTTGCGTTGTGCACATCTGCAAGTAATTGTTCTGAAACTGCCATCTTAAAGAGAGCTGAATAATACCAAGTATTAGAAAGCTTGAAACCAGATTTTTAGAAGGGTTATGCATGTAAACACATGTAAATGTCCATTCTTGGAGACTTTTAATAATGGACTGCAAGTCTGAGCACCCGGATAAAACATCAAAGAATGGATGGCTCACTCCAACTTAATTTACTCTGAAAATCTGTGAATGTTTTGCACAGTAGTGCTCTGGTTTAGATCAAAACCATATATGAAATGATTAAGCAACAGCTACATGATTACCAAAAAGCATTGGTCTGGCAGCTAATGCACAAAATATCATAGAATTGACATAGTTCCTGCAGAGTGTATCTGGGTGAAATACTCCCTGAGGTGGGAATGTGAGGACTGTTTGTGTAGTTAGAGGTACAGGATAGAGCCAGCACCTGGGGGCTATCAGAAGGACAGGCTGACTATATTTATTGTTCAAGATGGGAACCAAGTCTCAGCTGGGCCAGGCCCCATCACCCTGGGCTTCCCCCTGGGGTCTCCATCTCTGCTGTCTGCCAGCACTGGGGACACCCCAAATGTCCTGCCTGCTCCCCACAGCCCTCCTGAGCCCTGGGGACATCTGGGCTGTGGTGTTCATGTCCCAGGGCTGATTTGGGGGTGTCAGGGCTCTCCTGGGGCACTCTGGGACTGAATGGGAGCAGTATCTCTTGAGTGCCTCAGCCTTTCATCCCTGAGCAGTTGAAGCCAGGCACTTTTTCAGGCTGTGACAGATGATGGGAAGATGGATGCTGGTGGTGTGCTGGTGGCTCTGTTCAGCTCCCACTCCAAAGCTGTGATCACTGAGATTAGGGGCCACCTGAAGGCCCTGGCAGAGGTCTCCAGGGAGTCTGTATTCCATTTTTTGGTATCTTTGGGCTCCAATACGCTGGGGCAATGGGATGCTAGGGTTTCAGGTGCTGGGGCTATGGGGTTGCAAGGTTGTGCTGTGCCAGAGTTTAGGGTTTGGCGGGCTGCAGTGGAGGAGACTCAACTCCAGCCCTGGAAACCCCAACTGATCCTGGGGGTTGGGGACTCTGACTGGGGACATCAAAAATATCCTGGTGGTGTTGGGCTGCAATTGGCAACCCACAAACCATCCTGGGGTCCAGGGGACATGATGGGTGACCCCCAAATCATTCCAGGTGATCTGAATTACCCTGGAGTGTGGACTCCCAAAATATTTCCAGAGAGCCCAACTCATCACAGGGTGGAGGCTGCAAGGGGGGACACCAACCAATCCTGCTGAAGCCCAGCTCATCCCCTGTTGGGAAACTGTCTGGAAGAAAACAGACATGTGAGCAATCCTGACTCTTTAGTTTTAGCTAGAGTAAGCTAAGGGCCTTGAGACCCAGTTGCAAGGTTACTGAAAGATGAGCTATGGGAAAAAGATAAGGGAACTGGCAGTAGAAAAGAAGAAGTAACACGATAATGAGGAAGCCAGCAGAAGTTCTGTGAGAACAGAGTTTGTGTCCAAGATATAGCCACCTGCAAGATATCGTTATATAAACAAAGGCTCTATATAAAGCGAGTGTCCACTGTTAATAAATTACTTCACTTTAACCATATTGGTGACTGCGTGTCGTCCTTTAAGCCTCTGCGGATTTTTTCCCACAATCCCCCATGTGGGTGTGATGGGTGCCCCCCCAGCTCACCCTGAGGAGTGTGCAGCATGGCTGTGGACTCCACAACATCCTAGAGGTGGCCAGTTCTTTCTCACCATTTTAGGTCTAAAAGTCTCACTTGTGATTCAGGAAATGCAGCTTGCTTTGTGGAATAGCACCCTGCTCCCCTTTCTGTGCAGAACTGGGTGTTAAGTCAAAGATCTGGACTCTGCCTGTGCTTGTGGCACACCAGGTAATGGACCCACTTTGGGGACAACACTGTGACAGCATCAGAAACTGCACGAGATGTATTAAAGAAAGGGAGTGCTGTCAGTAAGGCAGAGTAGTGCACAGATTTCCCCAAATCTGTGAAGAAAATGAAATTCAATTTCTTAGCTCAGTTTGAAGGCAGCTTTTACAAGCTTGTGACTGCTGTCAGTATTGCCAGGTAGACATGAGTGGTTTCAGCAGGGGAGGGAATGTAAGCCATTGCTTGTGTCATTTCTCCATGGGTCTGCCTAATATATTTGTGGTTTTAAACAATGTTCTCTTCTTCTAGACCTGTCCCTGCTCACTGTCCTGGAGAGTGTACTTTTTGAAAAAGACGAGTGTGTGTTTACCCAGAAGAGGAGAGGACCCAGGGATGGAGGGGTCCAACTCCCACTTCTTACACCAGACCCAAAGGAGACGACACTGCTGGGGTAGGTGAGTTAAACTCCAGGCTGAACTTTCAGAAGGGAGACTGCCAGTTACCCAGCAGTACTTTGAAATGATAGGCTAGACCCAGGAGAGAGTTGGTACTGTTCTGTTCAGAACAGTTCTTACTCAAATGAAGTTAACACTGATCACCATGATTACTCTCCACAACTCTTGCAATCTCACAATATAACAGTCTACGCCATAAAAATCTTTCTGAAAATTGTTTCAGTCGTAATTTTTAAAGTAATGAGCATGTCCAGCATAATGAGGATGCTGAGAGAATGCATTCTACTTTGCTCATACTTGTTTGTGTATCTTTGTAGGGCTCCCGTGAATAGAGAGGCATCCAACATGGGCTGTGGACAGAGAGCACCCCTTGTTTCAAGGTCACCAAGAGGAACCTCTGGAAAACAGTGCTTGACATTTTTCTAGCCCCTGTATGGAGCTGGGACTGGATTATGAAGTGTTGATCTACAAAAGGAAGGTGATGATGAAGAGATTCCTTTGTGGACGAGGAGAGGGGAAGGAAGCATCTCATGGCCATGGGGACTGATGGAATTAGGAAAGTGACAGGAACTAGAAGGTAAGAAAAACAAGCAATAAAGCAGCCAAAATGGAATAGTGAACTGAAGTATGTGCTAGAATCCAAGTTTGGGGTCATATAAAAAAATGTAAATTGTTTAGATGTAGACAGCTTGGAATGGAGACCTGAACAAACTGAAGTAGCATCATTTCTTACAGATGAAGGAAGGGATGGAATTACTGAAGGCGTTTAAAGGCTGCAAATATGAAAATAGTTCATTAATTCGATTTTTCTTTTTTTTTTTGTCACGTACTTAAATGCTGTTTCCCCACCATTTTTGGTAGTTTTTTCTTTAGATCACTTGTGCAGGCCCTTTTCCCTCAGGTGTCTAAAGCCCTGTCTGGATGTGACATCAACACTAAGCTGTGATAAACCAGCTGCTTCCTGCAGCGTGGCCTTTCTGAGGTGGCACCAAAGGCAAGGGGGGATGCAAAGCCAGAGCTCTGCCTTTGCTTTCAGCAGTGCCATCATTTCAGTGTTGCCAGAGACAAAGCCTGCTTCAGTTTCTCTGTCAGAGAGGAAGCTGAAATTGCTATTGACAAGTTCAATTGCTACTGAAACAGCCCTGGCCATGAAACTGCACTTCTTCTTAAAAGCCTGAAAATTAATGTGTTAGAAATACCGCATGCTGAATGTGTCTGAGAATTTCTCTAAAAGTGTAGAGCCACTGATCTTTGATTTAAATGGAAGTTGGATTGTTTTGGGCTGTTCTACTTTTCTTTTAATTTGGTACTGGCAAGAGGTCCTGTGTTGACATTAGAGTGGGAGGTTGGTATTGCTGAGTTTCTAGGTTTTGCTCTTGCTGTGTTGGATATTCTGGTTGGATTGAAAAAGAGAAAGATCCTGACAGGATTAACTCCTGTAAGAAGAGGAGATCAGGCCAAGCTGTTTGGGTGAATTTACTTTATGCAGAAAATGAATTTGTATTCATAACCAGTAAAATTCAGGGTTAAACTGAGAAGGAAGTGAACAAAGCAGCTGAGAGGTGGCATTTTCCACTAGAACAATGTAACCAAACACAAGGCCAGAACGGGATTAACTTCTGTCTCAAAGATAATTAAAAGTGTAGGTCTTGTTCTTAAAACAAGACACTGCCAAGGCCATTTAGGCGCCAGCTGGGCACCAAAGAATGTGAACATCTGCACAAGAAGGACATAAAAGATGTCACCACAAACAGATAAGAAGAAAGTTATGGATAGGGTCTGATATCGCCTTGTAACAATATAATGAAGTCAGCAAGAACCCTAACCCTAATTGAGAATGTAACGATGTTGTAACCTCCCCTTTTCCTGTATAAACACCCCAACCCTTTCCCTTAACCCTCGGAACTCTTTGTCCAGCGAGAGCTGGGAGTTCCCCGGATCCACAAATAAATACCTTTGCTGTTTAAAGGCTTAAAACTCTGTCTCTAAACAGTTTTATTAGGCCTTTTTGGGCTTCAGGATAATAGTGAAATATTCCAGAAGATTTTTGGAGCACTGGATGTGGGCACCTAAATGATTGTAAATTTTCTCTGGTTGTGGCTCAGACTTGAGTAAATGTAAAGATGGAAAGTGACTGCATGGCAGCACTGTGTGTTGGTGTTTCTGTTCCTTTCCATGTCTGTATATTTCTATACTACCAGGACTGGCATTTCTATTCCTACAGATATTTGATCTCTTTCCCTTGTCTTGCCTTTGTTACCCAAATTGAGAAGAAGTTCTTCCTCCCTGCTATCTATTGATAATGATTTGTAAAGTTTTGTAGGGTGAATTTGGTCAGAAATTGTTAACCAGCGGAGGAAATTCCAGTGCTCTTTGTTGATGGGGAAGAGAAGTGTCTTCCTTGATTTTTAGTTAATAGACGTCCAAAATAAATTCTAGTTTTAATTGTAATTTTTCAATAAAATACCCGATTGGAGTAACTCTCTTTCATAAATAGATATTTACACGTGGTGTATTTAGCTTTTGATTCCATTCAAGGTCCAGATGATTCAGGTGTAGTCATTACAATCCAGTTTTGAAATAGTGCTCTTGGCCTGGCTTTGATCAGAGGTTTGCTTGCAGATGTCACTGGACTGAAGAAGTTGCATAAGATGGAGCTGAAGCAGTTCCTGCCCGTTTAGGAAAGACAGCAATATGGGCCAAGAGCAGTGCTCCTTTTTTTCCTTGCAGACACAACTGGCTTAACTTAAGCTGTGCCTAGCCAGTTCCACTTGCTCTCCAGCTCTCCTTTTTTTTAGAATGTTTTGTTTCTCACAGATTGTCTCTTTTGCTAAATGTAAGTTCTTAATTGACGTTTGGTGTGCATGTCATAAATCATGGTTGCCAATCTCAAAAATGTTGGCGTTTGAAGAGACTGAGCTTTTAAACAAATGTAAGAGTTCAGAATCAAGGACAGGGGATTAAATAGGAAGGAAAATGGGTCTTTCTGAAAGCTCCTTGAGGACTGTAGTTTCATTTAGTGTTGAATGATCAGTCAGCTTAAATTACTAAAAAGAGCTAAAGCTGATGTTTTGTGATTGTATCACACTGCAGCCATACGTTGTTTGCTTTGTTTGCAAACTTTATAGAATTCATGAAGTACAGATACAGAGCGTAGGAAAAGTGACGTGTAGTATTTGTGGAGGATGCAGGAAATTTTTGTAAGGTATTTTCCTGCAGTTTTTCAGATAACAAAGCCTCATGTGGGTGTATAAAGAACTTGATGTCCTTGTATCTGGAAGAACACCTGGATTCAGGGCATGGAGCTTCAGTGCCTTCAAAGCTCTGTGCTCAGTGCCCAGCGGGCTCTGGGAGCAGCAGTTGGAGTAGAATGGATGGGTTGGGTGCTCAGGAGGTGGGGCTGTAGTCTCTGTGCTGCTAGGACTGGAGCTGGGCTGTTGCTGACTGGTGCAGGTTCTTCCTGCTACACATGCATTAGCCTGGCTTAGTTAGCAAGAACAGAGTTCCTTCCTTAGGAGAGATGCAGGCCGGGTGTAGTTAACGTGGGTGGATAGTGACTGATCTCTAGGGTAAGATGGTGGCAGATACTGAACTCTGGAGGCTGGTTGGACACTGGTGGCAGGGAGCTAAGTTAAGAATCTTGTCTCCTGTCAGCCTTCCCTAAGCCTGAGACCATTGCTGTTAGTGACGTGTTTCTTAAGTGAATTTAGAGAGACTTCCTCACACCTTACTCTTTCACTGCTGTCTTCTAGAGAGTTTGCATTGCTGAGTGTATTAAATAATTCTGGTGGGAGCACTCAGGCAGAAGAAGTTTAACTGTTTGGCCACTGAAGCTGTGGGAACACCAGGGTGTTTTGACACAGGTGTGAAGTTCTGAAATGTAGTACAGAATCAGTAGTGTGCACCAGAAAAGAGAAGTCACTTGCCTGTGGATAATCTAGTGTTGAAATCAAGGGTCATCAATGTCATTGGTTTACTGGGTGGAAGGTAGTTGAACTGCATGGAAATTTCAGATTGTGATCTTCATTTTACAAGACTGTTGCTGTTTGTGGCTTGTTAAATCCTTCTGATAGATCTCTTGATGTTCTTCTCTGCTGCAAAATAGCAACCTCTCTCTAAAAAGAGTTGTGCACTCTTGCAAGAGTGTATTTCACAGAGTCACAGATTCATCTGGTTTGGAAAGGATCTCTGAGCTCATCAAGTCCAACCCTTGATCCACTGCCACTGTGGTTACTAGACCATGGCACTGAGTGCCACATCCAGCTTTGTTTTAAAACCTTCAGGGATGGAGAATCTACCACCTCCCTGGACAGCCCATTCCAATGTCTGATCACCCTCCCTGTAAAGAATTTTTTCCTAATATCCAACCTAAACCTCCCCTGGCAGAGCTTAAGTTCATCCCCTGTTGTCTTACTGGCAGCTACTCGGGAGAAGAGCCCGACCCGCAGAGCAGCCCCGGTGTGTCAGCTCTTAAATGGCAGAAATCTCCATGTGGGTGTTTGGTTTTGGTGACTTTGGAACAAACACCATTACAGGCGTTCCTTTTTGTTGTGTTGGCTCTGGCCTGTGCTTTGTTTAAAAAAACAAACACCTCTTTTTTGGAAAGGAAAAGGGAAAAGCTTTTTCTTGGTTTGCTGGCTGCAATTATGAAGGGTTGCCTTTGTTATCAGTACTCATTTGATTGCTTGGCCAGGGAGGTTTGAGAAAATAATTTTCCTGAAGAGAGCCCAGTGAAGCACAAAAGAAAGTAAGTGTCCTTTCACTATTAGGAAATCTAGGAATAAATTAAGTTACCTGGCCACAGCATGACTATTATTTTCTTGTTTCTTCGTTAAAAACGCCTATGGATTTGGTGTAACTAAGAAAATCTATCAAAGTTCTGTGCTTTGAGTGTGTAGAGCATGTAGATTCTGAAAAAAACCTCACAGCAAAATCAGCCCATTGTGATAAATGGCTGAGTCTCTGGTAGTAGCAAATGAGACTTAGTTTTATTTCAGCAAATAAAGGCAAAGCAAACAGCGCTGGGTGCGTGGGGAGTCTCCACATTAAATTAAATTAAAATTAAAAGTTTAATCTTTCGGCTTATATTCCATACTTTAATACATATTCATATTTATTCTAATGCATATCTGTGACTATCCTAATACATATTCATGACTATTCTAGGAACAGGCTGGATTATGTTTATTAGTTCTTGGGAGAGGCAGGCCTTCAAAGGCACGTGCCCGCTTTTTCTCTGAGGGTCTTTTTAACCCCCATCTTGTGGTCGTTGGATGAAGTCAGTGTCTGCCTCAGTTTCCCCTCTTGTTGCCCTTCGATTCCACACATGAGCTCCTTCTCTCCTGTGCAACGCTCTGCAGTCAGCAGTAAAACCAGCTTAGATTATCACAATAGGATGTACATTGGAGCCTTTTTTAGGGTACAGGAACTGTGCATGTCTTGTTTCCTGTTCCCCTAAGCCTTGTGGTTATACAAGGAAAGGTTACGTCTCATTCCCCTGATTCAACATTGTGCCATATCCAGGTCTCAGGTGTGACCTGGGTGCCACATCATGACCTCTTTGCCGCACAGGCCCAGTGCCCGTGTTCTAGAACCCTCCAGGTCCGTGGCAGCCATCAGAGTCTCTGGTGGTCTGTAGCACCGGGCAGCAGCCATGGGTCACCATGGTCACCATCTCTGTAGGCATCCAACCCATGGTGGTGAGTCATGGAATGATGGAATGGTTGGAGCTGGAGAATCCTAGAATGGTTTGTGGCAGCTGGGTGTCCTCGGAGGGACATGTTGGGATCCATCCCATCTCTCTGCCTTTGCAGCCCATCTCCAGGAGAGCATTTTTGGGAGGCCCTGAGCCAGGTCTCACCCAGGTCCTGGGGGTTGCTCACTCTTCTGGTCCTTGCTGGAGGGATGAGCAGGACTTTTCCACTGTTGTCTTGGCAGGAGGTGGCTGTGGGGATGCTCCACAAAGAACCACGTCCCTGTGGGCTGCACACCAAGCAGGGAGAAACCAGGAGTGGATTTCCTGGCTCTGGGGATGCTCCAAAAGAGGGGAAGAGGGGCTGGAGTAGATCCTTCCAGCTGGGCACTGATCTCCACTGGAGCTGCAGGGAAGAGGAGGAGGAGGAATTCAGTGCCCAAGCGGAAAAAAAAAAAAGGGAAGAAAAGCCTCAGCAGGTGGCATCAGTGATGACTCCATCATCAGGAACAGGAGGAACAGGAGGAGGAGAAGGAACAGGAAGAGGAGCATGATGATGATGAGGAGGAGGAGGTGGCTGGTGGACTTGGTGATCCCTGGTGTCCTGGTTTGGGCCAGGATAAAGGTGATTTTCTGTCTCTTGTAAGTAGTTGCACTTGTTGAAATTAACAGCAAGTTTCTCAGACAGTGTGTGCTTCTAGGACTGATAACACTTGATGTTACTGCTAGAGGCTGGTATGCAGAGCCAAGGACACTGCTCAGCTCTGAGGAAAACATTTTACCCTCCAGAAGGCATAAAGAGGTCCCACCTGCAGCCCTCCTTTGGGGAGGAATGGACAAGACAGATGCCAGAATTGACCAAACAGAGGATTCCATCCCATACATGTCATATTCAGGGTAAATTTGAGGGATCACGAGGGCCAAGCCATGCTTCCAGCTTCCGGCTGCCTGCCCTTCCTGCCTTTCCTGCTTCCCTTCCTTCACCCGGCATCCTGGAAGGATCCCATGCGTTCCTCTGCCTGTGGTCCTGATCTGTGCCAGCCCTTATCTCTGTGTTCCTGCCTCCAGTTCCCGACTGCTGCCGACTCCAGGAGTCCAGCCTGGACTTTCCCAGGGCCGCCCTGCAGCCTCGGTGGTGACGTGAGAGTTATTGGGGGAAGAGGGGGGAAGGAACGTGGTATCAATTTTCCTCTATATTTTTCTATTGATCATTACTGTTTCATTAAAGTTGTGTAGTTTAGTTTCCCACCCACAAGTCTCTCTCCCTTATTCTCTCTCCTTTCCTTATCAGGGAGGAGAGAGATTAATAGAGAACATCTGTCACTCGGTTTAATTGCTGGGCCAGTGTTAAACCGTAACACCTGGTTTAGGGGTCTCTCTTCTGGGGGTTTATTTCAGGATCCCCTTTTTAGGAGTTCCTGATGTGGGGGAGTGTTCTGGGGGTCTCTGGTTTGGGGGAGCCTGGTTGGGGGAGCCTGGTTTGGGGGTCTCTCAGTTGGGAACTCAGTGCTTTGGGGTCTCTTATAAGGCCCCCATTTGGGGGCTGAATTTTGGGGGACTTCATCAGGGAACTGTAAGATGATTTTCTGTGTAGCTGGGTGTGGCACATGTAGCATGGTGGGGGTTAACATTTGTGTTAACGTTTTCCCCAGAGTTGTCCTGCCAAGGAGAACAGAATTCCTGGTAAGCCAGGAGAATTCTAGATGTCCATTTCCCTCTAGTTATGGGTTAGACTTGTCTAAGGAAACAACCTGTACTTGTGCAATGGCAGTGGAACTTTTGCAGTGAGCTCTGTGCAGTCAGAACAAGCTAGTTTGCCATTTAAACATGTGGTGAGAGACAAGAAGTGGTTGTGAAAAGATGGGATAAGCTGGTGACAAAGAGCTTGCAGCTCTCAGCACAGGGTTTGATACCAAAAGCCACCACACACCAATAAAAAGAGCGCAACTGCATAGCCCTGAGAATCCTCAGTACAGCCAGCTGGGCACCAGCCACAAAAAAAGCATGATTTTTTACCCTCTCTAGCTCCTCCTTTTAATTGGTTATAAAAAAGCTTCCCCTCAGGGGGAGAATTTTCCACTTTGTATGACTCATAGAGGTGGGGGAGAGCTTCTCAGCTTCTCTCAGATACTTAAGGGACCATTGTCACCTGTAGTGGCAATGAATGAATGCTGAGGCTTAAACCAATGCAAGGTTTAAGGATTAAAGGAGCCTTTTCCTTTCCTTTCAGCCCCCTCCCCCCGCCCTGTGAATTGGTTCAGCCCCCCCCCCCCCCCCTCCCCCCGGCAGGTGGTTCGGCCCCGCCCACCGTTGCCCCTGGCGACTGCCGTTAGGGGCGACTCTGCCGTTGTGGCTCCTGTGCTGAGCTGCGCTGGGCTGTGTCTCTCCGGCTGCTCCTGGTCCTTGCTGTTGGTTTGCTCCTATCTCCTGCCTCGTCCCTGCCTTTCCCCTTGCATCCACCTCGTCCTCGTCTGTCTCTTCCCTCCCCTGTCCCTGCCTTTGCCCTTCCCCTGTCATTAACCTCCACCCCTCCGGCTCTGCCGGCTGCCTCCTGCTGCTCCCGCAGAGCTGTGCCCCGCACCCCGCAGGGCTCCCGGGATGGGGCTCTTCAGGAGGAAGAGTCATCGTCGCTACAGTACTGTGCTGCCCAGTTACAATCCTGTGTGGCCCCGTGCTGCTGCTGCCAGCACCAGCGGCCCTGAGATTGAGGAGAAAGATCTGAAGAGGCTGCACCATGCTGCTGCCCACGGCCACCTGTCCTGGCTGAGGTTCTGGCACTCGTGGATCAAGATTTGGGGCATTGACTGCCGCGACAGGGAGAATCGGTGAGGGGCTGTGGGCCACTGCTGGGACACCTCGGGTGGCGTGCGGGAGCATCCTCCCTGCAGGGTTTGTGTGGGATCCCCTTGGAGCTGATTGCTTGCAAAGCAAGATGTGCCCTGTCAGCTGGGAGGGGGAACTCGAGAGCTTTCCAGTGCTGGGAGCTGCTGGGTGGGCGCCAGTGCTCCTGGAGGTGCTGGGCTGCTGCTTGGCCCTGCTCTCCCTGCAGGGTTCTCAGGCATCCCCAGGTCTCTCCTGCCCTGGGATGGGTGGTGCCACAGCTTTGGTTCTTTTGCGTTAAGCTCACATGTTTAATTCTCAGGACACCTCTCCATCTGGCGTGTGCAAACGGCCACACAGAGGTTGCCAGATTCCTTGTAAAGCACGGCAGCCAGTTGGATGCTGTTGATAATTTTGGGAGAACACCCCTGATGAAGGTGAGTGGGAGAAGTTCTGCTCTTGGAAGAGGGGCTTATCGACTGTGCATGAAAGGAGAGGTGTCTGGCAGGACTCTGTACGCAGAGCTGTGCGGAAACACGCCTGTTGGATTTGGAGTGGAACAGGCACCTGTCAGATCATCTTTGCAGGTGCTCTTCTTTCCCAGTGGTCAGAAGCTGGGCGAGCTGTGATGGAGTGAAATGTGAATTCTGGAAGTCTTTTTTTTTTTTTTTTTTTTTTGTGTGTGTGTTATTCCCAGGCAGTACAGCTCAGAGAACAAGACTGCGTGACTTTTCTGCTAGAGCAGGGTGCTGACACAAATCTTGCAGACATCGATGGCAACACTGCCCTCCAGTTGGCCATCCTGGCTCATCATAAAAACCTCGTGAGGCAGTTAATCAAGCATGGTGCCAAACTGGATGCCAAGAATAAGGTAAATGTTTCTATTTCTTCAAGAAGTCCTTTCAGAACGTTGCATCAAAATTTTTACAGATTATTTTTTTTTTACTTTGATTATTTACATGATGCATTTCTCTGACTTTTCAGAAGGGCTGTACCCCACTAACTCTTGCTATCACTGAAAAACATGAGGTGATATTAGAAGATCTCCTGAAAGCAGGAGCTGATGTGCATGCTCGAGATGAGCATGAAAGGTAAGGGGTTTATCCAGGAGAAGGAGGGGGGGCTGGAAGAAGGAGGGGGTCCAGGAGGAGGAGGGGATCCAGGAAGAGAAGGGGATCCAGAAGGAGGAGGGGATCCATGAATAAGAGGGGGTCCAGTAATAAGAGGGTATCCAGGAATAGGAGGGGGTCCAGGAAGAAGGAGGGGATCCAGGATAAGGAGGGGGGTCCAGGAAGGAGGAGGGGGCCCAGAAGGAGGAGGGGGTCCAGGAAGGAGGAGGGGGGTCCAGGAAAGCAAAGACTTTGGTTTGCTCCTTGAGTGTTTATCCAAATGTGTTCATTGTAAAGGAATGGAGAAAATACTTCTGAGAGCAAGCAGGAATGAAAATAATGACTGTGTCTGTGTCAAATGATCCATGGCATTGCATGTTTTGAATCTTTCAGAACCCCACTCATGATTGCTGCTTCTGTTGGGGAGATGTATTTGGTCAAAGTTCTCCTTTCTCACGGTGCCAATATTTCCCATGAAGACAAAGATGGGAGGATAGCTGTGGATTATGCTGATCTTCATGGCCATTTACGGTAAACTTTGAACTTTATGATTAGAATAAATGGTGTGGTCTCTTCCTCTTCCAGTAAACCTCTTCCAGTCTTATTTTCACACCTTAAAGTCTCTCTTCCCTATTCCCTTTTTATCTTCCTTTGGGAGGGTGGAAGGGGGGGTAACCAGAGCAATTCTGTCACCTGGTGTTTGGTTAGAACTGAGATTATCTCAGGTGGTTATGTGTGCCTAAAAGGCAGGCTGAAAAAATGTTCTGAGCAGGAGTTAATTACTTGGAAGGTGGGAATGTGCATTTATAGGGCGAATGTGACTGCAGGGAATGCTGGAGTGAGTTCTGTGTGTATTACCCCTAACAAATACTGAGGAGTTTATGAATTTTTATAAATATTTGCAGGGGGGGGAGGGGGGTGGTAATAAATTGGTGTTAACTGTTGTGCCAGCATGTGGTTCTTTTTACCAATTTTATTTCCTCTCTTTCTCTGTCCAGTGTAAGTCAGTACCTGGCAAAACTGGAGGACACAGCAGAAGCTCCTGCAGGGGATGCACTTGGATCTCCCGAACAGGCAGGAGCTGCTGGAGGGATAAAAGAAAAACCAGACCAGGAGAACAGAGGAGAAGCTCCTGCGTGTGATACAGAAGATCCCAGCATAGTCATCACTCCTGAGCAGGCAGGAGCTGCTCCAGTTTTTTGGGGTGCACCTGCTGTGGACAGAGGAGGTAGGATCCTTAACTATGGAGGAGCTCAAGAGGAAAATGATGTGGCCTTTTCTTGAGGTGGTTTGGGAACGTGCTGATTTGTTACTTTTTGGCCTTGTCAGGGCACCTGTGATTTGTTGGCAGGGTTTAACATTGGCCCAGCAATTAAACTGAAATAACAGAAGCTCACTAGTAATTCCCCTCCCTGATGAAGAAAGGAGAGAGAATAAGGGAGTTATGGGGTGGAAACTAAACTACACAGCTTTAATGAAACAGTAATGATAAATAGAAAAAATTACTAAATATATACAAAGATACAGGAAAATTGATACCACGTTCCTCCCACCTCTCCCCCAGTAACTCTCACGTCACCACCGAGGCTGCGGGGCAGCCCTCGGAAAGTCCAGGCTGGAATCCTGGACTCAGCAGCAGTTGGGAGCTGGAGGCAGGAACACACAGATCCAGGCTGGAATGGGTCAGGACCATAGGCAGAGGAACGGATGGAATCCTCCCAGGATGCTGAAGCAAACCGGGAGAGGGGAAGCAGGAAAGGCAGGAAGGGGTTTGACCCTCGTGATCCCTCAAATTGGAAATTTGAGGAAAAATTGTCTCAGAAAAGTCACTGTTAGCAACAAGCAATGCAGTGCCTGTGTGTACTGTCTCTTCTGGAACATAGTTTGATTTACAACAGAAATGATGCTTTTTTTTTTTCCACCCTCAGTGATTTTTTTAATAAAAAAATTACACTGCTTTGTGATCAAACACCCAGCTCCTTCAGAGAGTGTTTAAAATCCAGTCTATGCTTAGGAGAACACAGAGCCCTAGAAGGATCCTAAAGAAGTCATTTTTTAATATAAATGAAATGTTGTCACCTCAGACTCTAGACAGCGACCTGTTGTTCTTTGAGGTTTTTAAAGTGTACTGTTTAATTGCTGGCATTTCAAATCTAATGTCAGCATGTCATTTAATCTTTGAACAGCCACAGAAAACCTTTGTGAAGGAGGCTCAATAAGGTGAGACTTTACAAACCCCTACCATTTGCTTGAGGGGTGATTTTAGAGACACAGCACTGATTTTGCTTTGTTTTTTAAGGAGCTCTGAGACTGAGATGAATGATATCACTTGGAAAGATTCTGAAGATTCACTCCTTTTTACCCCTAAGGTATGGTGCATTTACAGGAGAAGTGTCCTTGAAAAATAAATCTCTTGAAGGCAAGTTTTCTCTGGGACTGAAAGAAACAGAAGTTCCAGCCAGCATTTTTTTCTTCTTAGAAGCCATCTCTGGCCTTTCTTCTGCTGTCAGATTTTGCTGAAAAACCTGTAGCTGTGGCAGAGAAAGCAGTAGATTTGTGGTTTGGGGCCAAAAGTCATAGGTACACAGTCACATTATTTTATTTCTTCCTGTTCATTTGGATCAGCATCTGTTGCAGGGGGATTCTGCAGTGATGGGGAACTTGAGTGTGGCGGCTCAACCCACTCACTAATGCTGGAGATGCCAGCCAGCATCTTTAGTTTTAAGATGATTCCATTTTCCTGCACTGATTTAAATAGAAATAATGCATTTTTCTGCTGTGATGTTTGAAATTTAGGGATAATGCAGAGGCTGATTTGTGCAGTGAGTCTGGTGATGCTGAGAGTTCCTTGCAAGTAAGAATTCTGAAACTTTGAGAGCTGAATTTTACTATAGCTGAATTTTACTGTAACTGAAATGAAGCTGGGCTGAAGTGGGGAAGGGCTTCTCAGGGGCTGTGAAGAAGCAGGGCTGAGACTGCGGACAGCAAGAAATCCTTTCTGCTCCTCCAGATTTCCATGGAAAAGCTGAACGCCTTGTAAATGAAAGCTCAGCAAAGTTTCCCTTTTTTCTTTTCAATAAAAAAGCCTTTTTCAAGGAGTCATTTAAAGGCAAAGAAGATGCTTGCTTCTGCCCTTTTAAAAATCTTCTTTCCGTTGAACTCTTTTCCTAAAAGTTACCAGACCTGAAAGAAAAGCAGAAGAAGGAGGAGACGGGAGGCAATGGTGACCTGCAAAGCCCTGCAGCATCTGAGAATGCGAAGAAGTCTGTTGGCAATGGTGGCCTTCAAGTCCCCAAGGCACCTTTAGAAGTCAGCACTGGTGAGAGAACTGAGTTAGGAAATAGAATCAGAAGTTGGAAGGGACCCATCAGGTCCAACTCCTGTCCCTTTGTCTTTGGGCACCCCCAGAATCACACCTGAGAGCTTCATCCAAAACACTTCTGGAGCTCTGGCAGGTTTGGTGCTGTCACCACTTCCCTGGGGAGCTTCTTCCACTGCTCAGCTGCCCTCTGGCTGCCAAAAATTTTCTGATGTGTAACCTAAACCTCCCCTGATTCAGCAGCTTTCGCTCCTTTTAGTTCCTTGTCTTGAGATGTGGGAATCTTGTGCTTTTCTGTCTGAATTTCCCCATGAGGCTGATTTGGCATCATGTGAGCAGTCAGAGCCCAGCTGGAACCAGGAGTTGCTGTCTTCTGGGTGCTTGGGTTTCCTCTCTGGTCTCCAGCTCCTCGCCCCTTTTTCTTTGCATCCACATTTTCCCAAAAAGTGCATCCTTCAGGATTTAGACCTCATGGGGTGGCTTAAAGGAGAGCCCTGCAAGTGGTCTGAGCAGCCTAGGAAGCCACCCAGCCTGAGCCTTGTGTTCATCTGCTGGAGATTTAGATGTCCATCCCCTGAAATAAAAAGGGTGTTTTGTGTCTTTGTGTCAGTGGGAAGTGATAGCAAAGTCTCTCTTCTTCCCTGGGGTGTAGGTGCCCCAGCAGCCCTGGAAGCAAAGGAACAGGAAGATGAGGATTCTTCTCCCTGGGATTCTGAGGTACTTTGTGTGAAGGACAGGGAGGTTGCCATGGGGGGGCTGGGGAGGGTAGGAGGGAGATCCAGGAGCACCTGAGAGCTTGCTGGAATTGGAATGAAGCTGGGCTGAAGTGGGGGAGGGCTTCTCAGGGGCTGTGCAGGAGCAGGGCTGAGACTGAGGACAGGAGGAATTCCTTTCTGCTCCTCCAGATTTCCATGGAAAAGCTGAAGGCCTTGTAAATCAAAGCTCAACAATTTTTCCCTTTTTTCTTTTCCATAAGAAAACCTTTTTCAAGTAGTCATTGAAAGGCAAAGAAGATGCTTGCTTCTTCCCCTTTTATATCTTCTTTTCCTTGATTTCTTTTAGGAAGAGTCACCTGTAGAGGAAGTAAAGCAGGAGGAGGGAGGCAAAAGTGAAGAGAAAAAAGCTCCAGCTGCCTGGATTGTGAAGCACCATGTTTTTCATGTTGACTCTGAAATCCCCAAGGCAGCTTCAAGAGACGTCACTGGTGAGAGAAAGGAGCTGGGAAACAGTGATGCAATTCTTTCTCTATCATTATTAAATGATGTTTTATAATATAAAAGGTGTTGCTCTCCAAGTGGTGGAGGTTCCTTGTATAGGAGCTCAGTGTTTGCTTCCTCCTAGCATCTTGATACTGATAATTTATGCCAGTCTCTGTTGTGCCTTCAGTGGTGTTATCTACAAATGTTCCTTTGCCACCAGGAAAAGCTGAAACCCCGTTACAGGGTGAGTGAGAGATCATGGACCTCGGAGTAACAGGAGTGGTGCATTTCTGGCCCTTAATCCAGAATCTTTCTTTTTTCCATTAAAATGAAAGTTGCTCCAGAAGAAAGGAACTCACAGAGGTGCACGTGAAGTTGCTATTGTGATAAAATGATTCACTCCAGCAGCTCACAAATTTTAGAGGGTGTTTTATTTTGTTCTCAGCCTTTTCTCACAACCATTAAAGATGCACTCTAGGTGTAAATAAGTAGTATGAAGTCATGCTGTTTATAAAAATCTGTTTTTCACTGTAGGTGAGCACTCTGGCTGTACCTCCCAGATAGCAGCAGCAGCTGAAAAAGAAGTTATCAAGGATGCCATTGAAAACTCAGTGGTGCAGGTATGGAAAGCCAAATATTTTTGAATTAGAATCTTAACTGTAAAATTGTATTAAAAGCTATGGTGAAAAAACGGTAAGTGGATAATGAAGGGAGAGTCCTGGAGAGGAAGAGTGAGTCTGAAGTGAATCTGGATCCAGTCTTCCTATGGTGTAAAATCCTTGTCATGATGTTGGATATTTTTTCTTTTGCTGCTTTGTTTCCAGCTGGTTTCCTTCAGTTTTTTTACCATTATTTTTCCTGTTGTGCTGTGCAAACAAACAATACAGTCAAAAGCATCTTTTCCCCTGCAAAATGCATATTCAAGTGAAAAGGGAGAATTTTCAGTAACATGCTGATCTGTTGGATGAAACGTGGCTTTTTCTTTTTGAGAGAAAAAGCCTTGAATTTTGGCCACCTTTCTGATGCTTTCTCTACCTCTGCAAAACATGTGTGGGTTTGGCCATGTTAAGAAGTGTTTGAAAAAAGGAATTTTTTTGCAGTGGGATTAAGGCTGGCATCCTCTGGAGTTTTCTGTAAGAGCTCAAGTGGAGCAAATTACTTGGAATTTGGGGCATGGTTTGGTGGGCATGGTGGTGGGTGGTTGGACTTGAGGATCCTGGAGGTTTTTTCAAACCTTAATGATTCTGGGGTTTTATGACTCTGTCCACGTAGGAACAATTGGCCCAGGCCCAGAGGGAAAACCTCTTACTCCGCCAGCAACTGGAAGACAGGAAGCAGCAGCTCACCCAAGAAAGTGTAGTGACTGTTGCTCAGGACTTCTTTAATGACATTTTCAAGAATCTCAAGGCTGATACTGAGCAGAAAGTTTATTTGTTGGAAGAGAAAAACAAGGAGCTATACGAAAACTGCAATGTCTTAAGGAAACAGGTCTTTAGATGTGAGGTTGACAAAGTAGAAGCACAGGTGAAGTATACAGTATTAGCAGTGCTTAAGACTATTAGCAGTATTTTGGGGTTAATTTCTGAGTTTTGGGGCTTCTAAGGGACCTGGCTGTTCCTTAGAAAGTCAACTTCAGACACCAACCTAAGCTTTCTCTTCTCTATTTTATGGTGCGTGGCAATATTTAAATTTCTTTGTTCTTTGTGGCTCTGTGAAAGACCAAGAACTGCACAGAAGACTCTTGAGGACCTCAGTTAAAGTTTTTCTGCAAAAAACAAGTAGGAAACGTGCTCTTCTGCAGAGCATTCCACAGCCTCAGGCAGAGCAATGATTTCATTTCTTTAAGATGGAAAGAGGGGAAAGAAATCCAGCAGTGCTGTCAGTCATTTTACTCTGTGAATCACTTTGTATTCTTAGTACCAAACTAACATACACATGCTTGTGTATGGCTCAAGAAGAGTAGTACTTGAGGTTGTTTTTTTTTTTTATTCAAATCCTCCTGAGGAGCTCTTGGTAGTTGAGGTGCTCAGCATTTGGCTACCGACAGCAGGCAGATTTTTCCTGCTTTTTGAGTTCAAGACAAGGTCTAATTGTATAAATCAACAAATTAAAGACAGAATTAATGGTCTTATAATTTTCCTCATGCTCATATTCATTAGTGCAAGATCAGAGTACTGCAACAGGAGCTTGCTGATGCTCTGAAAAAGCTCTCCATGGTAGAAGCTTCGCTTGATGTCGCCACGTGCTACAGAAGGAACCTGGAGGAGGCCACGCTGGGCTTGAAGAAGGAATTGGCAGAAAATAAATCCAAGGTACAGAAAGTTTAGAATCTAGAATAAACTTCCTAGTGCTAGGGGGGGGATGATGTGTGGAGGAATCACAGCTTTTTACAAACGTAGTGTCAGGGTTTAACACTGGCCCAGCAATTAAACTGAAATCACAGATGCTCACTATTAATCCTCCCTCCCCTCCTTTATAAAGAAAGGAGAGAGAATAAGGGAGAGAGACTGATGGGTTGGGAACTAAACTACACAGCTTTAATGAAACAGTAATGATAAAGAGGAAAAATTACAAAATATATACAAATAGACAGGAAAATTGATACCACGTTCCTTCACCCCCTCTGCCCCAATAACTCTCACGTCACCACCGAGGCTGCAGGGCGGCCCTGGGAAAGTCCAGCCTGGACTCCTGGACTCAGCAGTGCTTGGGAGCTGGAGGCAGGAACACAGAGATTCAGGCTGGCACGGAGCAGGACCACAGGCAGAGGAACAGATGGAATCCTCCCAGGATGCTGAAGGAAACAGGGACGGGTGAACAAGGGGAAGCAGGAAAGGCAGGAAGGGCAGGAAGCTGGCTTGGCCCTCGTGATCCCTCAAATTTACCCTGAGTATGAGGTGTATGGGATGGAATCCTCTGTTTGGTCAGTTCTGGCATCTATCTTGTCTGTTCCTCCCCAAAGGAGGGCTGAAGGTGGGACCTCTTTATTCCTCTTGGAGGGTAAAACGTTCCTCAGAGCTGAGCAGTGGCGTTGGTTCTGCTTTAACTATAAAAATCAAGTGTTATCAGTCCCAGAAGCAGACACTGTCTGAGAAACTTGCTGTTAATTTCAGCAAGTGTAACTACTTACAAGAGACTGAACTGAAAGCAAAAGTACAAGACAAAAAATCCCCTTTATCCTGGCCCAAACCAGGACACTTGGTATCTTTGTCTTTGACACAGTCCAAGGTTTGTATGTGGTAAAGTGCTCTGCAAAAGAGACTGAGGTGTCTGTCACTTATTCCATGTGGTTTGGCCCAGAAAGTTTTATCTGATTTCTGAAGGACAGTAGAAATAACGGACTGCGTTTCTATAGAAACAATGTCTGCATTACTATAGAAACAATGTCTGCATTTATATAGAAATAATGTCTGCAGTAATGCTGCATTTGGGCTTCTTGCTGCTCACTGAGCTTCCCTTACTTGTAACAAAGAACTCTTTTGGTTAGAAAAGATCTTTAAAATGAGGTCCAAGTGTTCCCCCAGTCCTGCTAAGCCCAGTCCTGTCCCTCAGCACCACATCCCCACATCTTTGAAGTCTCCGTAGAGATTGTGACTCAGCCGCTGGTTCCAGTGCCTGACAACTCTTTTGGGGAAAATATTTCTCCTGCCCCTTGTTGAATCTCCTACAGCCCAGGTCCCTCTAGCAGAGCTTCCCGGCCCTCATCAGATCAAGCCTCCCACCCAATTTGGTGTCATTTGCACCTAATCCCCTCATCCACTGATAAAGATGTTGAAGAGAACTGGTGCAGAGCCCTGGGGACCACCCTGGGGACCACCACTGGGTTTAACTCCATCCATCAGCATGCTGCCAATTCTGATTGCTTCTGGAACTTACCCTGCATGAATATAGGTATATCCATAGATATACAAGGGGGATGTGACGTCCCTTTAGGAGAAGGATGAACTTTTTAATTGCTATTTTCAAGGGGGGGAGCAAGCGAAGGGATCCAGAGAGTGCCTGAAAGGAGTGGGAGGGTAAGTGTCAGTTCTTACAGTGGAGAAGATTGTGTAAAGTTACATGGTTTGTGTTCATTTCCTAGGAGGAGGGAAGGTATGAAATGTACTGACAGCTCTTTGGGTAGTTGGTATGTGCAGACAGAGGCATTCCCTGAGCTCTTCAGCATAAAAACTCAGGTGAGTGCTGTGGAATCTTGCTGTTCTTTTACAGCTGCAGGAGTTGGAAGAACATCTTCAGCATGAGCATTCAATTTGTGACTTGAAGATTGCTCTGGAAAATAAGGAAAGAGAAAAAAGAGATTGTTTCCAGAGACTGGAAGACCTCCTGTTGGCATCTTCTGGGAGAACTATTGCAATGAAACACCTGGAGGGACGGATACAGTGGTGAGAGAGTGGCACAGGGGACCAAGGTGTCTGCTGCTGTCTGGGGTGGTGAAGATGCTTCTGTTTGTGCTTTGCCTGCTGTTCTTTAAGAATTGGTGCTCTGGTGGTTCCTTGTAATAAGAACTGTGTTTCTGTTTAAGCCTTGAAGCTAAAAATGCCCGACTGCAAGCCACAGTTGTGCAGCAAAACAGTACAATTGAAACCCTTCTGCAAGGCTCACCCCTGGTAAGCTGCTCATAAACTGCTGTCTTTTTCCCAATTGCTGTGGGGCCTTTGGAATATTTTTATTTTTTTCTGGGTTGATGTTTGGACTCAGTGATCTCAGAGCTCTTCTCCAAATTGTGGGATTCTGAAATCCTGGCCAGGAGCAGAGGGGCTTCTGAAAGTGTTCTCTGTGTTATTCTTTCCCTAGAGCAAAGTGGCAGGGTGAGTGGGGGAATTCCTTCTTTGAGGAAGCTTTTTCTCTATCCTGTTCTGTCCCACAGTGTTCCTTCCTTAGCAGCTTGGATAAATAAGTGCTGAGAGGGAGGGATTCTTTCTAAATAAGAAGAATTCTTCCCCGTGGTAGCTCCTGGGTTCTCCCTTGGTTGCTGGAGGATGCACAAGTGCCTCAAGGAGTAAATCTGTGCCCCCGACATTGGGCAGGTTGAAAAAAAAAAGGTTCCCTTTTTAATTTGTGGTGGGTAAAAGTGTGCTACCTGCTTCAGGAGCAGGCAGCTTCCCAGGACAGAATGGAAGAAATCAGAGCCCACGACCACGAAGCAGAGAGAAAGCTGCTGCTCAGCAGAATGGGAGACCTGAAACAGGAATTAGAGAGTGAGAAATACACCCTGAGAGAGAGCATTGTCCTAAAGGAAAAATATGAAAAGCTGTATCTGGAGGAAGTGAAAAAGAGAAGATGGTTACAAAATGAACTGGAAAGGTAGGTACATGCTTTTTGGAGTGGTAACAAGAGTTTCCTTTTTTCCTCCTGTGTTTTCCTGCTAGGGTTCCTCTTCTACATCTGGTCAGCATTACATCTGTAAGCCTGAGATGGCATATTTGTGAGGAAGGTTCCTTTAAGCCTCCCTCTGTCTTAATATCTCTTGAGCATTCCAAGACTAACACCACTAATCGTGGAATTAATGTTGGTGGTTTTTTTTTAATTAATTGTACTTTACCAGTCAGCCTTTTTGCCAGTCTCTAATAATTTCCTCCTTATATTCAGTGAGTGGCAAAAAAAAACCAAACCATGAATTTTATGTCCTGTACTGTTTGAATAAGGATGTGCCCTACAGAGAACAGAATTTAATTCTATGAAGGAAGAAAGTGAATATTTTTTTTTTCTGGCTTCCATTTGAGGCTTATGGTTTGAACTTTCCATGGGAAAGGGTGTTGTTGCGCAGGTGTTCTCTGCCTTTTGGAAAAAACTGTGTAAGCACAGAGCATTCGCAGATTTGAAGCTCTCATGCTGAGAAGTCTCAAGTGTTGGTTGCTGCTCCTTGTGGGAAATGTGACTGCTGAGAAATCCTAAAAAAAACCTCAGCTGTTCAGGGTGTGGTCACTCCTAATCCCTTCAACTTTCACAAGTTGAATAATAACCAAAGACCTGGGAGGGTGGGGGGAGGGTAACTGGGCCAAAGTGACTCCCAAAGATAACTCTTGGTACGTCTCTGATTTTTTTCAGAGTTGAGGAAAACCAAGGAAAAGCCAAAAGAAAGCTTTGTGGGAAGCTTGTTCTTTCCCTTTCCATCAGTGAAGATCTGGATGTCAGTGCTGGGCAGTGTCTGGGACATTCTGGGAACACTCTTTCTCTAAGTTCAAGTTTAGGAGGAAGCTTCCCAAGTTCACCCACAGGAACAGAATCCTTGGGGAACAACATTTGCACCCATTATGCAGCTCAGGTAAAAAATGTGAAATCCCACCCTTAGCATCTGTAAGCCAAGTTGTGCTTTTTAACCTTAAAGTTACAACTCGTTTGTAGTGATTACTCATGGTGTAACTCCTCCTCATCACAACACTCCGCATCTAGGTGTGGTAGGGGTGAAGAGTCTTGGTTTTGAGGGTTGTTCTCTTTTCCAAGAGCACTCAGGGTTTTGAGGAGTTTTTGAGGGCAGTGGGAGCTTAAAAACCTTGCAGAAAAGGGGGCAAGTGAATTAATGCTTGGGAAAAAGGAAAGAGCTGCCAGTTTCCAAGGGGCAGTCTTTCCCTTTTCTCCTTTTCTGCATAAGGAAAAAATAGAAGTAGAAATTTAGAGCAGTTTGGCTGAGAGAAGAGCAAGAGGGAGAGAGGATGTGAATCAAAATCACCTCTTTGCCTTTGCTTGGGTGGGGGCATCTCTTTCCATTGTTAGCTATTGGCTTGTTGGGTGGGAAATGTGATGAAATATTCTCAGGAATCGGGTCCCTTGGCTTTCTGTGGAAGTTGGCTGAGAGGTGGAGGTGTAGAGCAGCTGCTAAGGGGAGAAGATGAGGTGCATGTCCTGTGCCCTGTGTGCCATCTGCTTTTTCTGTTTTGAAAGTCTGAGAGTGACAGAAAGAAAGAGAAGGAAGAGCTGAGCTGCCCTCTCCAAGTGCATCTGGACAGAGAGCTGGAAATAAACATGGAAGTGGAGGAAGAGTCTGAGAGGTGGGGCATGTTCGTATCCCTGAGTACAATTCAAGCTGAATTCAATTTGAATGTAGAACTGGGTGTGCAGAAGAGTTGGTGAGGAAATTCCATCCTCATCTTAGTCCTAGCAAGACTCTGCTCTCCATGAGATGAGAGCTGCCAAAGGAGGTTTCCCTGCAGGGAAAATCTGAATTTTTCCACAGGTGAAATTTGGAGCCTCCAGGTGTGGCATAGGAATGCTGGATTTTTGTCTCAGTAATTTCTGTTAAAGACAAAATTTCTGTAATGTTTACACAACAATATGTGAAAAAGGCTGCTTGTTGTTCCTTTGCTTCATTGTTTTCTTCTCAAATGTGCTTTGTAGCTCTGAGAGCTTCTCAAGCATTAAACAGATGGTAAGGGAATTTGGGGAGCGAATGTCCCTGCATGAGTTGAAGAAAGAAATAAAGGATGTTTATTCTGAAATGGCCAATGAAGTTGCTAAAATGAACACAAAGGTGAGCTCTGATTTGTGTGAGGCTTTTTGGTGGTGGTGGTGTTTTTTCTCCTGGAAAAACTCTTACTCTTTCCCAAGGCTTCTTTTCACATTGTTAATTTTTTTGTTTGTTTTTTTTTCTGAGCTGTGTTTTGGAATGGATTTGGCTTTCCATGGTGCTGCAGCAGTAGATGAGTGTGCCCAAAGTTTTTTCTTCTGGAAAAACTGTCTTACTCTTTCCTAACGCTTTCCAATTGCTTCCCTGGGCAGGACGCTGTGAGGTGATGCAGAAAATGTTGTGGAATTTGTTTCAACCCTGGTTTCAGCCCAGTGGAATTTGTTTCAAACCCTGGCTTCAGCCCAGCCTTTCCCTTCTCCTGGGCACCCAAAAAAGTGCTTTTTGAGGTGGTTATTACTGTTTGAGTAGCATGAAAGAAAAGTCCCCTGCCCTGGCAGGGGCTCATGATTAGGCCAAAAGTTTCTTGAGTTTTTGTCTTCCAAGAGAAAGAGTTATTTTGGATGACAGGGAAGGTGATTACATCGAGGCAGAGTTAAATAGAATCACAGAAAATTATTAAGGGTTGGACGGGACCAGCCTGTGCCAGTGCTCTGTCACCCTCACAGGGAAAAAAAAAAAAAATCTTTTTATTTATATGGAACCTCCTATTCTCAAGCATTCATTGTCTCTTTTCCTGTCAAATAAATCAAGGTTCTTCCTTCTGTTAGAGCCTCTTTCAAGTGCCCACCACGCCAGTTTCCTCCCCTTTTAATGACTGACAGGATATCAGGTTTGATGTTCAATAGATACAGAAAATTTTGCTTCTGGAGGGGGGAAGAGAAGGACAGAGCTGTAGGTGACCATTGGGACCTTACAAAAGGCTGATATTTCCTGCGCATTTTTTAAAACAGACTGCAGCTTTCACCTAAAGAGGAGAATACATCTTTGTCCTTCAGTAAAAGCCATCTTCTGAACTAATATTTAAAAATTTCTCAGTGTAGAGGGAAAAAAAAGATGGTGTGTTTCTCAGTGCCATAACGAAGCTTGAGTGTGTTGTAAAAATTCCTCTACAGCATGAGAGGTGGTTTTTGTGCTGAAACCAGGAGGTTTGGCTGTGTTTGACTTCCTATGAGCTTTTCCAGTGCTTTTCCAGGAAATGGGAAAATGGGGAAAATGCTGCCAGTTTGGTGCCTACTGCAGGAGAAGGGCTGGGAACCTGAGGAATCCTATCAGAAATGATGTTATAGGTGTTCTTGATTAAAAGGAAGCCCCTGGTTTCACTCTGATTTTAATACTGGGTCAGCAGATGATAAATCCAGTCCGGGTGCCCAGCCCTTTACCAATATTTTTTCTTCTTTTGGCTTCTGCTGAGTTCCTTTTCTTGTGTGTGTTTTTTTCTGTCTACAGCTCGACAAACTTTCTTGCCAGCTGAAAGAAGAGCCTAAGGCAGGCAGGATGGGAGGAGAAACACAAAAGTGGACCAGCAAGTGGAGATGAACACCCTGAAAAATACAAATACACCCTGAGAAAGAGCGTTGTTCTAAAGGAAAAATATGAAAAGCTGTATCTGGAGGAAGTGACAAAGAGAAGATGGTTACAAAATGAACTGGAAAGGTAGGTACAGGCTTTTTGGAGTGGTAATAAGAGTTTCCTTTTTTCCTCCTGTGTTTTCCTGCTGGGGTTCCTCTTCTACACCTGGTCAGCATTATGTTTGTAAGCCTGAGATGGCATATTTGTGGGGAAAGTTCCTTAAGACACTTTGCCTTCATTAGAACTCTCTTAATTTCTCTTGAGTGTTCCAAGAGTCACAGCAATGATCATGGAATTAATAGGGTTTTCTTCGTGGATTCTGTTTCCAAAGGGAATGTATAGCAAAAAAGATGAATTTCATGTCCCTTATTGAATAAGGAGAGGCCCTGCAGAGCACAGAATTTGATTCTGTGAAGGAAAAAAAAAAAAATGTCTTTTTTTGGCTTCTATTTTATCAGTTTGTCTGAGGTTTCAGCTCCCCATGGGAAAGGGAGGGTAGCTCAGAGTTGGTTTTCTCTGTGTTTTGGAAGAAGCACAGAGCATTCACAGGTAGCTTTGAAGCTCTCGTGCTGAGAAGTCCCAAGTCCTTGGTTTGATTGCTAATATATAAGCTCTCCAAAACCCCTCAGGTCAAATTCTGGGTTGGGTCACTCCTAATCCTTTTTTCAGAACTCAACAAATAATCAGAGACTATGAGTAACTCTGCCAAAGTGTTCCTGCCAGAGAGAATTCTTGGGATGTGTCTGAATTTTTTCAGAGCTGATGATGAACTACCAAAAGCCAACACTGCACTCCATGAGAAGGGCATCAGAAGAAGCATTTCAGTCACAAGCAGCTTGGAGAGCAGAATTCTGGGTCCAAGTCCAGCTCAGCTTTCAACTCACCTGGGACATCCTGGCAAAGAGTTTGGCACTGAACAGGAATCTAAGTCCAGTTGGTGGGAATCTTCATTTGATCAAAGTTCTCCTTCATTGCAGTGCTGATATTTCCCAGAAAGACTCTGATGGGCTGATAGATGAGGATTATGCTTTTATTCACAGCTATTCCAAGCCTCCAAACTTAAAAATTTGCTGTCGGGTCACTGATCACGTTATTTCCTTACACCTCCCACTCCACAACAAGCCCCATGTTCTTCTCCTCAGGATTTATGCTGCAACCCTCCAAGCTGACCAAGTCAAAAGTCAAATTCTACACCAACCCTGCACTGCCTCCCCCAGAAAGTTCCTGCAGGGAAGTTTTGTGCTGAGCAGAACCTCACCATCCCCAAAACTCTCTTCCAACAACCTGGAAGCATCCTGGATCCAAGCACTGGCACCTCACTGACTGTGTCTTAGTGTGCCAGAGAAATGTTGGCGATGTCCGTCATAGCTGAGCGATGCCTGGTGCAGAATGTTCTACAGACCACTGCCTTGTGCCATGCAAACTTACCCTCTGCTTGAAGCCCAGACCTAAGAGGGGTGGCATCCCAGGGAGGAGGCTCAAAGTGAACCATCTTCAAAAGGTACAGTGAGAAACTGCTTCCAGGTAAACCTTCAAGCTGGACTTTTAGATCATCCCATAGATCCCTCTCCCGAAGCGAATCCCCAGGGTTCTCCTCAAAGAAAACCAAAGATTGGAATCTCACCCAAGAGCTCCCGGAACTGTTGACAAAGAAGAGAAGCTCTAAAATTTCCCTGTCTTCCAAAAGGTAGAGTGAGAAACAGCCTCCAGGTAAACCTTCAAGCTGGACTTTTAAATCATCCCATAGATCCCTCTCCTGAAGCGCTTTGGCAACACATTAAAAAGAGCATCCTGCAGTCCTCTGAAGAATCCCCAGGGTTCTCCTAAAAAAAAACCCCAAAGATTGCTTTGAGGAAAACAGCTGAGAGATCCAATAATTGTTGACAAAGAGAAGAGAACCTCTAAAATTTCACTGTCTTCCAAAAGATGCAGTGAGAAACAGCTTTGATGAAAACACCACGGTGCAGTCATCAGCACCCTGTAGAAGAAGAAAGAAAAGTCAAACTGCTCACACTACTGAACTATAACTCTGCTCTGCTTTGCTGGAAAAATCCTTGGAAGAATACAGTGGTTTTCTCTGGAGGCGAACTTTCCATGTGTCATGACCAGCAAAAAAAAAAAAAAAAAAAGCCTATAGGAAGCCTCTGACAACTCTGGGGTGCAGGTATGTGAAGCCAAATATTTTGAATTAGAGTCCAGACTGCTAAGTAACATTATAGAGTAAATGGAGAGTAATTACAGAGTCAATTATAGAGTAAGTTATAAAATAAGGTAAAGAAAATTAGCAGAAAGTGACTAATGGTGATGGCGGAGTCATTCAGAGGAAGGTGGTGTTTCTGTCTGAAGTTAGGTACAGTTTTCTAAGGATGGGGAAAAATCTTTTCCACGATGCTGGGTATTTCCTGCTGCTTTATTTCCAGCTGGGCTATGTTGTTCCTGCAAACAATGCAGTCAAATGCATTTTTTTTTCCCCCATACAAAATACGCGTTGAAGTGAAGAAGGAGATTTGTCTGTAAAAGGCTGATGTGTGTGACTAAACATACTTGGTCTTCCTCTTTGTAAGAGAAAACTCATGCAAAAAAAACCTTGGAATTTGGTGACCTTTGATGCTTTCCCTGCATCTGCAAAACATGTGTGTTGGGCCATGCTAAGAAGTGTTTGAAAAGATTTGTTTCTGAGGGTATTTCTGAGGGGAATAGGGCAGGCATGTTGGTGTTGGGCATCTGGGGCAGGGCTGGGCAGAAGGGTCTGAAGTCCTGTGTAACACCTCAGGGGAGAGTGGAGCACATTATTCCAACTTTTGGGACATGGTTTAGTGGTGTTGGTTTCCCAGTTGGACTGGAGGATCCTAGAGGTTTTTTCCAGCCTTAATGATTTTGTGGTTCTGTGATTCTGTCCCCATAGGAGGCATTGGCCCAGCTCCAGAGGGAAAGCCAGCTGGCTTCCATCAGCTGCTGTACAGGGATGCTTTAATGACATTTTCCACAAACTCTGCTGAAAAGCAAGTTTCCACGCTGGAAAAAATGAGCAAGGAATTAAAGGCCAAGTGTGCTGGTCTTAAACTATGAGGCTGAAAAACTAAAAAAAAGGGAGGTAAAGGACACACTTTTTGCAACGTTGAGGGCTCTGAGCAGTGTTTTGCTGTTCATGACTGCATTCTGTCTTTTGGGACCTGCCTGTTCCTCAAAAAAGTCAATTTCAGCCACTAAGCTTTCTCTTCTCTGTTTTGTGATGTGCAGCAATCTTTAAATTTCTTCTTTGTGGCTGTGTTAGGCTAATTAACTGGTCAGAAGACTGATTAGAATGTTAAAGTTTTTTTCTGCAAATTCCACCAGTCCCAGGCAGAGGGTTTAAAGGTTGAAAAGTTCTATACCCATTTTGTTAATTTTTATTTTCTGGAAAACAGGAACTAGTCCTGTTGAGTAATTAGACACTGTCTGTGAATAGTGATGTGAACAGTGCTTTAAAATTCCATTTCTTTCTTCGTCTGAACCCCGGAGTGATTGAGTGAGGTGAATACCTGCATGTGTCAGATAACCACCTTATTCTTCATTTTTCAGTTTCTTTAAGAGGGAAGAGGGGGAAGAACTCCAGGAGTGCTGTCAATGGTTTTCCCCTGTGAATCACTTTGTATTTCTAGTGCCAAAATACCAGGTTCCTTTGGGAGATGGTAGTTCTGTGGGTGGCTGGAGGAAAGGAGGGACTGTCCAGATTTATGAAAGTTGTTACTCTAAAATTACCTTGGTATTAATTTAATGTATTCATTTAATGTAAGCAATATTAATTTAACTTAATGTATTGGTTTAATTCTTTGTAGAATGTTGAAAGAGACCAAAGAACCATCTCATACAAAGTCCTGCCTTTAGTCACCAGAGTAATATCTGCAGTCAAACTATGGCTCTTGCATCAAACAGATTGCTTTGAGTTTTGTTAAAAAAAATAACATGATTCAGTGTATGGTGGTGTATTGTTCAAAAAGTATAACATTATCTATAACATATATTATTTTTTAATGTATTAGAAAACAGAAATCTCCATGAGCTGCTGCTGATAGTTTGGAGGTGCTGACTGCTGGTGGCAGGCAAAATTTTCCTACTTTTTGAATTCAAGACAGTTGTAACTGTATAATCAAATAAGTTAAAAGACAGAATTCATGTTCTTATAACTTTTTTCATGCTTTTTTCATAACTTTTCTTATAACCATTTCATCAGGGCAATGTCAGAGAGCTGACATTGGAAAGCTCTCTGTGGCAGAAGTTCACTGGAAGTTGCTACGAGGCGCTGCAGGAACCTGGAGGAAGCCAACCTGGGCTTGGAAAAGGAATTGGGAGAGGTTAAATCCAAGGTACATGAAGTTGTCCCAGAATTCCAGAGCAAACTCCATTCACTGATTGCTTTGAAGCTTTAGTGCTGAGCAGCCCCAAGTCTTGGTAACTCTTTCAGGTTTGACTGCTATGATACAGGCTCCCCAGAACCCTTCAGGTCAAACGGGTTTGGTCATTCCTAATCTGTTCCTGCCAGAGATAATTCTTTGTGTCTTTGTGTTTCAGAACTGATGAAAAAAAAAAAAGGAAAAGCCAACAGAAGGCTTCGTGGAAGAGAAAAGAACACGCGTGGAAGTGGCTGCAAATCCAGTTCACCATTCAACTCATCTGGGACATCCTGGCACCAGTCTGATTCTGAACAGAAGTCCAGTAGGAAGCATCCCCAGCTCACCCATAGGAGCAGAATCCTTGATGAACAGGATTTCCTCTTCTGCAGACAAGGTAAACATTTTGAAATCCCATCCTCAGCTACTGCTGAAGAGCATCTGTATGCAAGGTTGTGCTTTTTAGCCTAAACTTACAACTCATTTGCAGGGATTACCCATGGTGTGTCTCCTCCTCATCCCAACACAACATCTAGGTGTGCTAGGGGTGAAAAGTTTGGGTTTTGAGGTTGTTTTCCAAGAGTGCCCAGAAACCAAAGATGATGCCATAGGATGGTTCCAGCTAAGCTTCAAATTAAATTTTCTTATCTCGGATGTATGACTATAATAAATAAATCTGCAATAAATCTCACTTTATACTTCATTGTGGGAGATCCACTGTGTAGGAGGCATTTGGGTTTTTATGGGGTTCTCCTGGAGAAGCTGTGAATTTGGTCACTGCTCTCCCTTTAGTCCTGGAGAGAGGGCCCTTCCCTCCCCTCTGCTGGTTTATGGCCTCATTTCTTTGGCCCTTGGAGTTACTGCCTGGTTTTGTGTGGACTTGAAGAGTGTTTTAGACGTTTAATATTGCACTCATGTTAATGGTGTGTTTTCTGTATGATTCTAGTACAAGTGGATCCTGGATGAATTTGTCTCTGAAGAACCTGGACATGGTAATGTGTCATGTTAGAGTAAGTAAAAAGATGACTGCTCCTAACTCTTGAAAACAACATCTTGAAAGCTGTTTAGTTCCTGTGCTAAGCACAGGGTTTTTTCTGCTAGCTTTACACTTACTTGAACATGGCAAGTTTCTGCTCTGTAGAGCTTTAAGCAGCTGCCTGAAAAAAAACCCAAAACCAGCACAAAGGAAACTGACCTATTTCCTCCACACAGGTACACTTGGCTAAAGCTGAAGTCACCTTTCACTGGAGTTAATCCTGAATCACAAACATAAAAGGAGCCCTACACAGAGTTTCACAGACTTCAGCCATCACTTCTCCTCCCTTGTCCAGTGATTGCCTTCAGCACTGACCCATAACACACCCCCTGCTGTCAGTTCTTGGTCTTTGCTGCCCTTTACTCATTGCTTGTGTTTGTAGCTCCTCTGTTTCAGTCTTTTTATTTGAATAGGCAAGAAGAGGCTAATCAGTGACAAAAATTCTCCTTTCTTCGGAGAAAGATCACTCAGTAGTGTTCAGGCAACTGTCAGGGGAGTTGAATGTTTGTCATCCATGGCATCAAACATGTTCTGTGACATGAGGCCAGATGTCCCAGGAGGAATTGCACCTATTTTGTAATGATTACTCCAGAGTCACAGCTTTGCAGTGACTGGTGCTGTTTCAAAGCAGGAAGCCCCTGAGCCAATTTCCTTCTGTTGCTGTCTGCTTTTAATCACAGAGAGTGTTCAGCTCTGGCTTCGTAGCCGTAATGTTCTGACAGTGACCTCTTTGCCCCTCTCTCCTGTAAAAGTAACGTCAGGAATCTTGTCTCTTTTCTTCCCAGACACTGATGAACTTTCAACTACATCTTTGGGAGCTTGTTCCATATCTTGTGATGGATCAGAAGACATGAAAATATGTTTCTGTCAGTCTGAATAAATGTTCTGAGTCTGTTGGATGGATGACAGCCCTGTTGGCCTTCCCTGGTGGTTTTTTGATGCGTAGTCCTCTCCCTCTCCCCCTTCCCTTTTCCCTCCTCTCCCATTGTCTTCCCTCCCCTCCCCCTTCCCTTTTCCCTCTCCCTCTCCTCTCCCTCCCTCTCCCTCCCTCTCCCCTTTCTTCCCCCTTCTTCCCCCTCTCCTCTCCATTCCTGTGTAGTCCCCTCCCTCTCTCCTTTCCCACTTTTCCCCTTTTCCCCCTTTTCCCCTTATCCACCTTTTCGCAGTCCCCTTTTCCACATTTTTCCCTCTTTCCCCCTTCTCCCTTTCCCCTTTTCCCCCTTTCCCCCCTTTTCCCCTTTTCCCCTTTTTCCCTTTTTTCCCCCCTTTCCCCTCTTTCCCCTCTTTCCCCTCTTTCCCCTCTTTCCCCTTTTTCCCCCCTTTCCCCCCTTCCCCCCTTCCCCCCTTCCCCCCTTTCCCCCCTTTTCCCCCTTTTCCCCCTTTTCCCCCTTTTCCCCCTTTTTCCCCTTTTTCCCCTTTTTTCCCCCCTTTTCCTCCTTTCCCCCCTTTTCCCTCTTTCCCTCTTTCTCTTTCTCCGTCCCCTTTCTCCGTCTCCTTTCTGCTTCCCCTTTCTCCTTCCCCTTTTCCCTTCCTCTTTCCTCTTTCCCCTTCCCCTCCCATTACCCCCCTCCCATTCCCCCCCTTCCATTCCCCCCCACCCATTCTCCTTTCCCTCCCCCACCCCTCCCTGCCCATTCCCTTACATGCCTTACCCTGCCCTCCCCTCCCCCCCCAACTTTCCCCTTTTCTCCTTTTCCCCTTTTCTCCTTTTCCCCTTCTCTCCTTTTCCCCTTCTCTCCTTTTCCCCTTTCTCCCTTTCTCCCTTTCTTCCTTTCTCCCTTTCCCCCCTTCCCCCCTTCCCCCCTTCCCCCCTTCCCCCTTTCCCCCTTTCCCCCTTTCCCCCTTTCCCCCTTTCCCCCTTCCCCCCTTCCCCCTCCTCCCCCTCTCCCCCCCTCCCCACTCCCCCTTTTTCCTCCTTCCCCTCCTCCCCCTCCTCCCCCTCCTCCCTCTCTTCCCCCTCTTCCCCCTCTTCCCCCTCTTCCCCCTCTTCCCCCTCTTCCCCCTCTTCCCCGCTTCTTTTCTTCCCCCCTTCCCCCCTTCTCCTTTCCTCCTTTCTCTTTCTCCATCCCCTTTTTTCTCTTCCTTCCCCTTTTTCTCTTCCCCTTTCTCCTCTTCCCTTTCCTCTTCCTTCCCCTTCTTTTTGCTCTTTTTTTTTATATTTTTGTTTTTTTTTTTTTTTCTCTTTGCTTTTTCTTTCTCTTCCTTTTTTCCCCTTTTCTCTCATTTTCCTCCTTTCCCTTTCTTCCCTTTCCTCCCTCTTCCTCTCCCTTCCTCCCTCCCATTCCCCACTCACCTTCCTTCTTTCTCCTCCCTTTCCACTCCCCTTTCCCTCCCACTTTCCCCTCCCTTTCCTTCCCTTTTCTTTTTTTCCCTTCCCTGCCGTCCCCACCCTCTCCTTTTTTGTAATTTTTGTAAATAAATTGATTTGGATTTTGGTTTTAAAGTTTTCATCAGTCTCTGACCCTTATTTCTTGCTGCTACCAGTTCTGCTCCTCTTTACCCTTTTTCATTTTCTGCACGCCTGCTTTATGAAATGGAATAGAAAAACCCCATATTTCTGAAGGAAAAAACATAGCCTGCTTTTCAAGAGTGCAGAAAGGGCCTTGGAAGTAGAAAGACTGCTCCAGAAATCACTTGGGCACGAGCAATGTGATCGTGTCCTTTGCTGCGTGTCTGGCATGGCTCAGTTTGGAGTGCCAGAGCTCAGCTCCAGTTCCCTGTTGTGGGCCAGAGGGTTCATTTTCCTAAGGAAAGCACATGGACATTTCTTCCCAGTGCTTTCTGATGCCACTCAAGTTTCAGAGCCTCATTCTAAAAGAGGCTTCATGGCAGCTCTGCTCTAGAGCTGTCACACGTGGCTCCACACCGAGCCCTCTGATCTGCTCCCTTTTCTTCAGACACAACTCACAGCAGCAAATACTCATCTCACCATCTCCCTTTGGGGATCCAGTCAAAACTTGTGCTGCCTCTGCACAGAATGACTTCTGCAGCCTGACCAGCACCCGACAGACACATCCTGCAGAGGGAGACAGGACTTTCCTATTTGTCAGACAGAAAGAGGAATTTGGATATCCCCAGAGAGAGCAGCTCTTCAAGAAACAGGCAGGAAGCTCTAAGGCACAGACAGCTTTGCCATTAAGGTCTCTTATGGAGAAAAGAATTCACTCCTAAATACTTTTGGTGGAAGCATTGGGTCCCTGCAGAGAAATCTCTGGGGGAGTCCTGTTCCCAGCGGGTCCCACAGCCAAGCAGAGAGCATCCCTCCCTTGGTGGTCTGCAGCTGGAACAAAGGACCTCATCAGCAGGTTTTCCAGTCTATTTGCTAGTTTGTGCTTCCTGTATCTATGGTATATCTCTTTATGTCACACCATACCACACTGTCAGTCATTCTGAAGTTAAGAGGATATCATTTTATTTGTGCAGACCTCTGCTTAGTGAGAGGTACGGCTAAAATCTAAGCCAGGTGTGTCCTGGTTTGGGCCAGGATAAAGGTAATTTTCTGTCTTGTACTTTTGCTTTCTTTGCAGCTGCTCCCCACAGACACTGCTGCTGTTGAGAAAGCCAACGCTGCTGCTGTTCCTGCTGCAGACACCACAGCCTCTCCCTCTTGGCACACACAGATACTTGTTGGCCCTGGGAGTGGGAGAAAAGGAAAACCATGGAAATGAGAAATGAGCCTGTTCCAGGCAGGTGAAGGACAAAGAAGGGATTGCTGAAGCAGAGTGGGCAGGGGACAGAAAGGCATGGGGTGCACCTGGCCTTTAGAATGCCCTTTGCCATGCTCTACCATTGTCCTGTTGTAGCCAGACTGGTGATGTCACCCACCCAGGTGGGTGATGTGGTGGGTGGGAAGTTCAGGAGATGATGAGGGTCACAGTGCCATCAGTGATCCAAAGTCCTCCTGGCAAGCAGTGACAGTGCCTCAGTGTCCAGAACTTGTGCCAACACTGTTTCCTGTCTTTATAATCCCCCTGTGGGGTGGGACAAAAGGCACTTTCACCCCCTGTGTGGATGAAGACACGCTGGGGACGCCCTTGAGCAACCTCATCTGGTTCATCCTGCCTTGAGCAGGGCACTCAGACACGGAGATGCTCAGGGGTCTCTTCCAGCCTGAGGTATTCTGTGATTCAGAATGATCTGGAGAATGATAGCGGGAATGATCTGTAGGATCATGGAGCAGGAGGAGCACGGGAAGCTCATCCTTGAGCAGCTCCAAGAGACACTACTGTTGAATGAGGCTGATGCTGTGGATGGGATTAAGAAGGGAGTTCCATGGGGACAGGAGAAGGGTTGGCTTCAGTTGAGTGGAATCATGGAATCATGGAATGGGTTGGATCGGAACTAAATGATCTTGAACCATTCCGACCCAACCCATTCCATGATTCCATTGTTCTTTGACACAGTCCCAGCCAGTTCCAGGCCTGGGCATCTCCACAGCCACCACCAGGGCTTTGTGATGCAGGGTCTGGGTCCTGGACACCATTGTCATGGGGGTCTCCATGGTGACCATATCTAGGAGAGCACCTCCTTCAGGAGTCAGCAGCTGCCCTGGGTGCTCATGGAATATCTGTGGCAGAAAATGCCCAAGATGTCCATGGAGAAGGAGGTGGAAGCCTGCTCCCAGCCCTCCACAAGACCCCAAGGTCAGTGACTGAAGGAAGGACTGTGGGGAGAGGGCAGCTGTCCCCTGCAGCCCATGGAGGAGCACAGAGGGGCAGATGTGGATCTGCAGCCCTGGAGCACCTTGCACCAGGGTGATGTCAGTTATTAACTGAAATACATAAAATTTTAGAAAAAAGTTACATTTGAGCAATGTGAGCATGTCTGGGGAAAGGGTCAGGAACGTGAGGTTGCTTTTGTCTCTGTGTCTAGATTTCTAGTGAGTTGGCTTCAGTTGGGTGGGAGGTGTCCCTACCCATGCATGCAGGGGATTGGAACAAAATGATCTTGAACCATTCCAAGCCAATCCATTTCATGGTTTTATGATTCTGTGACATGGTCCCAGACAGTTCCAGGCACCAGGACTTTGTGATGGGGTAGGTGCAGTTTTTCAGCTGTTCCCTTTACAGCTGAGACCCAGGCCTGATGAGGAGCCATGACAGCATCTTCATATTCTCGTGCTTTTTTAATCCCATCACCCACAGTTGGTTCCATTTCTCCAGGAACCCATAACATTACTGATAGTGTATGGTTAAATGGGGATGGTGCAGCATGCACAAAACCTTTGCCTCCCAGGCTTAGAGCATGGCATGTGATAAGGATCTACAGACTCATCATTGTATAGATCACATCTCATGCAGATTATTTCTTTCATATCCAAGTGTGGCTTGCCCTTGCCCTTGCCCTTGCCTTCCCTTGCCTTGCCTTCCCATGCCTTGCCTTGCTTTGCCTTGCCTTTGCCTTTGCCTTTGCCTTTGCCTTTGCCTTTGCCTTTGCCTTTGGCTTTGCCCTTCCCTTCCTTCCCTTCCCTTCCCTTCCCTTCCCTTCCCTTCCCTTCCCTTCCCTTCCCTTCCCTTCTTCTTTCCTTCCCTTCCCTTCTTCTTCCCTTCCATCCTCTCCCCCTCCCCTTCTTATATTGCTTTGTAAATGCAGTTATTTGTATTAAGTTTATACAATGTAACCTTTCAGATATGCTCTCTGCTCCCTTTTAACTTTACATGTCTGTAATATATCTAGAGACATTGTGAAAAGTTCCAAAGCTGGTGCAAGAGATTAAAGGAAAAAAAAAAAAGAAAAAAATACCAAAAAACCCCACAAGTATCCTAATGATATAAATGGCCGAGACTCAATATTCTGTTAATGGTTTAATTTAATTAATAAAATTGCAATGAGCAAAACAGCACTGGGTGCATGGGGAGTCTCTGCTCCACTCACACACACCCTGTAAAGTTTAATCTTTTATTGTTGCAGTGAGGGAAGACTTGGACACTCAATATGAGTTATCAGCAAGTAACACTTTATTGATCATCACACAGCATTTTTATGCAGTTCTTTAATAAGCTAATACATATTCTGTAATCTAACTATTCTATTGGATAATGCTTTAATAGGTCAGCTCCACCTTTGATTTCTGGTTTCTCACGTCTTTATCTTGCATATTCAGCTAACCACAAGCATCCTATTGTTGTATAATGGCTACAGTCAAGGATATAGTACCCATACAAGGGGATAGTTAGCTGTATTCATGCAACATCAGCAGATCAGACTAGCTGAGTTTGATGTTTCCCAAGAACTTCTTCAGCCATCTGTAACATGTCTACGTGGTCCTTGTCACGTAACCAATCCTCACATTTTATCTTATATTCCATACTTTAATACATATTCATAACTATTCTAATACGTATTCATGACTGTTCTAGGAATAGGCTGGATTATGTTTATTAGTTCTTGGAAGAGGCGGCCTTCAAAGGGCCGGAAGGAGAACCCAGAAAACTCAGGCCCGTCAGCCTGACCTCAGTGCCTGGCAGGGTTATGGAACAGACCGTCCTCAGTGTAATCACACAGCACCTGCAGGATGAGCAAGGGATTAGACCCAGCCAGCACGGGTTTAGGAAGGGCAGGTCCTGTCTGACCAACCTGATCTCCTTTTATGATCAGGTGACCCGCCTGGTGGAGGAGAAGAAGGCAGTGGATGTGGTCTACTTGGACTTCAGCAAGGCCTTTGACACCGTCTCCCACAGCATTCTCCTGACAAAGCTGTCAGCCCACAGCTTGGACAGGGGCACTCTGCGCTGGGTTAGGAACTGGCTGGAGGGCCGGGCCCAGAGAGTGGTGCTGAACGGTGCTGCATCCAGTTGGCGGCCACTCACCAGTGGTGTACCCCAGGGATCAGTCTCTCAGCCCAGTTCTATTTAATATCTTTATTGACAATTTAGATGAGGGATTGAGTCCATCATCAGCAAATTCGCAGATGACACTAAGCTGGGGGGAAGTGTGGGTCAGCTGGAAAGCAGGAGGGCTCTGCAGAGGGACCTGGACAGACTGGAGAGTTGGGCTTATTCCAATGGGATGAGGGTCAACAAGGCCAAGTGCCGGGTCCTGCACTTTGGTCACAACAACCCCATGCAGCGCTACAGGCTGGGGACAGAGTGGCTAGAGAGCAGCCAGACAGAGAGGGACCTGGGAGTCTGGATTGACAGGAAGCTGAACATGAGCCAGCAGTGTGCCCAGGTAGCCAAGAAGGCCAATGGCATCCTGGCCTGTATCAGGAACAGTGTGGCCAGCAGGTCCAAGGAAGTGATTCTGCCCCTCTTCTCAGCCCTGGTGAGGCCACACCTCGTGTACTGTGTCCAGTTCTGGGCCCCTCAGTTTAGGAAGGATATCGAGGTCCTGGAGCAGGTCCAAAGGAGGGCAACCAGGCTGGTGAAGGGACTCCAGCACAGATCCTATGAGGAGAGGCTGAGGGAGCTGGGGCTGTTCAGCCTGGAGAAGAGGAGGCTCAGGGGAGACCTCATCACTTTCTACAACTACCTGAAAGGAGGTTGTAGCCAGGTGGGGGTTGGTCTCTTTTCCCAGGCAACTCTCAGCAAGACAAGAGGGCACAGTCTCAAGTTGTGCCAGGGGAGGTTTAGGTCTGACATTAGAAAGAATTTCTTTACTGAGAGGGTGATCAACACTGGAATGGGCTGCCCCAGGAAGTGGTGGATTCTCCATCCCTGGAGATATTTAAAAAGAGACTGGATGTGGCACTCAGTGCCATGGTCTAGTAACTGCAAGCAGTAGTGGATCAGAGGTTGGACTTGATGATCTCTGAGTTCCCTTCCAACCCAGCCGATTCTATGATTCTATGATCTCTGGGGGTCTTTTTGACCCCCATCTGGTGGTTGTTGGATGAAGTCAGTGTCTGCCTCAGTTTCCCCTCTTGTTACCCTTCAGTTCTGCACATGCCCTCCTTCGCTCTTTCCTGTGCAACACTGCAGTCAGCAGTATAACCACCTTCAATTGCAATGCTATGTGGTGAGCAGCAAAATCAGCTTAGATTAGCACAACAGGATGTACATTGTAGTGTTTTCAGGGTACAGAAACTGTGGATGTCTTGTTTCTTTTTCCCCTAAGCATTGTAGTTACACAAAGAACAGTTATATTTCATTCTAACGAATTCATATGGTTGCGTATTTCACAATGTTGAAGGCAGATATATTATTAGTACTCTCAAAGTTGGGTTAGCAAAATACTTTATAAAAGTTAGATTAGCAAACACTTTATGAAAGTTGCGTTAACAAACACTTTATAGTTATTCAACATGAATTCACAAGCACACACATATATTACACTAATAATTGGCAGTGTGTGCCAGTGATTTATGAAAAGACAGAACCCCTTTTGCTGTATAAAAAACTCAAGGAGAAAAGAAGATGCTGGCTCTCTCTTACCCCCCCTTCTTCTCTCTCCACTTCAGCTTCAGCTACGGGAAGGCACCAGCAGAGCAGAAAAAAAGCAGGGAACAGCAGCCAAGCAGGAACGGGGGGTCCTACACCCCACCCCCCCTCCCAGGCAGAGACCAGGGCTGACAGACAGTGATAAAACTTGATTGCTCTCTTGCATTTTCTCTCCTTTTCTTAACAACTCTCTCTCCACGCACCCAGTGCTGTTTTGCTTATTGCAATTTTATTAATTACATTAAACCATTAACAGATTATTGAGTCTTGGTCGTTTTATATCAGGGATGTGGCTTGTGGCAGGCGCTGGCAGCTCTTGGGGGCTGAGCTGCGGGTGCATGCCCAGGTGCCTCATCCTGCCTGAGGAGAGGCAGCCGGGATGGCTGAGGAGCTGTCTCCTTCTCTGTCACCCCTGCTGTGGGGCTGTGCCAGCCTTGGGACCAGGCTGTCTGACTGCAAGAGGAACCCAGGAGAGAGGCTCCAGTAATTCTGTGTCCCAGCCGGGACAGAGAGCTCCTGCTGACATGATGCTCTGGCACCTATTCCCTCCTGGGCTGGGAAGATGTCTGTCCCAGTCACCCTGGGGCTCCCTACCTGCAGGCGGTGGCTCCTCTCGTGGCAGGCTGTCCCCATCGACGGACAAGGCCTGGTGCTGGCTGCCACCCTGCAGCACTGCTGGGGGCTGCCTGTGGCCCACCTGTGGGCAGGAGGAGGACGAGGTGTGGGTTGGAGGTGTCTGCTGTGGCACAGCAGCCCCCACGGTGCCTGCAAGCCCAGCCCTGGTGCCGAGGCAGCACTGTCCCAGCGCTGGCCTCTCCCTCCTGTCCACCTGGAGTCTCAGCTTGAGAATCGACAGCCCCTTGGGCTGGGAGCAGCCCTTCTTCTTCTCCATGGACATCTGTGCCTCTTCTGCCACAGACGTTCCACAGTCACCCAGAGGAGCTGTTGTCTCCTGAGAGAGGTGCCCTCCTGGGACTGGGCCCCTCAGGGCTTGGGCTTTTCTGATCTACCCCACCATGGTTACCATAGAGACAGATTTATAGAATCACAGATTTATACAATCACAAAAGCATAGAATCATGGAATCATTCGCAGAATCATAGAATCATGGAATGTCAGGTTGGAAGGCACCTCATCTGGTCCAACCCTTGGACATGAGATTTAAACTTTCTAAAGTGGGGGAATCTCACTGGCCAGGAGGGGCTAAAGGTACTTTTGCCTCTGCCACCTGCAGCTTGCTGTCCCCTGTCCCCAAGCTCCTGGCACACCCGATTGTCTTGCCCTTATCTGGCACAGGCAGAGGTCACGTTGGGGTCCTTTGTGACATCACTTGGTGGCACCCTACTTCCCTGGGGGTGGTCAGCAGGGTCTTCATTGTCTGGCAGGACAGCGATGGGAGAGGAGAGGAGCTGGCGAGGAGCCCCCGAGCACAGCCCACGTCTTTCCCTGTTGGCCCCGGCAGCCTAACGGTACCATGGTGTTTGACCCAAGCTTCCCCCTTCCCACTTCAACCCTTTTCCTTTTTCTCACAGGATGGCAGAGAGATTCCCCAGCCGCCCCATGGTGGAGGAGGGCAGGGATGAGAACATGGTGCAGCCTCTGATGGTCGGTGAGTGAAACCCTGGCAGGCAGAGGCAGCAGGAGCCATCCAGGCTGTGGGATGGGGACCTTTCCTGCCCCACTGCAAGGGGGGGTTTCCCTTCCCCACCGTGCTGTGCTCCAGCACTGCAACCCTGCTCCTCTCCTCTCCTCTCCTCTCCTCTCCTCTCCTCTCCTCTCCTCTCTCTCCTCTCCTCCTCTCTTAGATGACAGCTGGTTGCCTCTCTACAAAGAGGAAAGATTAAAGGAAGCTGTGGACTTCATCGTGGGCTCTGTCAGGAGCCCACAAAAGGTAACTGCAGCCATTCCTGATGTGGCCATGCCGGCTGCTGCTGGCAGGGGCTCTGCTGCCTGCTGCCAGGCTGCTGGAGGTGTGTGTCCCCTCTCAGCCTCCCCATTTCTCTCTCTGCCCACTGCCTGCCAGGACACAGAGCAGAAAACAAAGTTCCTGAACTGCATCTGGGTCCTGTGGAAGCGCCAAGGCCCTGGGCTTGACACGGGGCATGGAAATCTTCTGCCACGGGTACAGACTGGCAGAGAACATCGAGGTGAGGGGGAAGCTGGCAGTGCTGAGGAAGGAAGGGGCAAGGGCCCCAGCACCCTGTGAGGACAGAACTTGGGCAGGGTGCATGGTGGCACAGGGTGAGGGCAGCTGCCAGGTCCCATCTCTCTGTGCTCTGCAGGTGGTGCTGGAGGAGGAGCCCTTGTACCAACTGCAGACAGAAGTGCGGCGGCTTGCCATGCTGGCCATCGCCAAATTGAGGTACCTGCCCATCCTGAGGACCTCTGGCCCCAGAGGGGGGACCTGGAGGCACTGCTCCCAGCACCAGTGTCCAACTGGA